>NC_054082.1:9799049-10115299 GCF_017562075.2 Anopheles merus | reverse complement strand
TGATGCAGAGTCGGGAGCAACATTTAAGGCATGGTTTGAGCGGTATGAAGATCTGTTTCTACGGGACGCTTCCCGACTCGACGACGGTGCAAAAGTAAGGCTCCTAGGACGTAAGCTGGGCACCGTAGAACATGCACGTTATACCAGTTTTATTTTACCCCGCGCACCCCGTGACATGTCATTCGATGAGACAGTTGAAAAATTAACGGCGCTTTTCGGCAGAATAGAGTCTCTACTAAGCAAACGCTACAAGTGTATGCAGATAGCTAAATCGTGCAAAGAAGATCTGCTCACGTTTGCTTGCCGTGTGAATAGGGCGTGTGTCGATTTTGAGTTCGCTGGGATGAATGAGGAGCAATTTAAGTGCCTTATCCTGGTGTGCGGGCTTAAGGAGGAAACCGATACCGACATGCGCAATCGGCTGCTTGCCCGCATTGAGGAGAAGAATGACGTTACATTGGAGCAGCTATCGGCGGAATGCCAGCGTATAACTAATATAAAGGTGGATAGCGCGTTGATCGCTAATGATCACGGAGAACGAGTGTTTGCGGTGAAAAACGGTGGCCAAAGATCGCATCAACAGCAGTTTTATCGGCAGCAGTACCAACCTTTCGGTCAACAAACACAGACACATCCCAGAGGAAACACCATGTATTTACAAAAGCCAACGAATGCGTGCTGGTCGTGCGGTGGTCCCCATTGGAAGAGAGAATGTCCATATAAGTCACATGTATGCACGGATTGCGGAAGATATGGACATCGGGAAGGATATTGTGAAAGAGCAAATCGATTTCAGCGACAGGACAACAAGAGAGGGAGCACACAAGTTGCAACGCGAGTCGTAAACGTAAATATGTGCAACGTAGAAGCAAGGCGGAAATATGTGAACGTGTTGATAAATGGAACACCTGTTAAGCTGCAGCTCGATACGGCGTCCGATATCACAGTGATCAGCGAGGGGCTATGGAGGGATGTCGGACAGCCTCCTTTGATGGCAGCAACAGTAAAAGCGAAGACAGCCTCGCAAAATTATCTGCAACTAAAGGGTGAGTTTGATGCATCAATAACCATCGCTTCTAGAACTCAACAGGCAACAATCCGAGTCGCACGGGCCAACCTTTTCCTGCTGGGAGCGGACGTGGTGGAAGCTTTTGAGCTCGGATCAATCCCGATGGACCAGTTCTGTAGTAACATCGATGCGGTGAGTACACCTGAGTCAGTATGGGAGAAGCGTTTTCCGACAGTTTTCAAGGGCATGGGGCTTTGTTTAAAATCGCGCATAAAATTGGAAATAAAAGAGGGCAGTCACCCTGTATTTCGTCCTAAGCGCCCCGTGGCTTATGCAATGCTACAGACTGTCGATGAAGAACTGGACCGTTTGGAAGCCCTGAAAGTCATTACTCCCGTGGATTACTCGGATTGGGCTGCCCCTATAGTGGTTGTACGGAAGGCAAATGGAAAAATCAGGATTTGCGGTGATTACTCGACAGGGCTGAATGACATCCTACGACCACATGAGTACCCGCTTCCACTGCCAGAGGACATTTTTGCTAAGTTAGCCCGATGCCAAATTTTCAGTAAGATTGATCTCTCCGATGCTTTTCTTCAGGTGCAGATTGATGAAAAATTTCGCCCGCTGCTAACAATAAATACCCATCGTGGGCTATACCACTACAACCGTCTACCGCCCGGCATAAAAATAGCCCCAGCAGCATTTCAACAACTGATTGATACCATGTTGGCAGGAATAACAGGAGTTTGCGGCTATATGGATGATCTCATAATTGGAGGTATGTCAGACAAAGACCATGATAATACGCTAAATCTTGTACTAAAACGAATTGAGGAATTTGGTTTCACATTACGACCTGACAAATGTGTGTTTAAAATGTGTCAGATTAAATATCTTGGGCATGTAATCGATGGCAGGGGAATACGTCCTGACCCTGAAAAGATTAGCGCTATACAGAATTTACCAGCCCCCACCGATATTGCCGGAGTTAGATCTTTCCTAGGGGCAATTAATTATTATGGAAAATTTGTTCCAATGATGCGCGATCTAAGATTCCCCCTTGATAATCTTCTAAAGAACGAAAAACAATTTAAATGGACAACAGAATGCGAAGCAGCTTTCAAGAAATTTAAAGAAATACTGTCATCAGAGCTGCTATTAACACACTACGATCCTACGGCAGAAATAATTGTATCAGCAGACGCTTCATCCGTTGGAATCGGAGCTACTATTAGCCATAAATTTCCAGATGGAAGCGTTAAGGTTATACAGCATGCTTCACGAGCGCTGACCAATGCGGAGTTTAACTACAGTCAGATTGATCGCGAAGGCTTGGCCCTCGTTTATGCAGTTACCAAGTTCCATAAGATGCTATACGGCCGTCATTTCAGACTCCAAACAGACCACCGTCCCCTGCTCCGGATTTTTGGCTCGAAGAAAGGCATTCCCGTCTATACAGCTACCAGATTGCAGCGATTTGCCCTGACCATGCAGCTGTACGACTTTTCTATTGAGTACGTGCAATCAGGACATTTCGGGAATGCAGACATCCTCTCGCGGCTTATAAGACACCACGTGAAACCGGAACGCGAATACGTAATCGCCAGCCTTAGCTTGGAGGAAGATGTAAGGTCAGTAGCAGTGAATGCAATAATTAATTCCTCTCCTCTTTGTTTTAGAGACGTAGAACAAAGTACGCAATCGGATTCTTTGCTGCGAGAGGTTTATCGTTATATACAAGAAGGCTGGCCGCGTGAGACTAGCTACGGCTCGGAATTAGCGCGTTTCCATGACCGCAAAGAGGCACTATCGACGGTTGAAGGGTGCATTTTGTTCGGGGAGAGGCTGGTTATACCCGCAGACCTGCGAACACAGTGCTTGGAACAGCTCCACCGTGGTCATCCAGGAATCCAACGGATGAAATCGCTTGCGCGAAGTTATGTGTACTGGCCACTGATGGACAATGAAATAGTAGAGTACGTAGCTACTTGTGAACTGTGCGCAGCGGCTGCCAAGTCACCACCTCAAGCAATACCAGCACCGTGGCCGAAACCTTCCGGCCCTTGGCAACGACTACATGTGGACTACGCTGGGCCAATTCAGGACGCCTACTTCCTAGTAGTGGTGGACGCGTTTTCCAAGTGGCCAGAAATTATAAAAACTTCCACAACTACTACACGAGCTACGGTTGCCATATTACGAGGATTATTTGCACGTTTCGGAATGCCCCTTACAATTGTGAGTGACAATGGGCCGCAATTCACAAGTGATGCATTTAAGGAATTCTGTGAGAGCCGCGGCATTCAACATATAACTACGCCACCATTTCATCCGCAGTCCAACGGACAGGCAGAGCGGTTTGTAGACACCCTAAAGCGCGCATTAAGAAAGATACAAACAGGAGACATGTCTATAGATGAGGCGCTGGACACTTTTCTGCAGTCTTATCGTACCACGCCTAATCCGGCGCTTGAGGGGAATGAAACGCCAGGGGAATTGATGGTTAAGTTTTCCGTAAGAACCCACCTCGATCTTTTGCGCCCGCCAACTATAATTGAAAGGGAAACTAATATCGTTTATGGAGGATTTATGCCAGGTGACGCTGTTTTAACAAAAGTGTATGGGCGGAATTCATGGAGATGGATATCGGCTGAAGTGATAAGTAAGTTGGGGAACGTCATGTATCAACTAAAAGGGTCAGATGGCAGAATGCTCCGAAGACATCAAAACCAAATGCGGAAGCGAGCATCGAAGGACATCCCTCAGATACTGCAGCCAGGTAGCGAATCCATTCAACTACCCATTGATGTTATACTGGATGAATGGAAACTTCCGTTGGTGAGCGATCAATTACCACTAACCGATACGTCAGGAGGATCGTGCTCGGACCCTCTCCCTCAACCACTCTCCCCGGAGCGGTCGGCACCCCCGGAGACCAGTACTACCATGTTACGTTCACCTCGTCGGTCTTCGAGGAATAGAAGACCCCCGCGATGGTTCGACGCGTTCGTGTTTTAAAGGGGGAGATGTTATGGCCCAACCTGCCTAACACATTAGGCCACTCACCGACGACAGGCAAGGGTCTTCGTGTGATGTGTGAGTGTAGGAGGTCG
The DNA here is from genome assembly GCF_017562075.2 of Anopheles merus. Lineage (NCBI taxonomy): Eukaryota > Metazoa > Arthropoda > Insecta > Diptera > Culicidae > Anopheles > Anopheles merus. The sequence goes on along the minus strand of NC_054082.1, from coordinate 10,111,174 downwards.
GGTCTCTCGGGAGAATGAGAGGGCATCAAGCGGGAACCGAGCGGCGGTCGGGCACTCGGTACGGGCAGGCAGAAGGGCAAAGATATTATTAGTGAATACACGGTTTTTACCTACATCTTAAGCTTAAACCCTTCCCGCGTTGTTGGCCGTTGTTAAGTAGCGCAACATATCACAACACACACACACACACACACACACACACACACACACACACACACACACACACACACACACACACACACACACACACACACACACACACAACATTAAATTGTCCTTCCTTGCAGGGTACCCGTAAAGAGTGGGATCTAACACCGGAACGAGAAGACTGTCGAAGAAACAAGCGCTGGAACAGTGAGGAGATCATCGAAATCAGCTCCACCGGCAAAGGGGGCCCGATTGCGAACGGCACCAATGAGGACGAGGACGATCTGAACGAGCTGCAGCACTTTCATCCGCTCAAGGACAGCTCCACCGTGACGCCGAGCAGCATCTCGGAGAGCAGCCTCGACCGGAAGTCGAGCAAGTCGGCCGAACTGCTTACCGGCGGCAGTGGCAAGCGCTCGAAAAAGCGGGTCAACATTCGCACCGATCTGGACGAAATAGGACGGCGTCGGTCACCGTCGGCCATCTGCAACTACGAGGACCTGGAGTCGGGCGAGACGAGCGTGCTGAACGCCGAGCTCGACCAGCACAGCCTGGAGCGGTACAACACGAACCGCTCGTACGCTTCCTCCACCGATAACTATCTGACGATGACGGGCACGATCAAGCGTGGCCGCAAGAAGGGCCAATCGATCGATGTGCAGCTAAACATTTCGCGCGAAGAGCTGGAGCAAATCAGCAAACAGGCGCTGGCCGTACATGGCGAGTCTAGTCGCAGCGAACGCAGCTGCTGCACGCTGCGCACGGGAGTTCACATCCTGCTCCTGTCGCTCGTCTGTCTGCCGTTCGTGACGCTTACGACCGGGATCTACTCCTTCTACATGGGCACCGTCACCTGGTACAACATGTTCACGTACTTCAACGAGGAGCGATCGTACTGCCACAAGCTGCTCATGTCGCCGCTGCTCATTCTGGCCTACCCGCTCGGCATCGTGCTGTGTACGGTGGGGCTCGCGCTGTACGCTGGCATCCGGCAGATCAGTTTCCACTTTCGGGCTTGGCTGAACGAGATCGCCGACATCGAGAAAGGGTTCTACGGTTGGCTGTGCTCGTTTCTGCACCTGTCCGACTGCAGCCCGTACGAGGTGGTCATTCTGACCGACATCTGTCCAGCCACTCCTGCGCCCGGCGGAACGGCAGATCGGTCAACCGATGGGTCGATTCCGACCGGTGTGCGGGTCCATCCGAGCGATGGCCGGCTGCAGGGTGAGTCGACACAAATCAATTCTTCCACCGAGGAGCTTTCGGTTTGAATGGAAGCTGGTGTGAGTGGTAAGTCGTAACGGTGTGTTTATGTGTTTAAGCTCTTTCATTTCCCGATACAATGTTTGAATGTGCGTAATTTGATAAGTGGTAACAGTAGCACGTGTTTGCTCTGTAGGGCATTTCTAGGAAACAAAGGGACAGTTTAAAAAAGACGGTATTTTTTTTACAAACGAACAACTAAACACACATCATAAGCATTGTGGCTAAAAGTGGTAAAACGGTAGTGTAGTGTACTTGCTCTGCGTACTTTGCTAGTCATTGCAGGGCCAAGCTCTTCCCATAAAGTACTTTATCTTATGCGCTCGGCTACACTATCAGGCAGCAAGAAGCAACATGTTTCCCTCACCCTTTAGCCCCAGTTCCGTAGAAAAAGGTGCGAGGGACCAAACTATTCTCACGAGAAAACGATGGCAGCGAAAAACAAAAAGTCCATAAAACTCTACAAAGTACGTGTTACGACGCTTTTCTCGCCAAACTGCCGAACGAATGTGTTCTATTGCTTCACTATCGAACTATACATATGTTAGGTAGCTTTCTGCGCTAGCTTTCAATTTAGTTGTTAAATGTAAACGTAAAATCTCGATCAAATTAAAACAAAAAATCAAAAAACAAGAAAACAAAAATTAAAACAAAAAAGCCCGAAATGGTTCTTCTTAAATGAAACGGTTTTCTGGTAATTTAAGCAACAAATTTAAAGCGATACCGTATCAAAACCGAATACTGTGAGACTGTGTAGCTCAAATTGAGGGTGCGTATCAAGCTAAAATCAAACCATATTTAATACCAAATGATAAGACTTTACATACACCGGCATAACGGTGCAATACGGCATCTACATATATAGATCGTTGCGTGAAAGAGAGCGCTAGCGTATATAAATAATTTAAAAAAACGACGTGTTACTCAATGCTAGAGTACATTGAGCGAAAATATGCATTATAATAATGTATTCATATAAGCAATGAAGGTATTCATTATAACTGAAAAAAAAAATCGAACAAATCCATCTCAATTTTCTCTTACGACAACACCAGAAAACAGAAAGAAGAATGGTTTAGAAGTCAAATCCAATACCCGTATTGGATGATTTTATATATATTTGCTTGCAAAAAATATGTTGTTCGTAGCTTTCAACATACATCACACTGGCTCTGTAATTAACACGCGCGTCTCGTCCACTGGTTTACTCTGAACCTTCCTTCTGAAGACACAACGAATCTCGGTTTTCCCGTTTTCCTGTTTTAATTCCTACCTAAGACGTCTCACATCCCGCATACCCCCCCTACCACACGCAGCATAAATTATCAAAAAACGAAAAAAAACATGCACAGGCATTGGTTTTATATTACAACGGCTCAATTTCGCTACATAATCCTGGCTAGTTCGTGGTTCTGTAGTTCCCATTCCTTTCTATCCCTTTTTTGATTGGCAATCACAGTGTGTGTGTGTGTAGTATGTAGGTGTTAGCAATATAAATATATGTATATTAGATGCATAGTTAATGAGTCTACCCTTGCCGCCCTCCACAGCGTGTATCTTCGCCCTTTCCAGATCCAGACTACCCCCCCCTGTTCATCCTGCCCAATCCGTTAAACTTTACGGCGGTGGTAGTGTGGTGGTAGTGGTAGCTCTTATCATTTTTTACCCCCCCCCCCCCCCCCCCCCCCCTACCGTTGCTTACGTTCTTTCCCTCGTTTCGCGCGAACAATAGTCGTATTTATGTATAACGTTAACATCATTTTGAACATTCCACCAAGTCTCTTGCAAACCAATGCGCAACGATTGTTTGTGATCGTACAATACCGATACAACGATCCACTGGCCGCCTTATCGCACTGTGTCCGACTGTGGCCGGTCGGGTAGGCAGGAGTAGAAAAGAATGTACGCTGCGCTCGCTTGCACATCCGACGCATCGATGCTGGACACGTTGTAATCGTCGAACTTGAACCATCTGTAGACAAAGGGGACGGTATTAGCAAATTTGAAATGCTCGATGAGCGATATAAGCCTTACTTTTGATGTATATTGTTCAGGCAGAATGCCGTGTAGTGGCCGCTCTCCATCGAGCCGTAGTGGTTGGAAACGCCGTACAGATGGTACCGGAACGTGGTGAGCCGCTTGTTCCGGTTCACCTCGGTGCGGGCCAGGTAGCGCGTCATGTTCAGCTCGCTGAGCGGAAACTTGACGAGCGTTTGCTTCTTCCGGTACACCGTCGCCATCGTGTCCGGGTCGGCGTAGAAGCGCTTGAAGTGCACCACCAGTATCGACGGTAGCCGGGAGATGTCCAGCTTTTTGATCGCGTCCTGATTGCTCTTACACTTTGGACAGTGCCAGCCGCGCACCTCCTCGCCGTTGAAGTACATGTCGAGGCAATTCTGTGGCGAACAGACGATGGAATGGAAAGAGACAAAGATTGTGCTTTAGCAATGCTGGGGATGGGGGGAAGAGCGCAATGCAAAACCTTCGTCCCTTACCTCCAGGTAGCAGATGTTTGAATCTTGCGGCAGCTCCAGGCTGAGATTCGAGAACGATTCGTAGGTGGCACTTTCCTTGTGGCACCGGGTGCACTTGACCGTACTTTTGATCTGCCCGTAGAACAGCTCCGAGATGTAGCTGTCCTTGCCCTTGAAATGCTCTATCCATGCCTTTTCCGACGGGGGCAGCTGATCGAGGCTGGTCGATATCTGTACCGCGGGGCGGGATGGGCAATAGGTGTGTGTGTGTTATTAAAATTGGTCCGTTTGTTTTCTTTCTCGTTGACGCATTACCGCGCTTACCTGCATCTGTTTCGTCTGCAGATCGGAATGTAGCCAATCCATGAGGATGGTAAGAAACTCGTGCGAATCCTGCTGCTCGATGCCCCCGAACTGGCGCTCGTACTGTCCAACGACGTACTGGAGGGAGTGAAAGAGGGGAACAATAAGAAAAAAGGTTAGCAAAACCTTACCGCCAGCGAGCAATAGAGCCTTTCCTTCGCTCTGCAACAGTACACCGCGCCTAACCAGATTATGATGATGCCGTGTCATACATTGGCTAAGCTAGCGATTAATTTAACACGCAAACTGGACTAATCCGCTAACCCTATCGAAGGACGTTTCGTCGTGCGAAAACAATCAAGAGCATCAACGACATTTCATAAAACTGTCCACACTTCTCATCTTCCCTCGAAACGCTCCCTCCTTTCGCGACCGTACATTATGCGGTAAATAATTTATTCTACTCCCTATCCAAGCCCACCCGATTACACAGTGGGTAAGCTAATTACTCCCTATTACTACAGACTTTCTCACGACCCGCCGGCAAGCAATTCGTTTGCATCATGCTAAATTAAACAAAACACGAACCACCACCACCTGTCGGCTTACCCAGAAGCTTACCCGGTGCCAGCAACAAAAACTTACCCGCAAATTTTTGCTTGCAATACACTTGTACTGCCCCGTCCACAGTGCCTTGATGACGGCGGCCACCTCTTCCCCAATCTTGCCCTGCGTTTTGTTGTTGCTGCAATTTTAAAAAAAGGACAAGAATTTAAATAAAAGCCAGAAGCAGAAAAAAAACTACGTAACTGCACAGCGCCGTTTACCGAGCGCTTACATCATGCGCGGACCGGGGAGGGTGAAATCCTTTCCCGATGCCATATGAGTACAAGCAGTAAGTAGGAAGCTAACAATCATACTCACCGGTTGAGGTGCATCTTGAACGACGGATCGTGGAAGAATTCGTTGAGAAAGTGCGTATTGCTGAGGCACTGCAGTATGCTGTTCATGTAGCAGGTGTTACCTAAATTCTTCAACCCGGTCAGACCGCGTCCCTGTGTGTGTGAGAGAGAGAGAGAGAGAGAGTAAGAGCGTGGTTTTAAGTATATAATATGATAAAAAAGGACATACAAGGCAAAGTCATGAACCATATAGTTTTCAGTTGATTTCATTTTGAAGTGCACAGGCCCAAAATGCATTTGAGTGCCGGCACAAAAGGACGGCTGGGGCACGGGGAGCAAGACAACTTGTAATCCGCTCACAAACACACACACACACATACACACGTATGGCGCGCTTTTCTCAACCAAAGGCACGCTCTGTGTTGGTGGTAATTGAATTAAACTATAGAACAAAAATAATTTCCTTACTCAAAACAAGCAAATTCCTTTTTTGCCTTTCGCTTGAAAGCGAAGCGTGTAATTGGCCACTCCACGCTGTGTTGAGTAATAGCGATCGATCGCGGTTTCTTACTTTTGAACGCCAGAACACCAAAGTCACGGCATTTGGCTAGAGTCTGCTAGACCTTTTTCGCTGCAGTATATGTCTTATTTTTACAAACTATTTTAACCCCTTTAATAAACCCCTTCACTCATCTGCCGACACTAACCTCCTCCACAGTGGCTAAAATAAAGTATCGTATGGATAAAAGCATAATGAACTTTCTTCTAAATCGCCAGCAAAAGTACACTTAAGGAAAGCGCTCAACAACAAACAGCAACAAAACAAGAAAATAATCAATTACTGCCATTAATTTCACCCTTTCCAGTGTTTTCACCGGGCCCTTCGCTTGCCCATCGAACGCTTTCCGCGCAACGTTCGATATAGCCAGCGGTTCATTGTTATGGAAATTTCATCCCCACACCTCAGTCCCGTTTGTTGTGTGTCGGAGAGCCTTATCGAATAACACACATCTGCAACACACGCAAGACGCCCTGGCGTGTTATCGTGCCGACGAAAAAAAACGGGAAAACAGGAAAAACAAATGCCAGAACACACACACGCTTCCCAGGGCAGCCGGCAAAACTTGCATCCTTTGTGGCAACCCATCCCTCCAGGCCCTTGTGTGTGTGAGTAAGTTCTTGGCTAGTTTATTTTCTTCTTCTTCTGGCTGTTGGTGCTGGTGGTCGTTCATCTTTGCCGGCAGGACCCGGACAATGGACCAGATGGTGGTTTGGGAAAATGGGGAAGAGAAAGTGAACCAAAAATATCACATCCCAATCCAATCCATCCAATCCAGTGGCACAAACAAATGGGGCCAGTGACGCCAGTATAAACCCCCCTCCCCCCCCCCCCCCCCCCCCCATGTCACCAGCAAACATTCGCGATGAAGCCGGTACAGTTCTCTCTGCCCACCGCAGAAAATGATTGGAATCAGCAAACGAGCCAAACACTTCGCCAGACGCTGTAGGAGGTGGTAGGGTGTACCACCTTCTTCACTAAGGGCCGCAAGGAGCGTTCCCACTATTCATCCAGGTAGGCCGACGCTCGCACACGTCAGTCACCATCGCGGCTGTCGTTTGCATGCTCTGCCTTCCCTCACACTATTAAAAATAGTTTACTGAAGAAATTGGTGAATAATTAAAGCGTCCTCCTACTTCCTTCGCGGGGAGGCGCAGAGTCTGTTTTGAGGAATTGCCTCCCGCCGGGCATAACCCTTCGCGTAGTACCGTACAACGTCATTCGGGGGTGGTTCAACGGCTTCCAAATCCACCCGGAACCGGGTGAAAATGGCAGCCCTTACACAAGCACAACAACCGTCGCGGCATCGCAGTAGGCACGACCCCGACGACTTCGCCTGAAGTTCGCCATATACTGAAATAGCAAAACACGGTAAGTTACCGACCAGACCGTTGGGCCTCTAACAGATGTTCATTTTCCGGTCATTATGTCGTTTTCCTTTCTTGTCCTTTTCATTCATGTGACATTACAATCCCTTTCACTTGGTGTGGCTCTATTTCTGCAATGTTCTGTAAATAATTTCCGCGCAAAGCGCATTGCAAAACCAACACCGGGACATTGGAGGAACGCTGCAAAAAGGATGCTTACAAATTATTAATTCCCCCCCTGCAGCTTACGCACGCACGGCTCACTGACTATGCTAATTAATGCTCGCTGGCACTCAGGCAACGGGCGAAAGCCACGGCAGCGCATGTGGATGTCCTTCACCTCCACGCGGTGGCCTCACCGAAGGACCAGTGGGACGCACTCAGCCCCAAAGCAAGAGCAACCAGGGAATAAGGGAAAGATGATAAAAACGAAACTTAATTTTCTCTTCACGTGCCACTGTCACGCTATGGCGCGAAGTTCCGAATTGTTCGCGCGGCTCAGATGGTGTAGGGTGTGAGTGTGTGATAAAGCAATACCACTCCCGGTTAATTTCTAAGCAATAAACACGAACGAATATACAAAGCTTGAAAGCTTCAACACGGGCAACAGATATTTTTGTATAAATAATGTTCATTTAGTAACATTTTTTTTTGTTTTTTAGTTGAAAGATGTTATCCCTTAGTTCCTTTGTACCACATTACCTTTTTGTACGGGATGAGCTGATGGTAGTGTGGAAGCTTTATTTTATATCCCGCGACAACGACCATCTTGCCGTCCGGTTTTGAAGAGCTGCCAAACGTTGCTGTTGAACAGTTCGAAAGACTTCTTTTCCCTGTATGAGCGTTTGTGTGTCCTTTTCTTAAGGACTTCTAAAGACACGATGTGTTTCTCTGTGTATTTTCCAGTGTCCCTGAATCGGATGGCACAGATAACTGATCCGAACTTTTTCTTTGTTTCTAACAACACCGTCTAGAAGCGCTTTCGTTGGCCGCTACGGTGCTGTATCTGCTGCTTTGGCACTTGAGGTGTTCGTTGCCGTGAATGGTCTGTCGTTTCGTTGTCGCCCTTCCGATGCTGCTCTTCCGCTGGAGTGCACCACGTCGTTTTGTGGTAAATTCAATCAGGCACAAATCCAATGGCAAGCCGGATGCATTCGGGGAACGCGTGGAACTCAAACAACGATCGACGCCCGCACCAGTTCTCATTGCCGTCGTGCAAGCGTTGCAAACGGGTCGCGGCAGATATGCGGAGGTCTGGCAGAGAGGTGTTGTGGCTGACGGTATTTCGTAAAATCGCTCAATCCTTCTCCACACTCACACAAGGCACACACGCGCTTAATAGGTTAATTATTCCGTGCTATAATCCTTCCCGTTTTTTTTTCGGGGTTTAGCTCGATCGATTGTGGTTGGGCTCGATATCACAGACGAGACGTGCAGACGACTACTAACCAATATTTACCCACAGAGCGTCCAATTAGGCAAACGTCAATAGTATTCAACCCGTCGTCGTCATTACCGTTCTTTTTTCACCTTTTGTTTGTGTAGTTTTAATACATTTAAGCTCGCATACACACACACGCGCGCACAAACTCCAATCCACTATTGATTTCAGTCGCGCGAGGAGGACCCAAAATCACAAACAAAACAACAGAGATGCTCTTCACCTTCCCACAGCCTACTACTAATAGTACTACCACCTCTCCCAAAGGGCGCAAACGGAACCGCAGAGCGTTAATGAAGAAAGCACCAAAAACGAACTAGCTTTCGCCACGGGAATGGAGTTTTCCGCGCGAAAGAATTTGATTTCCTTCCACCGTGAACCGTCGTCAACCGCAACCGGGAACGGGGCGCTCCACCAAAGGGGACAAACAAAGGCTGGCACGGTAACAATATTCATGCACACAAACACACACACACACAAGCGCACACAAGCACACACGTAGTCAAATGGCGACAAATAGTCAAACGTTGTGGTATTTTGAACTTCCCAAAGCTCGGGCTTCTGTGGGCTAGAACTGTGCTCTGTGCGCGTTGGCACACGAGACTCGTGGGGGTACGTTTCACCACCGGTGTCCAGGGACGAACTGTCCTGCCTGAAACAGTCACAAACGTTCCGGCATACGCGAACTACTGCTGCTTCGATGGAATGTGGCCGCGTAGCTAAGGACTGCCGATTGACGAGAGCGTCGAGAGGGAGAGAATAGCGACAAGAACGTCTCTCGTTTGGATGTCTCTTTCGATCACTCTCTCTCTCTCTATTTTCCAACGTCCTGGAACGGTAGACAGCACTAATTGGCGAGAATCAGCACAGAACACGAACGCACCCGACACATGGCAAAACAAGCCATTGCCATGGCGAGGAGAGAGAAAGAGGGGGCAGGCAACGCCAGTTAAGCCGGTAAACAAGCCGCGCTAAAGCCCGGTGAATGTTACGGCCAAGGGTTTCTACACTGATGTGTGTGAGGGTGCTGGAACGAACGAAATGGATGGAGAGTAGACGTACAACAGGACAGAGGACCTCAAACCACACCGTGGAATGCTGCTCAAAACACCGAACGTACGGCAGCGCAACGTGTTCTGGACACAAGCTCACCCCATTTCCGGGGGGAGGAAAAGGTAAAGCCGCCATTTAGCGTTTGCTGTTCCAGTCGATACACGTGGTCAGCGTAAAAAGCGCGTGGCTAATTCCTATACACATTCCACCGCATACCTCCCACCACCACCACCACCATCGTTCTTGTCTGTCTAGCAGAATGATTCGAGGGCTCGTGGGCTTACCGGTAACAGATTTATATGCACCAGTCTACGTGTGTGACACTGCAGACATGTGCGTTTTTGTTGTTGTACACGTACGCGCCACAACTACGCCTGTACTAATTGTCTCGCTTGACGTTGTTTGTGATGCAGTTTGGGTGGCTTTTATTTTCACAGTAAACCAATAAACAGCCCTTTCTTGTGTACTTCTATTCCAATATACTGTCAGTTTAGGGTTGTACACTTCAAAGGAAAGTTTTGAGCCACGTTTTGCGTCAACAACTGGGCGCCTCCATTGACGCGCGAACCACGAAACACGCAAATATGATTTCCTTCTAAAAGGCTCTTAAACGGATGGAACCCGTTTCGAAATGCGCTTCCTGAACTGGGGAGGAAAATAACGCACCTATAAACGGGGAAAAAGCATACGAGGAAGTTAAGAGGGAAGGTTTCGTGTGCCTTCTCGATGGTTCCACCTGGTAGGAGGAGGTTGGGATGCTGTCGATTGGGGGAATGGAGAGGAAGGATGAGAAGCGAAGTGAAATGTCGCATTGAGCCAGTCAACCACCATGGCAATTGCATGACAATTTGCTCGTCTACATCTGCAATGCATCACCAATACCATGCCGTTCGGTTACGCTTTCGGCGCATCACAATTATGCTCTCTATTATTTCCCATCCTTTCAGTGTCAGTGTGTGTTGGCGTCGTCTACGGCCGGGTGGGAAGGAGGGTCAAATATCACCACATTACTAGCAAAAGATTGCTATGTATTGGTGGAAAATAACATCCGAAGAGTAGAGACACATCCGCTCTGCTAAAAAGGACGGAGGTGGCGCTACGTTCTTGGCGTAAAAGTTTGTTATTGATTTGGTTTAATAGGGACCAGCAGTTGCGGATGAAATGGCACCGCTTTAGGGGAAAGTTGGCATACAATAGGCACTCTGGAGACAACAACAACAACAACAAAATCGCGTCGTTCTGGTTATTATTAGCATTTCGCTGAAATGTGATACAGACGACACGCGACGAATACTTCCCAGATGCTTAAGATCCACTTGACAAATGGATGTTGTTTGCTCTTTTGTTCGCGGTAAACACTTCAGCAAGATTAGAATTTAATAATGTTTCTTAGATTCGGGCTTTCTTGGAACAGTTGGGTTTAATTTTAGCTTCCGTCGCCATTCGGGAGGAAATGGTCCAACCTTGTGCGTGCATTGAAGCGAGCTAAGGTCAAGGACATTTCCAATCAATTAGTTTTCTCCGTTTCTTAAGAGCTTGTAAACCACTGTTTTTGCTGTTGACGTAACAATGTGTCCATTTTTTAGCATTTTTGTCTGTTTTCAAATGACAATGAGACGATCTGCTCTCCTATTTGCGAAACATTTCTTTTGTAGAAACCGAAAGTTCAAACAGAGACATTCTTTTGTCACCTGTTTCTTGCACTTCCAGCACGTTGTGTGCATGAAACGCCATATGTGCGCACACGTCACATCATAATCCACAGCCGCGGTCACGTTCTAAACAACGATACCGAATTAACGCAACCAGACACACACACACACAAATACAGCGATAGTAAAAACATTTGGGATTGGAAATCATACAAAAGCAAAACCCCCACCACCATGGTGCCCCGTATGAGGTAAGAAGAAGCCCTCATTCTACTCACCACACTCCCGTACACTGGGGCAAAGTCGCGCTGCACCACGTCCAGATCGCGCGTACGCACGTTGTGATTATGATCCGCCAGCGGTTTCGCGGACCGGTCAAACAGGGGCATCCGGGCGGGCGTCGCATTGCCGGCGTACGGGCCGGACCGCTGGTCGTCTTCCGGGTAAGCCCGCTTTACCGGCTCGGGCACGTTGTTCTCCTTAAGATGCCGCTTCTGTTCACGGGCCAGCGCAAGCTTCGTTTCACGCTCGCGCGCCAACCGTTGGCATTTCTCCTCCAGCTCGCGCTGTTCCCGCTCCTTGTCGCGTAGTCTGCGGAAAGGTAATCACATACGCAAGCGCATAAGTAAACCATGGCAGGTGGAAAGACGGAAAGGACACTAATTGCGTCAACGTACCGGCGTTCGTACGCTTCCCGCTCGAGCTGCTCCGCCTGCTCGGAGGAAATTTGTTCACCCCGTTCCTTCTGCTCCTGCTCCAGCTGCTTGTAGCTTTGCTCCTCCTCCAGAATGCGTGCTTTCTCTGCTTCCTAACAAAAGAAGAAAAAAAAGCAAAGAGTTTTGTCAACACAACTACCACCACCAAGATGGAAAAGTGATCGGTGCGTACGTAATCGCGCTGCCGGTCCTTTAGCTGCATCACTTCGTACAGGAGCGATTCTTGCGTTTCGTCCAGCCCCGGCTCGAGCGGTTGCTGCTGCTCCAGGTTCTTCAGCTCCGTTTCCGTGTTGATAATTTCCAGCGCATTCTGCTTCGATTTGTCCAGTATCTGCTCGTGCTCGACTAGTATGTCTTCCAGCGGTTTTTTGCGCGCCTCGTACAGGGTGACTGCCGCCACCTTGCTGTTACGATCGATCGTTGGCTTAAAGCCGGGCTTGGTGAAGCTTTCCTCCTTCATCGGTATATCGCTAATGTTGGGATATTCAATATCGTCTGGAAAGGACATATTTATATTAAGTTTGCTGTTTTGATTCGTTTTCTAGCTTGCCACCGTACCTATATTATCACCCATGGCGTCCAACACCGTCGGTGGCCGATAGGAAGGATTCGTACAGCTGGCCGGGTAGTGCAGCACGAAGCTTTCGTATCCACCATCCAGTCGAATGATTTTCGTGTCCTCAATGTCCTGATCGTACTGTTTCAGGGGAGAAATGCGGGTAAACAAACATTAAATATTGGCAACAAGCAATCACATGGCACCACAAAAAGAAACACCATTACATGACAAAGCGTGTAGTTCAAGATGTACAGCGGTGTATCCTTCACCGGTACGCCGGACGTGTTCCAGTCCATCAGTACGACCTGCTCCTTCACCATCCGGTTCGACCAGAGCGTGCGCGATTCCGGCGGCAGAGCGTGATTTATCTTGCCCGCCGTCATACCGGCCACGAGCAGATGCTCCGGCACGTTCACGAGATAGGCGTACCGCAGGTGCGACGCTTCGTAGTCCTTCGCCGGACGGCAGTCCATGATCAGCATGCTGACCCGGCTATCGTTTATCATGGCGTGCAGTTCCGTGGCGGTGACGGATTGCCTTTGCCCGGAAGCGATCGGCACAACCATCGGCGCCTCCTTTCCCAACACCGGTTGCCTTCCGTTGCTGGCCCGCTCCAGTTCTACCGCCCGGGATAGGGTCGCGGATCCACCCCTCTGCCGGGCACGCTCCTCGTACCGGGCCTCCAGGCTGTTTTTTAGCTTGCTCAACTTCTCGAAGATGCGATTAAAGTCGGACTGCGTGCCCAGCAGCCGCGTGATCGCTTCCTTCTTACGCGCATAGTCCTTGTTCTTCCGTATGACCTGCACCAGGTTGATCAGCTTCATGTAGCCCACGTACGCCAGCTCCTCGTCCCGCTTGATGTAGTTCTCATCGCACTGCTCCATCAGCTTCCGGGCCGACCGGCAGATAATATCGATCTCCCGGTCCTTTATGTCGGGCGGCAGCTTCATGTACAGCTTCTCCAAATCGTCGAACCGCTCGCCCAAGTACAGCTGCTTCGGATGGTTCATGATGGTTGGGGTGGTGGCCGATTTAGCATAATTTTCTTACGCCAGCGTGAATCATCGATTACCGTTGCGGGTGCTGTGGGTGGTTTTGCCGACTGGCGGATAGTTACAGCGTATTACAACAATAAATTTATCTTCCGAAAGTGAAACTTTTCACGGATTTCACCCAAAACTGATAACACACAGGTGCCGTGTTTTTGTTCGCATCACGCAAACTTTTTTTTTGTCGAGGACCGGAGCTGTCAAAATGCCAATAACGCAAGGGGGACATCTACTCGAGCTAGATGTACAAAATAAAGCATAAAAACGAGATGAAAAGGATTAAACAATTGCAGTTAAATTAAGATAATACAGCAGAAAGTTGCAATTAAATTAAGAATTAAATGTTTCCCAAAGAATTTGTATTGGATGAGAACAATGAGTGTATGCTACCGTTCGCAGCTGCATATCAATCCAACCCTGCGTGAAATGTCACTATCCCAGACCAGCCCTGTCACGATCCGTCATCGACGTGCAGTTATTTACTGTTTACCAAAATATAATTTTCCGTCTACGGAGCGATGAGTGACGAAAAGATCCACTGAATTGCTGTGTCCATTCTCGAATTCTACCAAAGGAGCGCAAACGAAGTAGTAAGAAACTCATCGAAGGCGACACACATAGCGCAGCAGCTATGAAGTACGCTACGTCACCTACGCCATCCCGGAGCAACAGCTCGCTGCTGGGGATGTCTTCCAGAACGGCATCGCCACTGCCCGCACCGGCCAACTATCGCGATTGCATGAGCGCCACAACGAAAAGCTACAAATACCTGCGGCGTTTCATCAAATTCGACCAAATGGACTTTGAGTATGCAATGTGGCAGATGGTGTACCTATTCATCGCACCGAAGAAAGTCTATCGCAACTTCAACTACCGCAAACGTGAGCAATGTCGCCGCGCCGTTTTTGACCGTTCGGGATTCACTTCTAATCGGTTGTTGTTTCCCTCTTGCAGAAACCAAATCACAATTTGCTCGAGATGATCCAGCCTTCCTGGTGTTGCTAGTGGGTTGCCTTTGTGGTATGTTGTTATCAATCGGGAGGAAGGTTTCCATTTCGAACTAACCACTGTTCCATTGTCCGCTTTCAGTCACGTCAATTGGGTTCGCGTGGGTGTTAAGCTTAGGGTTTCTGCAGACGATCCTGTTCACACTGTACGTCGTGTTTGTCGACTGCATATTCTGCGGCATGATCGTGGCCACGCTGCTTTGGGTGATTGCGAATCGCTACTTTCGCGATCGAAACAGTGACTTCGACATGGAGTGGGGCTACGCGTTCGATGTGCATTTGAATGCGTTCTTCCCGCCCCTGATACTGCTGCATTTCATACAGCTGTTCTTCTACCATCCGCTGATTAGCAGGGACTGGTTCATATCAACGTTCATCGGCAACACCATTTGGCTGTTGGCGCTCGGATACTACATCTATATCACTTTCCTGGGATATAATGGTACGTGTGTAAGGGTGAGGATGCTTAGGCGGCTACTAACATCATTTCGTTGCACTTCCAGTTGTCCCGTCGCTGAAAAATACGCGAATAATTCTCGTAACACTACCGCTTCTGTGTTTGTTCTACGTCGTGACGTTAATTATAGGATGGAATTTGAGTGTGTCGCTGATGTACTACTATCACTATCGAGTGTTGTAAACAATAAAGTTCCATACTTACAAGGCTGTTGCGCATTACGATATTTAAATGAGCGTGTGGCGACGATCGTTGGTTCGTGGTAGTGATCGCTGTGAATAGATGAGTTAAGCAGGAGAAACAATTCAATTATAATACAGTAGCATGTACCATAGCCATATTTAGGGATCCTACAGTAGATCTAGTATTAGCATAATACAATAGAAATATGTGCATATTCTGAAAACGTTTCATATAACAGTTCGCTGAAGCGCTTACGGAGACAGTTTCTGTAAATTGTTTTTAGGCTATACGACACTTTATTTATTCTATCTTTTTTCAGCTAAAGTGTCTATAACACTTTACGGTGTATCTAAGATCCATAACTTACAGAAAATCGATATAAAAAACAATAAAATCATAATATTCAAATACTTGCTCCACATTCGAGTGCAACTGTCAAATAGGTTTTACCACAAGTGATATGGCCCAACCCGACCCGCTATGCCTACTGTCAAGCACCAGCTGTCAGCGAAAGGACACAAACGAACGCGCGAGCGAAACAGAAAGCCACCCCTTTCACCGTGCGCACGAAAGGGAACACCATTACAACGCACCCCGAATCGGGCAGACAAAAAAAAGGAATTCGCCATTTTAAAAAGTCTATCACTCGCTGCTGCTGGTACTACTGCTGCTGCTGCTGCTCCGATTGCTCCCTGCAGTATCGGATACGGAAAGAGTCGGACGAAGGTGGAGTGTGTGGGGGTAAAGCAGAACGAACCATTGAATTGCATCGTCCAATTTTCCGCTGTGCTGGTTTCCCAGTGCCTGTTCCGCAACATGGTGTAACTGAGAAAGATCGTCGTTCCTGTGGTCTTCCGACCCCGCCGTACACACAACCCACCCCCTCCCGAATGCGGGTGTGCGTGAACGAGTGGGAGAGGATGCTGGAGCAAGTGCAGACATTCGCCTAGAATTGAGAAAGTTTGCATCGTGGGTGAGGTGGGGAGTGGGGCCCGCCCGGGGTGGCGTTAGTGTAGTGCAGGAAGTGAAAATCGAAATAACAGAACCCAGCCGCCGCCGCCGCCGCCGCTTTGCTAGAAACTTGCTTGTGTGTGAAAGGGGCAAAGAGGGAGTGCTTTCTTCTGCTACGGTAAAAGAACCTGTTCTGCGTGTGTGTGTGTGTGTGTGTGTGTGTGGAGTTGTGTGCGGCTTGTTGATGCAATTGTGTTACACTAAACTCACCCCCTCCCCATTGTTCACGGAAATGCAAACCACAGCCAGGGGAGGTAAAAGGAATGGTTTTGTTGCATTTCGACACCTTTACACCCTCCCCTCCCGTAAGGTGGTGTGTGCGGAGTGCTACAAAAAGCGGTTCGACGGTAGAAAAGAAAACAACAACAAAGCAACTCAACTCTATTACCTCACATCCGGAAGAGACCTAGAAGGACCTTGCTACACAGGGATACGGAGCGGTCGAAGCGCTTTACAGCGACACAGCCATCGATGGCTTAAATCTTTAAAAAGTAAAAGCATTACTAAGACAACGGGTGAAGAACCTTACCGCAGGGGCCTACTGTGTGAGTTGCGAATCTCGGCAAGCGCATTGGTGCGTGTGTGTGCATATGTGTGTGACTCATTTTAGAAAAGAAAGCCGCAGCAAAAAGGAGTACATATAATGAAACCCACGCGAAGAGCAGAGTGGAATGGAAAACAAATGAAACAAGAGGAAGAGAAGCCCGTGACTTTCCCTCCGAAGAACTATGCCCGTTCTTCGTAGCGGCGGTCCCTGTGCGGGGGGTGAATTTTTTGCCAGTGTGGTTTGGGATCAAGTTGGACAAGCAGCAGGCAAGCTGTTGGCCGTGTTGGCCGTGTCGATGGACGTGCACATGTTCTACCCGTAGTAACTGCAATGCTCCATTGAAACCATTAGGAAGTAGCAAATTTTTCCTTCGTTTTACTACTCCTAGGGGTGGTTTTGGCGAATTGAACGTACGCCCGTGTGTGTGTGTATGTGTTTGTGTGTGTGTGTGGGAGCGTACATACAAGCGCGTGCGTCCTCGCGGCAGTGTGCGTGTTGGAAGCGTACACAGAATTGTCAAACCTTCCGTCTTTTGACAGAGATTTGTTGGTGTTTTGTTTCCCTCTGGCATGTCTTCTGCCGCGGTGGGGCTGTGTAGTAAAACAGTGCATAATCAACACTAACAACAGCGCGCTTGGACCGTTGCTCCCCCCCCCCCCCCCAGGATTGATGATGGGTGGCGCGACATGGCGGGCGTTACCTTGCCGGGACGCGAAACTTTCACCAACTCCAAAACGGTCGGACAGAACGGTGGTGTGTCCGGTCAGGGTTACGCGAGTAAGCAGTTTGTTTTGTTGTGTCTCGGTTCGGAGTTTAGAAGAAAACTGTGCAACGGTGCAACGGTAGGATGCATTTCCTGTTTTCGGAATGCAAGCTGGGAGGGGAGAAAAGGGGCGAAAGGGTGACACAGTAACGGAGCTGCATCTAGTAGAAGATGGACAATCTAGTGACCGTAGCCATTCAGTTTGGGCTGGTGCGTGGTGCAAGTGTAACGTGCTTTCGGAAGGGTTCGCTACCACGTTCAAGCTCTATGGCCATTGTAATTGATGTAATCTATCTCTTGAGCAGGCAAAAAGCAGATTTTTAAACAGTGTATGTGTGCACAGCAGGAAGTGATTACATGTGCAAGTGCAATCCTCCAAGTGTGAACTAAACGTTTCCGTTAGTGATTTAAAAACAAACCAAAAAAAAGCAGCAGAAACATCTCCACCCGGGTAGACGGCACCGTCACGGTTCAGCAAAGTGGATACTAAAAGCAACCTGGGTCTTTCCCAGGATTTTGAAAGGATGGTCGGGCTGACGGGTGGATCGCATCTCTATGCGGCCGGCATACCGGCGGCCGCACAGGAAAGTACGCACTGTTCACATTCGCCGAATTCCGCCGTCCTTTAAACCCCGTGGCTAATGAAAATCCCGCTCTCCTTTTCTTCCTTTCAGTCGTCCGCGACATGGCAGCGATGCCAACGGCCGCCCCGACCAGTGCGGACGCCTGCCTGAGCATCGTTCACTCGCTGATGTGCCACCGGCAGGGAGGCGAGAGCGAAGGCTTCTCCAAGCGCGCGATCGAGTCGCTGGTGAAGAAGCTGAAGGAGAAGCGGGACGAGCTGGATTCGCTCATCACGGCCATCACAACGAACGGCGCACATCCGAGCAAGTGCGTCACGATACAACGCACGCTCGATGGCCGCTTGCAGGTGAGTTACGAAGGGTGGGCCCTGAAAGGCGCTCTCGCTCTCTAATTACAACCGCGTGCTGGTTTGGTGTATTGTTGCAGGTCGCAGGTCGCAAAGGATTCCCGCACGTCATCTACGCCCGCATCTGGCGCTGGCCCGATCTGCACAAGAACGAGCTCAAGCACGTCAAGTTCTGCCAGTTTGCGTTCGATCTGAAGTGTGACTCGGTGTGCGTTAATCCGTACCACTACGAGCGTGTCGTGTCACCCGGAATCGGTAGGGTTTGCACAGCTGCTGGGGAATGATTGTTCACCGTGCAGTGCGCACTCATTGATGTGTTTTGTTGTTGATGTTGTAGATCTTTCGGGGCTCACGCTACAGTCCGGTCCGAGCCGGCTCATCAAGGACGAGTACACGCCGGGCTCGGTCGTCGGTGGCGGTATGGACATCGATGGCAATGAAATCGGCACCATACAGCACCATCCCTCGATGGTGGCGAGTGGTGCATACGGTACCATGTCAATGCATCCGCAAGTGCCCGGTAAGCAGAGGAGTCTTCCTCCCGATTGCTAGCAGTCGTTTCTGTTCCCGATTAAGTTGATTTATTTATTCATTTTTTGTTTCTTTGTTTTTGCTTTGTTTTTTTTCCTTTTTCTTCTGTTCTGTAACGCACCAATCGCGCCACTACGTTGTTGTTTGCGGTCCTTTCCAAAGACCCATCACAGTTGGGCGGCTTGTATGGAGCTAGCAGCGGTCCACGGCCGATACCGAAGCTAGAGTCCGCCGACCCGTCCCGAAATAGTGGCCCGAGCAGCTGGATGAGCGGTGCCGGCAGCGTCGGTGGGCCTTCGTCCGCTGCGGCTGCCATGCTGTCGGCCTCGTCCGGCGGCCAGCAGCAGCACGCTCGTTTGTCTTCTTCATTACCGCTTTGTAAGCGCTTTTGTTTTGCTTTATCTTTACTTTCAAAGCCAGGATCTAGGTGATCTAGGAACAGGCAAGTAATTGTTTTTTATTTATGATTTTAGCATCCGTCATCGGTGGTCCGCCCGGGATGGTGAACAATGGTTTGCGAGCGCCACCGAGCTCACAGCAACAGCCACAGCAGCAACCGTCACAGCAGCCACAGCCTTCATCACAGTCCAACGCCCAGCTTACGAACGGTGGCAGCAACGGTCTGCTGGGCAGCTCCAGTCAAGCGGGCGGAAGCGGCGGCCCCAGTGGCGGCGGATTGCTCGGTACGGACGGGTCGCAGTACTACACCAATGCGGGCGACCCGTCGATGGGAAACGATCCACAAACGGGAATGGGTGGTCCGCCCAGCATGTCCGGATCGCTTTCGGCCACTTCGCCCGTCTCACCCCATCTGCAGCAGAACGGATACGTATCCGCTAGCAACGGCCAGTCGGCACAGGCCGGTGGTCCCGCCAGTGGGCAAGCGCAACCGAGCCAATCGGCCGCCCAACAGTACCAGCCACAACAGCAGCAGCAGCAACAACAACAACAACAACAGCCACAGTCCCAACAACAACAGCAACAGCAACAACAACAGCAGCAGAGCGGCTCTGCGACCTGGTCCGGTTCGAATACGCTGAACTACACGCAATCGATACAGCCACCGGCACACGCTAGCGGCTCGCACCAGCAGCAAGCGTCGCAACAGCAGTCACAGTACTGGCCCCACGGTTCTGGCGGTTCGTCCAGCGCCGTTGTGGCGCCGTCTGGTGCCAGTGTCGGCAACGCGACCGGCGGACAGCTGGCCGGTGAGTTGCCCGGTCAGCAGCGGCTGCTGTCGCGCCAGCCCGCGCCCGAGTACTGGTGCTCGGTGGCCTACTTTGAGCTGGACACCCAGGTGGGTGAAATGTTTAAAGTGCCCTCAAACCGCCCGAACGTCACCATCGATGGGTATGTGGATCCGTCCGGTGGCAATCGCTTCTGTCTCGGTGCGCTTAGCAATGTGCACCGAACGGAACAGAGCGAAAAGGCAAGGTAAGCTTGGGAAGGCGAGGTGGAGAGGCACTGAATAGCATTGAATAACACTTTTTGCGTGTTTGCAGACTACACATTGGGAAAGGTGTACAGCTGGATCTGCGCGGCGAAGGGGACGTCTGGCTGCGGTGTCTCAGTGACCATTCAGTATTCGTACAGAGCTACTACCTCGACCGGGAGGCGGGCCGAACGCCAGGCGATGCCGTACACAAAATCTATCCCGGAGCGTGCATAAAGGTGGGTTGACGCTGTCCGACGCAATGGTCGATGGCGGTAGTTGCTTCTACCGAACGTGTCTAATATACTGTCTCTTTACACTTCTCTCTCTCTCTCTCTCTCTTTTATGCAACAGGTATTTGACTTGCGACAGTGTCATTTGCAGATGCAATCCCTCGCCAACTGTGCCCAGAAAGCGGCCCAGATGCAGGCTGCTGTTGTGGCGGGCGTATCAGCCGTTGGAGCTCCTAGAAGTATGCATACTACGAGTGATAGCGTACACATACGGATAGACAAGATTCTACTAATTACTCTTTCCCTGCTCTGCATTAGGCCTCTCCGCAGCGGCTGGTATCGGGGTGGACGATTTACGGCGCCTCTGCATCTTGCGATTGTCGTTCGTGAAGGGATGGGGCCCCGACTATCCCCGACAGTCGATCAAAGAAACGCCCTGCTGGGTCGAGGTGCATCTGCACCGGGCCCTGCAGCTGCTGGACGAGGTGCTGCATCAGATGCCGATCGATGGGCCGCGAGCAATCGAGTAAAACCAACCGAGCGCGCAACAGATCGGTTTGCGGGGTCAGTGACAGACAGGACATTGCTACTCATTGCTGTCCCCAAGCGAGGAAAAAAACAACAAATGCCCTAGGCGTTTTGGCGCAGGTAAGAGGTAAAGGTAAGATCCTGGTGCCCCTTTAATGTGACACCAGCGACAGGAATGATACCCCCGAGATACATACGATGGCAAATCGTAGAAGGGAACGAACGAGCGTGTGTGGCTGAACCATTGAAGGTACAATAGACTATGTAAATATAGGTGCGGACCTAGTTTTGGGTTTGCAGGAGGGCGACAGATGGGTGACGACGGCAATGCGTGGGTGGTTTCGTAGTGTGTACAAGTGTGATTCTAATATGACAAAGATTTAGTTTGATAAGATATGGCATGCGCGAAATGCGTATGCACTTCCGTGTGCACACCGGTACAGGAGGTCGACTAGCGGATAGAGTAGAATGACTACAATACCTTAGGGCGCGTTAAAGTGATGCAGCGTTATTGAAACCCCTTCTCATGTATACTAATGTTTGGTAAAGTTGAAAACTGCTGAAATGATGATATATGTATGATACAGTCAACTCGAACGAAGCGCAAATGCAAAACTATCTGGAGAAGTTTTCCATCGATCGTAAAAACCAACACAAAGCAGAGTGTCGTAAACTAGTGGATGTGCAACACCGGCATAATGACACCCCGTATGCTCCTTCTAATAGGAGCGTTCAGAAAGGAAAGCAAAATGGAAATCCTAAAGACGCAGAAGGTAGATTGCATGTTGCCTCGAAATGCCGATAAAAGTAACACAGTAGGTTTAAACAGCAGAACACACTGCCTCCGATCGATGGCGCGTGAGCTGTTGATAGGTAACAAGCAAGAAAGAACAGGAAACACAATTTTGCAAACAAAACAATGTAACAATTGCATCAAGCACTAACGTTAAATGAGCGATATTTACTATCTGACAGAAACGAAAAGCATAATGTAGAAGGCGAAAGGACAAAGCTAAAACACTACAAACGGAAACAACCTACAAAAATGTTCTACCTCTAATTGAAGAAGAAGAAAAAAAGTATGTAAAACAAACATTGAGCTCCTGTTGGTGGACAATGCTATCCAGATTGATTGAATTTATTGCTACCTGTCTGAGGTCAAAGGTTGAATTATAGATGGGATGTTGACAGGAAGGGGCTTTCACAGAGCGTTCCTGTGGCACCGTGTTCTAGCTCCATTCTTCTTAACTATGCTACGTTAAAAAAAGAGTGAAGAAGATGTGGGATATGAATAAATTCGTAAACTAGTTTTGGGCGAACAAAAACCCGATTCTTTGTGCAAGGTTTTCATTTTAAACGATAAGCACAAAAAGAGTTTGTTTTGTGTGTTTTACATACGTTCGCCGTAGTGATTGTTACAGGCAGAGCCTACAGCCGAATGTTCTGCCATTTCAATGAGAGAATTGTAAACATGACCCAACCAGCCGGGAATGAAGCGATCTCGTTATGCAGCTCAATATGTCTTTTTGTGCCATCTATCTTCTGTTTTGCATGTTGCCTCTTTTTCAGTAGTTTGTTGAAGTTAGGAACTAGTTTAACTAGTTCTGTTTTATTATATGTTGCTACAAAAATGCTTTCACTTTTCTGTTGAACGATCGCATGTTTTTTTTATATATATATTGTCCTTAGAAATTGAAAAAAGGGTCGGTTAAATGCTTTCGTTTGTGGATGGTAAATCGATTGGTGCATTGGAAAACACGATAAAATGAAAGAAGAATGTGCAAGGTGATGAGAATAGAAGGCTAACGTGTCGAGCCAATGGATATGTTAAACGAAACAAAAGTAGAAATAACATCGTTACGATCGTTCGGAAGACCCCAAGTGCAATGAATCCAACTTTAAGAAAGGAAGAAAAATGGTAATAAAATCAAACGTTGCTAAAAATGTAACTATTACGGAGGAGTTGACATCAACAAACAAAACAGAAAACACACGTGCCGTTGACAAGTGGTAGTCAAAAATACACAACAAACACATAAAGATTCTTCTTTGCATAGCGAGCATCAATTAGTTTACCAACGATAATGGCCTGGATGGCAAACGGAATAGATTCCATTTCTTTTTTCTCAATGGATCACATTTTCTTCAAAAGATATACCCAGCTATCACATGCATGGTGAGAGCACCACTAGCCCACTAACATGAAAACTACTTGTGCCTTTATCTGTTTGCCGTTTTGCCGATCTAGTTCTGCAGTAGTGGTCAAAGAAATGTGTATAGCATTTTCATGGAATAATTATTTTACAAGTCGTATGTTTTTGTTGCAAGCCACAATTCTTGGTCGCTATAATTGGAACACGATTGTAATTCACGCTTAGTTTGTCACATCAGAATGAATTTTTTGCGTCCCGTTTTTGTTCGGCTGTGATGGCTTTTATTTTGACAAGGTTATTAGTTTCTTAACTTGAAGCTATTTCTGCTCACGAACAAATGGTTTTAACTGAAGACGTATTGTTTGATACAAGTTTTATGCAACTATGATCGAAGAATCTACACTAAACGCCAACCCAAACAGAAGGAGCTCAATTCGAAAGAGAGAAGTAGCGACGTGACCTGGCACAAAATGTAGCGGAAAAGCATAAACGCAAAATTAAACAGATAAACAAACAAACCAACCCGATGCATCGATCATCATAAAACATAAACGACGATAAGCCGATTTAGAAGAAAAAGGAAAGTCACAAAAAGTTTGCAGATTGACGATTGAGGAACGATTGAGTATAAGAAACAAACTATATACTTTATAGATTTATCCCTATTACGAAGTGTAAATGAGTTGCATCATTTTATGAATAAAAAGCAGATCCACTATTTTTAAGTAAATACAAAACACATACACACACATATAGAGCACGCTTCCAAAAAGCGCTAACAGGTGTGCTTATTATTTCAGCGCCCCTGTAACAATCCGAAACTACTTACCGGATCATGAAACGAAATGGATTTACCAACTGAACCAACTGTCTGATGAAATGAAAACGGTTTTATTGGATCATTCTCTATCGATCACTTATCCATGCACTTAATACGTATTTACAGATGACGAAGAGCAAACTCGTTTGCGAATCGAAGAATGGTTCAAAGAATGGTACACGACTAAAAAGACTGTAGCGCTACAATAGTGCCTGTCGCTGTGGCTTTCCCAGTACAAACCTGTCCCATCAGGCGAGCATGCTAGAGTTGCACCACCATTCCGCGTTATAACTAGTGTTAAGGGCAGGGTAAAGTTGGCAAAAACCGCCCGATAATTTAGGAATCCACTCCGAAAGGTAGGTCTGTCCAGCTTTGTCCGGAGTCATACGGAATCGTCCGGAATCGCCCGGAATCGCCCGGAGTCGTTCTGGGTCGGCCGGAGTCGTTCTGGGTCGGCCGGAGTCGTTCGGAGCTGTTCGGAGTCGCTGGAGTCGTCCGGAATCGGTTGGAGGCCAAGTCGTGCGGTTGTAGGAACGGACGGTTGTAGTCGAAATACAAAAGAACACAACGAAATGATACGCCTGATCACAATTACATTACACCTGAAGGCTCCTGTTCACTCCGACCAAGTCCGATTCCGGTCGACTCTGGACAACTCCGAATGACTCCGACTCAAGAATGACTCGACTCTATTCGACTCCGTACGTTTTCGGTGACTCCGGACGACTCCTAACGACTTCGGACGATTCAGGGCGACTCCGAACGACTTTGGACGACTCCAGACGATTCCGAATCCGGGAGAAACTAGTGGTTCGGATGTTGCCGGAGTTGGAATCAGAATAACAATAGCCGGAGTCAGATCGGAGTCGTGGGTGCGCTCCAAAGAGCACATCACTAGTTATAACCGCTGCACTTGTACTTACTCTGCTATTTCTAATGCTAAGTGAGCGCGCTGCATGCAGTGTGGACTGCATTCGGCTGCTTTAGCTTTACGCCCATATTGGACGAGACTAGACATGTTTCCCTACTTAACTTTACTACCTGGACGGAATGGACACTGGGGGCTTGAGAGAAATAGAGACAAGACTTACTTTAAATCCCACTGACCCACAAAAAAGGCTGCTAACTTCTTCGGTCCCCGAAAACCCTGAACATCCTGCCCGGGAATTTCCTAAAGAAATCCATGCTCGTTGAGGAACTCGTCACTAATCTCCTGTTCGTTGATGTTGATCAGATTGCCGAAATCGCTCTCGTCGAAGTGGCCCATGTCGGGCAGATAGTACGGTATCGTTTCGACGACCACGTTCGGGCCGGCCTGGACCTGCTGGACGTTGCTGAAGAATGGCACAATGATATCGTCGTTCGCTGGCTGCGGTATCTCGTTGTCGGAGAAGATCTGCAGGTAAGTGATCGTATTAGGCATTGATCCATTAATATTAGTAATAGTACCTCAACGGCACTGCCGCTTACCTCATCCACGTTGAGATTGCTGAAAATGCTGGCCCCAGTTTCGCCATTGATGATGGAATCGAAGTTGATCGTACAACCGTCCACCATGGCGCTGGCCCGCATCAGTTGTTCCTCGTTGACCGGTAGCTCCGCGACCGGCTGCAGGGTAGACAGGTGTGTTTCGCCGGACAGTTGCAGTGCACCGGATAGGGTGGGTGCTACTGCTGGCAGCACAGTGGTATCGATCGTCGACTTGCTGTAGTTGTCGATAATATCGATCATCACGTTCTGTACCTGTAAGGGACCGGATGTTGGTAGTTGCTGCTGCTGCTGCTGCTCTAAACAGTTGTTATTGTTGCTGTCTAGTGTGGTCAGCTGTTGTTCCCGGTGCGATCCAATCGAGTCACCCAGCGAAACGCATTCGTTCGTGGCCGCAGGTGATGAGCTGGTGGTGGTAGTTGCGATCGTTTCCGGCGCCGTATCGCTTACCGACACCGTTGGATACTTGGGAAGATTGTTGTTAACCGTTTGCTCGTTGTTGTTATTATTAGTAGTGCCAGCAGAGTCGGATGGTCCGTTCGACGATCCCTTAGAATCGAACCGTGCCGACGCCAGCGTTCGCCGATTGCACTGTACGCCATTGCTGCCGGCTGCTTTGTTCCGCTGCCGAACGCGCACCCGGCGCCGTTCGCTTTTTGACACATCCATCGACAGCTCCCAGTAGCCTCCCTTGCCCTTCTCGTCTTTGGCCCGTTGTACTTTGGTGAAGAAAAAACTCAACGACAAATTGTGCCGGATAGAGTTCTGATGGCACGGCGGGGGAAGACGGTGGACGAGGGGAAAGAATGCAGCAAAATAAACAAATGAAAAACCCGTCGCAGGAACGCATCGCGAGCACCTTTGTGCGATACTTACATTCCAGTTTTTGTGCACCTTGTAGTAGGCAAACTTTTCCTGAATCCATTTGCATATCTGCTTGAGCGTCATGCGGCCCTCCTCCAGCATGGCCATGGCGATGATTTGTGCATAGTTGAAGGGTGGTTTTTCCAGCGAGCTCGCCAGCGACGTGTACTGCTCTTTGCGCTTGTCGTACGTCTCCCGGCTCCTGGCGAATGGCGAAAGCAGTTGCGGACGGATATAGAATATGGTGCCGAAGATATGGGCCCTACTCTTACCACGGTGTCGCCAACTGGGCTACACTGAGACTCTCTCTCTCTCACACACACGCACACACTTACCTTCGTACTTGGGCGATAAATTTGTTAAACCGTGCCGTTGGCAAATCCGTCAGCGGTGCGTCCGACGGTGTCAGGTTGGTGATGTTCTTCAGCTCCGTCAGCCAGGACAGATTGGTCAGCTCCGGCTCGGAATCGTCATCGTCGTCCTCCTCCCCTTCGCGCGCTTCCTCTAGCGTTCCGGTTTCCATCTCCTCGTACTCCAGCTCGTCTCCCTCGATGATGTCTTCCGCGGTCGCAGCGAGCAGCGACCCGGTTCCATTGGCATCTCCAGTTGC
This sequence comes from Anopheles merus, assembly GCF_017562075.2. Taxonomy (NCBI): domain Eukaryota; kingdom Metazoa; phylum Arthropoda; class Insecta; order Diptera; family Culicidae; genus Anopheles; species Anopheles merus. The sequence continues at coordinate 10,084,131 of NC_054082.1, read as the reverse complement.
TGATGATACACCCGGTACTCCGGCCGTTTCCACACTGCCAAAGCTCTGGTCCAGTTCCGAGCTGGCAGGAGTGTCGAGCGCTACGGAGATGGGCGAACTGACGCAAGGCAGGTGCGAAAATCCGGCCTGGTTCGTGGGACCTGGCGAAGATGTCACGTCCGCATCGATCGATGCGCTGCTGTTCAGGTCGTCCACCGATTGTTCCGATGTGGCCGAACCGGCGGTGGAGGCGGCCGGTGTCAGCGGGAGCGTTACATTGTGGGCGTTTAGCACGTAATCGTAGGCTGCAAAAGGGAAATTGATTCGTAAGAAGGGGTGGGCTTAGGAGCTACGAGAGGTGCAATTGGACGTGGAAGTACTCCTTTAGCTAAGGGCAATTATTCAGCAATCAGTTAGACACATTTGCTATTGTATGTCATTTTGGAATGGTTCTTGTAAAAGAACGTCGTTCTTGTGAAGGACTGACTAGCAGAGAATGGACAGTTTAGGAACTTATGGATATTGCGCAACTTATATTGAATATTGGAATTGGAAGAATTAAGACGCGTTTTAAGTTCGGCTCTTCTTCTTCTTTTTTCGTTTTAGAAGGTTTGAGCGTTCTACATGATCATCAGAAATACGGATCTTATCAAGACTCTTCCCTCGGTCCTTGTGTCAAACGGGAAGGATGGGAACAGATTCACTTTTGACCTTGTAGATACCGGCGAACCATTCAACTAGACCAGCTGCCACCTCCGACAATTACAAAAAAAAAAAACAGATAAAACACCGCTTCAAGTCGCACTTACAGCTCATATCATTGTTGTAGATGATGATGGTGCCCGGGATTTTGAGCAAATTGTTCAAAAGGTCGTCATCCTCCAGTTGCGTCATGGTGCGATGGCGTATACCCGAGAGAAGACGGGACCCCGCCTTCTCTAACGATGCTTGCGTTTGCACCAATTTCAATCTTTGCACACGGCGAAGAAGGGGTAGTGGTAGATGCTATGAAGAACCAAACTGCCCGAGCAAATATACTGCTGCTGCTGCTGCTGCTGCTGCTTCACTACCTTTATCCTAGCGATAGGAGAAATTCCGCACTGCGTACATGGTCCGAGGCTATTAATCCGTCGTTGGAGTCACTGGGAACAAATGCCATGATATTCAAACGATGGTTTTATGCTATTCCATACACACAAACGCACCATTGGTTCACATGCATTGAGGACTGGGTTTTTACGCTTCACTTTTACCGTCACACTGCAGGATGATGGCGTAAGCGCTCCCAATCCCAATCGAGGCCGCCGTTATTAATTATTCACACAATCGAGCATAACGCGTTCCCGGAGTGCAATTTTCTTCACTTTTTACACTCCAAGACACACACACACACAGATATTCCTTGCGATAAAACACCAATATCACTAGTTTCCTGGTCACAAAGCTTCACAATTAGATGCTTAACAAGTCATCGGTAATTCGAACATCGACAGCGCGCATGGAAATTCTTGCGTTCGAGAGGGATCGATGACAAATTTTCAAACGGTGAAAAGAACCCACACAGCACTTAACGTCACTCACTCACGCCACGCCACGTCCAGTGTAACGCCGTAACGATTTGATCGTTGGACACCGTTCATCGATTGCTGCTGAAAGCGCTTGAATCCAGAGAACCTAGAGAACCCCGTGTATCTTGTCGCCATTTTCACGGCATCTCATTTGCCAACCATTCGAAGGGAACATTGTTTCGACGCAGGCAGGACGCTTTCACAACCCCCCGCACGGAAAAGGGAAAGGGGTCCGTGGAAAAGGGGAGGGGGGGTAAGGGTCATAGATTTTCTACCACTTTTTTTCACTGGCGCTGCTTTGTGCGCGCGCGCCTTTAACCGCTAACGGACACGTAGCACCGTTGTGCTGGCAGCCACTTCGGACACGACGACCGACTGGACAAAGGGTTTCGCCTGGGTGCCTGGGTCCCGTGTGGTCAGCCAGTGGTCAGGGCCAGTTCCAGAGCAATCACTGTTCGTCCCGTTCTTGCCTGCAGGTTTGGGCGGTCGCGGCGGGGGTTCGTCGCTTTCTCCCGAGTTGACCGTCCCGTGCGGTGCCCGAGACGGGTGCGGTACGTTCTGTCCTGCTAGATTGTGTGCACTAGCTGCTCTCTAGCATCTCCGCTCTCCGACGGCCAAGAGGGTCCAATGTGTGCGTACACTTTTCCTTTGGTGTGCCTATTTGTGTGTGTGGTTCGATCGTTGGTCCCCCGGTTCGGCAGATGTCCTTTTTCGTTGTTTCGATGAAGTGTATGGTAGAGGTCGTCCCGCTCTAATGCCCGCTCCCGAGTGGACATAATTTCTGTTCCCCGTTGGCGTTGCTTCAATGCATCATGTGTGCGTGTTTGGTGGTGGTGGTGGGGGTCTCTTTAAAAACACATACACACACAAATGCGGACACAGTCCTGGGGCTATGCGTTCGTGCATACGTTTAAAATTGTTTAACGGTTGAGCAAAGACCGCTGTAACCTATGGGTAGCCTGTATAGAGGAGAAGGGAAAGAGAAGAGGAAAACAACGGAAGTGTGGCCGTGCACTGGGACATTGGTAGCAGGACGCCCTGCGCGGTATGTTCCAGCTTCTAGCCATTATTCTCCTTTCTCTTCCCCTCTCAAGTCCCCCCCGTTTGGGCTCGTTCCATTGACTGAGTTTTTCCAGCGAGCCAACGGTAATGAATAAAAAATGAACACACAAGGACCTCATCCGGACCTGCTTGCGAAAGGGACAAGAAGAGAGAACTGAATTTTACATACAAATAAGAGCAAGAGAGTGAGAAAGGTGTTAAAAGAAGGAACAAGGGGTCCCTAAAAACGAACTACAACGGCACGGGAACGCAAGCAAACGGAACGGATTTTGTGAGTGTGTGTGTGTGTTTGTCCTTTAAGTTGAGGTCCTTTATATAGTACTACATCCGGTCGGGTGTTTTTGCGGGTGCTCTATGCAAGGAAAGCAGGACACTATGACGTCATTATGTGTAGTCCCCGCAGCTCTAGCCATTGTAGTGCGTGTATCGGTCATTCCTCTGGCCGACGACCGTCTGCCTGAGTGCCCGACGAGGCAAGGAAAGGACATAGAAAAAAGGCCGTCATTAGCATAGGGCTTCTTAGCGAGCCTCCTGTAGTAATGGGAGCAAACTTTGACCTCAGCACGTGTGCGAATGGTTCAGCCTTGGCAAGCCTAGCGCTGGTTGGAATTCGGCCTCCGTAGTCGTCTCTGCACCGAAACGTTAGCAATCGTTGACATATGTCCCGCGAAGCATTTGTTTCATGCTGGCCCACGCGTCGCTTATGCCGCAGCAGGTGCAGTGAAGCGAATCGAGCGAAAGGTGGCACAGTGTGTGCAGCATTACGGGAAGGGCTGGATGTTCCCTTTTGCAATTGATGGGCGACGGTGCTAGATGATGGGTAACTATTGAGCAACTGCGTCATCATTGCTGGAACAACGGTTACACTGTTATAGCATTAAACCGATGTAGACAGGATATTTACGGGGTTGTCGTTGTTTTAATAATTTATGTGTTTCTATTCACTAACCTTGCAACATATCCTGTCATTTGGTTTATTGTAGAATGGTACCGTACTTGTGTAGTCATACTTTATCAATTAAAGTGATTATTTTCTACGCCTAAACAGATTGTTGAGGTTGAACTTTGAGTCAAATTCCTATGACAGATGCATAGATAGTACACCACAAAATGGATCTAAATTGTTAGCCTAATGCTCGGATGAATTAAGCCCTCGTCGTCATTGAATTCCCAAAGCCACTTTATCTAAACCTGTTTTTTATTACTTTCTCCCACCTTCAACGAAACGTCCCATCATCATCAGCTACCTTCAGAGCGGACAATAATTGACACCACCAATAAATGTCTGCATCTACGGCACTTCACACGTACTTTGTCCCTTGTCGTCGTTGCCAACAAATGCTGTTTTATCCCCTTGGGGTGGAAAGTGTTTTATTTCTCTCCCGACGGGCCACCCCACAGCAATCCGAACCTTGCAAGTTGGGCCCCTCCGCACAAAGGACTAACAACAACCAACACAACCACGTCCTTTCCCGGGGTGCCCCAAACTCCTCGAACAAAACTGCAGGTGTTGCATGGGAAATTCGTGTGTTCGTCCTTGCACGCAATCTAGATGCGCTTATCTACTGCGCTGCGACCCACGCAATACCCGCAATCCACGATCAGTACGGTTGCCGCACAGCTTGGGGTGTGTGATGGCGAGTCATCGTACGTGCGTGAGGGAGGAATAGTTTCTGGATTGCTTTTCCTTTTTTTTGTGAGGGGAGAAATTATTTGCTTTCATTTCATCCCCTCATAATGAAAGGGTACGCGGAAACAACGCTGCTTGCTACCTGCTGGAGGGTGTCCTTCGTTGACGGTACGACAGCATGAGGCGTTTTGTCTAAGGTGTCTCACTTCTCCTGGCCATGCCTGTTCCATCATTGGTAGCGGTTAATCTGTGCCACAGTAGCTCGAGCAGTAGGCACACCGTCCCGAGGCCAAGTCCCACGGCAAGCAGAAAGAACGCTCCGACCAGGTGCGACGGTTGCAGCGGTATCGGGCCCGGGTTGTCGAAATGACGCGACGTCGAGATGGCGTGCTGGACCTTATTATCGGCAAACTTGGTCACCACCTTTCCGGATGCAAAACGGGAGAAGATGAATTAGTGTTTGAAGAGTGGTGTGCTTTGAGAAGGTCTCCCGTGCAGGAATGGAATGGCCCACGGGAAGTTTGTCGTCCATGTTCGAAGGGTGATACTTGGCCCAAAACTCGAGCGCCTCGTGAATGGGGGTTGACCTATCGTCTGTAGCTGTCAGTATACATGCGCATTAGGGAGCGATGGTGACAGCAGCCGTCCCTGTCCGGCACGACGATAAAGGACTGCTTGACCACACACCAAGTAACACCTCCTCCCAGCCATTGATGGTGTTGTGTATGTGTCGTCAGCCCCAGCGTGTACATAAGAATCTCTCCGACACCTGCCAGCTTACCTCCAGTTCCCAGTAGCGTTGAATTCCGCTCTGGAAAATGCGCAACGTCAGCTCGTCCAGCTCGTCCATCAGCGGCCAGGTTTTGGTGGCCATCGCCACACAGTTCTCCCAGTAGATGTCCTCCAGCATGATCTCGAAGTTGCTGGACACCACGTCGGTGATGTAGTCCCCGACGGCATAGTGTCCGTACGGCAGCCGCTCGATGCTGTACGCCAGGTTGCGCTGCTTCGCGTGCTCGTGCAGCACATCCTTCGGGTAGGTGACGAAGCTCTCCAGCAGCTTCACTATCGTGGGCTGTTGGGTGGGGAGTGTGGAAGGTGTGTCGAGAATCAACCTCGGTGGAATTAATGCCTCGTCAGGACACTGACCTGCGTTGCGAGCTGGATGGAAAAGATCCACGCGTCGTGTGTCGAGCCCCAGCGTAGATTGCGATCCGCCAGATCCTGCACGGTATCGATGGATTTCTCAAACCGTGGCACCGTCATCACACTGGCCAGCCCACCACTGTACGCGTTGCCGATCATGAGGCCGACGAACAGGATCGACCCGATCAGGATCATCTGCGAGCAGTAGGGATTGCGGGTGGTGCGTATTAACACGGCCTGCAGTATGAAGATGGAGATGATCGCCATTATGGACTCGCAGGCGTCTACCCGATGCATCTATTGGAGGTGGCAGTGGAGCAACCGTGTGAGAGAGAGGATGGAGCGGATCAGTTTTGACTTCCATACATCGCACACATATCTTACCTTGTTGGGGTTGAACTTTTGCGTCACGAAGCTGACCACCATCTCGCACACGGTGGACACCGCGATGGTACCCAGTACGGCTAGCCACATCACGGTCGAGAAGGGTAGCAGTGCTGTCATCCAGGAGGATAGGGGCAGCGGTTTCGGTGCGATACAGGTAACGCCCGTACGGGAGATCGGTTTGGAGAGGGCAAGATACAGCGACTCGTGGTACCAGGAGTACAGTGCACCGACTCCAATGTCAGCCCTGCGTTCGACCACAGCCCCAATAATGCCATCCCCAGTACGGTTGTCGAAGATTTGGCCCCACTCGCCCGCCTCGTCCAGCGAGATCTCCAGGCTGCAGTTCAGCTTGGCACAAAACTCAACAAACAACCGTGCCTCCGTTCCGTCGATGACGAGCGTCCGGTTGTGTTGATAGAAGGCGTTTGCATCGTTGGCATCGTCCACCGCACTCCACAGCGTGTACGGTTCGTAGTTAAAGATGGCCAACCGTACGGAGCGACCCCACAGGTTGGTGCGCTTGTTCGGGAACAGCTCGACGGTACGAGGCAATATGCCCGGCACGGATGTGTCGTGACTTGCCAAAGGTATCCACTCGTCGTGCCCTGAACTAGTCGTCAGAAGATCGACACGCTTTCCATCCGGCTGGGGGTGTACTAGCAGCCAATCCATCACGTCACGAAACGCACCATGCTCGAAAACGGTTCGTCGCCACTGCACGTCTGCGTCATCGGCTAGGATGATGACACGCTTGTGCGGGTAGCGAACGGTGGCACGATCATGCACGTAGCGAAACGCATCCAAAAACTCGATCGCGGTCGATTGGGCCACAATGAAGGTCTGCAGAGGAGCGATGGGAGTAGAGGGGGGAAGAGTCAATTGCAATGTCCGGTTGGTGGATGTGAACTTATCCAGAGTGTGTCATTAGCTCGGGATCGGATTATTACAATTCCGCGTGCGAGATGGTATCGGCTCGTGAGGCTTATCACGGAAATACGAATGTCAGGGCCAATGAATCATGCTTGTTGTGCACGCGAATGAATACACGAAACACAGAGCTAATGCTGTGGTCTTGAAAACAAACAAACCAATTTGAACTGTTACTATTACTCTTCTTGGATAGGATGCTTGATCTTTTGATTCTTAGTTCGCACATAAGCAAAGATGAACAACTCTCAAGCTAATTCTACACTTGAACACTGTTGCGTAGCTGTAGCTGTAGCTTCATACTCTTACTTGGCATCCATTTTCGATAGCGTTCAGCAGCACGTCGAGCTCGTCGTTGCAGGAAAGGGCAACTACCATTACCGGATGAGGGAACTGTTCGGCAGAGGCTGTCCAATGGTCGGAGCTGCCTGTGCCCACCACGATACAGGTGCAGAAAAAGCTTACCAAATGCTGTAGAACTACAAAATGAGAAACGATTAAGGGATCCTCCACATTGTACCGTTAAAAACAAGGAACTTACAGATCCATTTCAACAGTCGATTCAACTCAAAGTGAAACAGCTCGCCATGCGTCAGCTCCGAAAGCTCCACACTGTAGTTCATAGTTTTTTGTGGGAGGGTTTTCCACAAAACTTGCCCGTATTTCTGATTGTCGCTTTTTTGTCTTCCACTTGGGCGGTATCTGTATTTATACCAGTGCTACTTATGGTAGCCAAATTAAATATACATCACCGAGGGCTCATCTTGGTTCGCACTGTTGGTCTGATTCTGTTTACAGGCAAACAGCTTCAATTGAAATTCCCGCTTTAAAATTATCAAACTACCTCAGTGCTTGGCTCCAATCAGCATTATCGGCAAACAATTTCAACGGCAACAGTCGTTAAACTGTTGACTCAATTACAAATTTCTCAATTACGGATGATTGCAATCCAAACTACATTGTTTGGAAGATAGTACGCGCTAGCTTTCCCTCAAGATAGTGATACACTTCATGTATCGATTTGATTTACCCTTAAGGGTAAGCTCGATGCTTATACGATGCTAGCTACTGTTGACTGTTGACCCGAGAGCAGGAAGAAATACCGTCTGTTCCAGCTCGTAATCGACTCGTAATGTACACCTGTCCCGACATCGCACATGCAAAGCAACCACCACCGAGTCGCTTTATCGTTTCCATCAGGCGCACAAAACACGTGGACCCTCCGCTAGTGGTCGCCGCGTGTGTCTGTATGGTAGGAAGGCAGCGTGGCGCGCGTCATCGTGGCCGTTCGGATACTTCGTACGGAAATCGGACACGCCAGATACGTGGTAATGTTTATAATTAACTGATGCGTGAATTGTCGCTATAAGAAGAGTAGAGCGGGGGTGGGGGGGGGGGGGAACAGGGGCAAGCACACATGCAAGCATCAACAGCAGCAGCCAGGCCAAAACCGCGACACCAAAGATTGAATCTTTGCGCTTCCCATGTATAAAAGAATCCCACCGAACGCTGGCCGGTGAATAGTTTGTGCTTGTGACTCTAAAAGTAAAGTGTACGATGAAGCTGTCCAGCGCGGTCCTGTACTTTGCCCTGCTTGCCACGGCAATGGTCTGTCGGGCGCAGGTAAGTGAAGCGTTCCCCGTCTCCCCGAATCCCCGAAGAGCGTTCCCAGTCTCACAAATTCGTTCCCGGCTGTAGGCGGGCAGTGCGGAGGAGCTCGAGCAGGCGAAGGAAATGTTGCGCGGTTTGGCGGCGGAGTGCAAAACGAAGGAGGGCGCCACCGACGAGGATGTGGAGGGTTTCGTCAACGATAAGATGCCCGAGTCGCGCACGCAGAAATGTTTGGCCGGCTGCATGCAGGAACAGTTCGGCGTCTCGAACGGGAAAGCGTTCCAGGAGGACGGTTTCATCGAGATCGCCAAGATGCTAATGAAGGGCGACGAGACCAAGATCGAGCTGGCGAAGGAGATTGCGGCCGACTGTAAGGAGGTGGCGAACGACGATCGGTGCGAGCTGGCGGTGGACATTATGAACTGTTTGAAGGAGTCGGCCGAAAAGCACGGCATTGAGCTGAAACACTGAGCGAGGAAGGGGTAGAGTGTGTTGCAACACACAATTCACCAGCACGAAAACGAACAGCGATAGAAAAAAGCGACCGACAACAACGCAACAAGTGCAAACTTTAGTAGCATTACCCACCGAAGAATAAAGAAGAAAGGGATACGATGACTGTGAGGAGAGCGTTTGTTGCTTGATTAAACCAGAACATTGTTGCGTACTGTGTTAATCGGATTATTTAGTCAGGTTGCTTTATTGCCCGGCAACAGCCTTGTACTGGATGGTTTTTAGTCAAACTTGTAATTCTGCATCACCTCGTTAAAGATAGGCTTACAGTCGATCTTGGCGTTAAGCCGCGCGCACAGCAAAAACACACCGGAAAGCTTCCGGTGCAGCGAGTAGATCTCTTCCGGCGGCGGGCAGAGCCGATGCGCAATCATTACCGGCACCAGGGCGGCAATCTTCTTCGTCGTGCTCTGCCGACCGAACTCGAACTCGCCCGGCACGCTGAACACTTCGCCGAGGATGAGCACGGCGTCGACGTGGGCCTTCTCCATGGCGGGCGTTTCGTAGCCGGTCAGGAAGCCCATCTTGCGCGACAGCTCCAGTATCTGCTGGCGGTCGTTTTTCGTCGCCGCAATAATGACCTACAGAAGGCGAACAAACGAACGAACGGGTTTGGGGTTAAGAGAAACATTACTGTGAGCGGTGCTTATGTGTGCCTACTTACCCTTAAGTAATCGTCCATGAATGCCTTCTGGTAGAAGCGCGTCGCGCCGAAATCGATCAGCATCACCTGCTTCGTCGACGCGTCGTACAGGAAGTTGGACCAGTTCGGGTCCGTTTGCATGCACCGGAAGGTGAACAGCTCGTTCAGGCAGAGCTTCATCACGCAGTACGCAATGTGATCACGATGTTCTTGGCTGGAGGAAAACCGAGGAACCATTAATCGTAATCCAATGTAAGTTTTCCCTTGCAAACTTACCTCATGTCGAAGCACCGATCCATCGGTACGCCCGGTACGAGCTCCGTCGTCAGTACATTCTTCGAAGTCAGCTCCTTTACCACGCGCGGCACCCGATACTCCGGCATGTGGCGTATCATTTGCGCGAATCGCTCCGTGTACTCGGCCTCGCGCGTGTAATCCACCTCCCAGGCCAGCTCGCGCTTGGCCACCGCGACCACGTTGTCGATGAACACGCCGGCCGGAAACACGTCCCACACCTTCAGCATCGAAACAAGATTGTCGATGTCGCTTTCGATGCTTTTCGCCACCCCCGGGTACTGGATCTTGATGGCCACCTCCATGCCACCATCCTTCAGTACGCCCCGATGCACCTGGCCGATCGAGGCGGCCGCAAACGGTTTCTGGTCGAAGCTCTGCAGCTTGGAGCGCCAGTCCGGGCCGAGCTCGCTGACGAGCTGCCGCTCCACCTGCCAGTCCGGCATGTAATCGGCCGCCTGCCGGACACGCTCGAACGCTTTCACCAGCTGCGGCGATACGATGTTCGAATCCTGAATGCTCAGAATCTGGCCCAGCTTCAGCGCCGCGCCCCGCACCTTGCACAGCGTGTCGACGATGCGTTCCGCGTTGGTCGGACTGAACAGGGCCTGCTTCACGTCCAGCGTACCGCCAATACCAAGGGCACCCTTCGCCAGCTCGTTCACCGTGCCCAGGCCGAGCCCGGCAAACAGACCACCGAACGAGGCGAGTCGTGCGACGCGTGACGAAGGGACTTTGCGCTGCTTGGCCACCGTGCTGAGCTGAGGTAGTTCGATCGGTTGTGCTGGATTTGTCGGCGGTACGGCGGGCGGTGGAACCGTCGCCGACGGGTTCTTATCGTAGGAGGAAACAAAATGCAACATCTTCTCTATCTGCTGCTCGTCGCGTGTAAAAGCTTTCGTTTCACGAGCCGGCTCCTTGAGGCGGGCTGCCGGCTCTGGAGGTAGAGTGGTTTGTGATGGTGCTGCTGTGTGTGATTCTGCTGCCACCGCTGGGCTTTCTGTTGCAACGATCGGTTCCACATGCTTTGCGGTGGATCGTTTCCCGTTGTCTAAGCCTAGCTTTATCTCGCGAGTTTTGCTGTGCTCGGACAGTATCGACTCCAGCTCCTTCAGGGTAATCTTGGAAATGTCCAGGCTGGCTATATCTCCCGAGGGTTCCGACCCGGGCGGGGCAACGGTTCCGGCGGACGGAATGCGCTGGTTCAGAAATGCATCCGGCGAAAGCGGGCCCACTTTCGGTATCGCCGCTGCGGTCAGCTGCCGGAGGCCTTCCGCCACAACCGCCGTCCGCTCGATCGTTTCGCGCAGCTTGCCACCAACCTTTTCCAGCTCCTGGGCCGGATTGTTCAGCACTTGCTTGACCGACTGCTCGCCGGTCGATAGTTGCTGCTCCAGCACCTCCCGCACGCTTGAATTGGCCCACAGATGTTTGGCGTACTCGGATTGCGATTTGCCAACGGCATCGGCCACTATCTTGAGGCCCCGCAGAATACCGACGGCGTCTTGTGCACGGGACATTGTGTATGTGAGGGTGAGGGGGAGATAAGAAGCACTTTTATACTAGTATAAGTTACATCAACTTTTGAACTTAACAAAACTTATTTGTGGTAAAGATTCGATAAAACAGCGCTCGATAGTCTCTTATTTCACAACATGATACTGACGATTAGATAATAAACATGCTCCGGTTAGAGCAAAAAAAAAACACGAAGATGCTTCGAGAACTGTCAAATCGTGCGACCGTAAACATTGCCGAAGTAGCAGCCAGAGTGACCAGAAATACCGATTTATCTGTATTCCTACCAATTTTTGATATGTCTACCGATTCACAGATCACGCCCCTAAAACTACCGATTATTCATTCATCCTGGCGAATATCACAGGTTATCTCATATTACTGACCGAAGAGTCATAAATGTTGTTGTTGTTAGTATTGTTTAGAGAAGCTTTGGCTCCTGCGGAGTTCTTTCGCCTGAAGAGTCATAAAACCATTCTCCAAAGGATTTATTGCAGTATACTCCATATTAAATATGGAAATCACTAGTGACCAGAACCAGAAGTTCAACACTGACCACTAGGGCTTGTGTCTGTACTTCATGAGATTCAATGAAATTGGACGTACTGGTAATACAAATTGAAATTTCTATCGAAAACTACCGATAAAAGTTTGACGTTCCTACCGAAAACAGCAAAAAACTGGCCACACTGGTAGCAGCGCGCTTGCGCGGATTCGGTTTGTAGCGATAGTGGCGGGAGCTAGCGGAACTACAGCTTTTTAAACGTTGCTGTCGGTTGACGGTTTGTGGTTTTTTTTTCTTCATTTTTATAGAGACTTTGAGCCAATTGGCCTCATTCGCCTCTTACGTTTGTGGAATGGTGTTGATCACCTGTTTTTAGCTATTTCTAAATTGAAGGTGTTTTTATTTTATTTTATGATTGATTGATTGAACAATTTAAACTTAAGCCAAGTTAGTGAAAGTAGCACATAATAAACATGGTACTACATGTGGTGAAAGATATATTCGAGCTATTGATATTCAAATTGCATCAATTTCTAGACCACCAATTGCGTATTTAAATTTACAAAATGACACAATATATTCCAACAAAAAAAATCCTCTCTGCTCCAAACCGAATCCAAATCAAATCGATGTAACCGATGGGCGCACAGCTATTAAATTGCTTCCCGTGTGATCTTGACGTAGCGTATAAATTAGGTCACGCGATGATATAGGTGGCGAATTAATGGATTAGACAATTTCGCCAAACAGACGAATTCGCCTTCTCTCCCCCCAAAAATGGCGAGCGAAACTAATCAATTTTCCCGGGTACATATAAGCATTGGAAATGAAGGCTGGATATGCTTGCGCACGTGTTGCATGCGTATTCCTTGTGCGCGCATTCAGCAGGGCAAGATGAAAGTGTCCAGAGCCTTTCACGTTACGTCACGCGTGTGCGCTTGCAAGAGGTGGATGGCAGGAGTCCTAACGCCTAGCTTGGAGGTGGATTGAATAAACTAACAAAAAATCAATGGCTGTTTTCTTAGCTACGTGCGTTGCCACCACCCGAATTGTTCCGATTGATCGCGGCTCATCGCTTTACGACGCACAATAATCACTAACACGCCGTATTTTGGAGCCACTTTTCTCCACCTAGCTCCGTCAATCCAATACTTTCTCTGTCGCGCATCGGGCCGGCATTTTCCGGCGCGTCTCCATTGATGCGCAACCTCCTAGGAAGTGGGATGGGTTGCAGTTGTGTTAACTGCACTGGAGTCGAGGCGTTTCTTGCAACTGTTTGAAAGCGGATCGCTGCAAAGCTGAAAGCGTTGGTGAGCGAATGGGGTTATCGTTGTCTGAAAAGAATGGAGCGACAGGACATGCTTCTAACAATCCAAAAACCTTCAGCATGGATAAACATGTTTGAAGCAATGGATGGCGCACGCACCCAGAAAGGGGAGTGTCTGCCATTCTTATCCGCCGGACCTTGGCGTAATCAGACAATTCGTAGTGATGGAGCATGAGTTAATCTGCTGCTGCTTCGGTGGCCAGTGGGGTCATGATGAGCTGCTTTTTTGTGATGGTTTCCTTCAACCCCATCAAAACCCATATATTCTGGGTGGGACAATGTCAACCCACCGCCCACCCGGGTAACCTTGAGAGGGGTTTGCAGTGCCTGGGTAAATGCCGATGGCCCATGAGTGGGTTTATGGGCTGCCCCTGTTGTTCTTGTTTGTTTGCAAATTAGGTATCGCTCGGTGGTTCCGTTTTCTCAACGTTTGTATCGCTGGGCATGGAGTGGACTAGTTTATTAACGCCTCCGGTGCCATTTAGTACGAGCGTATAGTCAAGCGAACAGCTTGTACTTGGCGTGATTGACCAGTGTAACCAAATTCTCCAGGACAGGATGTTAGTTTGAATTATTTTGTTGCTTTATTCTCATGGATAAGTCAGACACTGCCTAATCTTAGTAAAGATGTTAAGACCTAATGTGAAACCTAGTCAAAATGTATTTGAATCTCGTTTCTGGAAGCCATCAGGAGCAATAAATTTGAAGTATCAAAACATATTTGTGTGAAAAGTGGCGTAAAATCCTAGGGGCAATTTAAAATTGCAGCCAGTTAAAGTGACCTTCTCCCCTAGTTTACCCCAACATGTGCCTATTGTTTTAGTAGACGCGTCAAAACTGTCGTAACAACGCATTGCTATTATGCTTGCCCAGATCGGACGGGGATGATAAATCATCTTTTTCTTTTTTCTATTTTTTCCTACACTTTCTGCTGTCCCACGTGCGGCTGGACCAATGCGTGAGTCGGTTACAAGTTATGCTTGTGTGGTTTTGGAAACGGGAGCCGCCTAAACCTCACGTAGAGATGAATGAATGTAAAGAGGACAGGATTTTAAACAACACAAAACACACGCACAGAAATATGCTAGTTTTGTAATCCATTTCGCTTTAGGATCTATTTGTCTAAAAGAAAAAGGGAACGGACGAAAGCTGTTCCACAGAAGATGGGCAATGGTTCGGGTTTGCCATCGGTTTGTTCTTTGCTGTTGGTTCGAAGCAAGATTGCCTAACTATAAATCATAACAAAAGATGGATGTGAGGAATTGCTTCAATGTTGTATGCGAAAAGTGACAGAGCGTTTTCAATTATAACGAGAGCAGTAGGGGAGATCAACGAGCAAGTGTTCAGCTGCAATACATTGTCCCACTATTCATTATTCGCATGTGCTGTTGTACAAATGGCACAAACACTAGAAACAAAAGCAACACTCATTCTTTTACCGATGTTAGACCGGCGTCATTGATCAATCTCCTCGATCCCTCTCTCTCTCTCTCTCCCTCTCGCTGGCTGTTGAGCGAGAGAAGAAAGAAACGATCCGCATGATGGTGATGCATAATAGTGAAACGGCCCATTCCACGCTTCGACCCATTTCACTTTGAGTGACCACCAGTTTGCCACAATTATTACGCAACCGCTCCAATTGACTGATTGCAGCGCGTTGCATACGGCAAAGGGAATGCTGGGGCGATGCTTTCCCGAGATGATCTGGGTGCACCATTTTTCGGATCGGAGCTTGCCGCCCAGCAGGCCACAGACCAGCTGACCAGCCGGTGCTTTCATTAATCTCTATTAAAACATTGCCCGTTTTTACCCCTCTTTTTTTCGTGGTTGTTGCTTTATGTGCTGCGAGCGAAAGTAGCTGGAAGCGATTCTTTTGCTTCCTTGATCGTGCGATAGATCGGGCGAATAGTGCAGGAGCGCGCCGAGAACGCTCTACCCCCTGCCAAGCGTTTCCGTGTTTTGGGGGAGGAGAGGGGGGAGGGGGGCACAAGCAGGCAGAAGGAACTGCAGCGAAACATTGTTGTTAACCTGCCACACACAAGGCAGTCGTTTGTTGCACAACGTTTGATCTTGATGATGACGATCATGCCGGGCATCACCACTTCACATTCTAACATTCACCGATCATCGGTCTCTTTCTCCGTCTCGTCCTTTCCTCAATTCTACTATCCTCCCCCCGCTGGAGACGTGTCGGGGGTGGTGATGGAGAGAATGATTGATCTGCGATCGAACCGGCGGTAATTTGGTGAACTGGGGGTCATTTCGACTTCTCGGTTCTTTGCGATTTTTTTGGCTCGAGAGCTCGAGTTTTCGTTCGCCGCGCAACCGCGGTGAAGGTGAACAGAGAGACCGGTGGGTTGAAGAGTTTTTCCTTTCTTCTTTTACCCTTCCGCCTTGTTGTTTCAGGTCAAAGGAAAAAAACACACACACACTCAAAAAATCAAACGATCGCACCCTGAACGCATTGCCAAGATCTTCCCCAAAGAGCATCACGAGCATTTTCACTACCGGAACCGGAGTGCGAGAGTTTCCTTCGCTAATAGGGTACGAGGTGATTTCAGCGCAACCATTTGTACAACCATTTTGTCCACCTAAACCGTCCGGCGATCGCACATGATCGCGATGATGATGATGATCGGCGGGGCAATTGGTTTGGACTGTATGGTTTTTTTTTTGGTTTTTAATGTTGGAGCCTTTCGACGCCGAGGGAGGGTATGTTTTGGGTGTCTCGATTGAGCTTAAGCAGCTCGTTAGCCCGGGTCTGTGGCACACTTCCGCCGCTGGTGGAAATTGGCTGCAAGGAAAATTGGTGTTGCAAAATTCATAGTTGCCGAGTTGGCGATCTTGATCAGTAAAATGTCCATCAGTTGGTTGATCGTTCGTTCATGAATGGTTTGACATGTGTTGTTGTGTTTCGCTGGCCATTAAGAGGCAAGCAATCCTAGCAAGATTGATCGCTTTTGTATACGTGTATGTGTGTGTGTTGAAAGCAAAGATCTGGTGGAGTGAGCTGTTTCATTATTTACGATCAGAGATTCATGTAGCCTAATGAGTGATATTGATTACAAAAGCTGCTTTTTGTTATTTTTTTGGACGTATCCTGGCAATACAGTAAAGCCATTACTGTTAAATGCTTTATCTGACACGATTTACACAAGTTCTGTTTAATATCCTGGTCACGGCACCAACTGTTTCATTTGAAATTGTTGTCCTTTCATCTATTTCGCTCTTCAAATTTGATAAAAAAATACTCATTTGGAACACAAATAATTATGAAATGAAGTTGTTTAACTATTACGTAGCATCGCTTACCTCAAATTCTTGGATAAACTTCCCCATTTCATTCGTTAAAACGGTGAACCATTAAAACTTGCACGCAAAACGATCAACGAATTCATAATTCAAATGATCGAAGCAAAAGACAGCGTCAAAACAGTACAAAAAAAAAAAAATCCCCGAAAAAAAAACAACAACCACAACCCTCCTGGCCCGGGAAAACGTGCACAGATTTTTACGCACACGCGACGATCGGTGGCACGTTAGCAGTTCATATTTTACCATTCCCTGTATCATGCTCACTTATTGCCAGCCAGAGCAGCCCCCAAGAGGTTTATGTCTCACCTCGTTTTGCGCTTTCTTCTGCGTTGCGTTTGCTTTCCTTCTCGCCTGCAATTGCGTACCCTGGCCGGCAAATAGCGACATAAATCAGCGATTGATTGGAGCAATCGAGAGCGGGGGGGAGGTTTATGTCGTTTCGGCTGGGCTTTTTTATTGCTGTCTTCTGTGCCCGGATCGTACTCATCCGTCCGTGGATGCGTTGCGCTTTTCCCTTCGCTTTGTGGAGGAGTGCGTTGGATGTCGAAGGAGAAAAAAACAAAGGTTCGAGCCCTGTGCGTTCGACCCCAGCACCGGAGGGTTTCGAAGGTTTCACTTTTTTCACCCATAGTGTTGCTTTTAATTTTCTAGTCGTAAACATTCGCGTTGGTATAGATTCGCCATAGGAAGCTCTTCCTTGTTTGTGGTGCTCGGGAAGATACGAATCTGCAAAAACGACGACACCACACAAAAGCCCATCGGACGATCTTTAATTAGAACAAATTGTGGGAACTCGCGTCAAAGCGACGAACCATGACGCCTGTTTTTAGGCGAATCTGCGTAGTAAACAATACTACTTGCGATCATGTAATCTTCTGTGAGTGGGCTAGAAGTGTAATTTGACGAACACAGCACGATCAGGCACGATGGGACCTTTTCTTCTTCGCGTCTGTTGCATTAAGGCATTAAATAAGGCCCCAAAAAGCACTTTCTCCAACAGAGCATTAGCACGTGGCCGGAAATGCAATTGCAAGTGTTCTTCTTTTACCTTAACCCTAGGGGGTTTCCCCCCGACATCTCCAACCTGTGACGTCCAGTGAAATTGAGGCCCGATATCAGAATGAAGGTGGCCTAAGGAATCAGCACGGGGAATCTCGATCACGTGCTACACATTCCACCGTTGTGGTTATGCGGTTGGGCGGAGTGGGGCACAAAAGGGCTTAGATAAGGTGCACAACGATTCAATCGATTCCAGTGTCCCTTTCAATCTCGCTTTTGTCCCTACCGGTGGACAGTATGTCCTCCCCTTCCCACCCTTAACCCGTTCATCTGTTACCCTCCTAACACCACCTTTCAATTGTGCTCTGCTGGGTGGACGCTGTTTTGAAGATCATCGGTGCCTCGCAGAATCGCCAACCGCGACCGTCCAGCGGCAAACACAATAGGCGCGCGCGGGGGAGGGGGAGAAAAAAGAGACACGACACACGATCACAATGAGCGTGTTTGGACGGTTTGGTGGTGGTATATAAGCAGGTGAATTTCGGCAGCCTTTGAAGCATTCCTTTGCGGTCGGTGATTGAAAGCAGATCGGTCATCGCGAGCGAGCAGCAGGCGACGAACCTTTCACATTTACCAGCCAAACAAAACAACAAAACCCCCTCGTGTGATAAGGAGCGTGTTGGGAGGAGGAGATAAGAAGCGTTTGTGCGTGCGTGCGTGTGTGTGTGTCGCGTGTTAAATGTGTGATTGTTTTACCGTGATAGAAAGTGCAATTTGGGCAAAGTTTTAAGCCTCCCGAAGAGCGGTGTTTGAAGCGGCGCGTAACGCGATAAAATGGTTAGTGAGGCTGCAATTAAAGCGGAATGGGATTATCGATTGAAAGTTTGTGCGTGTATGATCGTGTGTGTGTGTGTGCGGGAGAAGAGCGCACTGAACCGAAAGAAGGAAGTGATTCATTAGAGTGAAATTGTCACAACAAGACAATCCTCCCTCGCGTGCCCCTGCTCGATCGCGTGTCCAACGAGTGAAACCGAAAATGGACGTGTACAAGAGGATGATTGCGATTCGAACATTTGAAATTCGATCCTGATATGTTTTGTGGTGTTTAATTTGGTTTTTTTTTAGATTTTACTTTTCGTAACATTAAGTATAATTAATCAGATTCTTTTGTTCAACTTTCCTCGAACTGTCCATGAAGCACAGTCGTTCGAAACTGTCTCAAGTTAGAGATGAGCTAGACACTCATTAACCTTGCCGTAGTGACATTCAATCTGCTCGCTTAGGCCATCATTTCAAGAGCTAAGGACATAAACCCGTCCGCGACTGACAAGCGACGAACCTTTGCTTTTCTCTCGATGCTGCCTTCATTTCGCCCTCTCTTTTAATTACCATAACAATAACGCACCCGAACTTGCACCAGTTTACAAAATAAAACGTGTTTCCCATCCTGTCCCATTTCCAGGCCGTTAAACTGGTAGCCTCGCTGCTGCTGCTGCTCGCGGTAGCCGTCCTTGCCAGCAAAGATGCCAGCGGCAAACCGGTCGACGGTGTGGCCAGCACGCCCAGCAAGCCGCCGCCGCCGCCGCCACCACAGCTACACCCATCCGGCCCGTCCAAGCCGCCGACCACCGCAACGAAGAAAGCATCCTCGCACGGTAAGCGCGAGGTGGCCAGCGCCTACGGACTGCCGCACTACCAGCCGTCCCACCATCGCTACTCGTTCGCGGGCCATGCGCAGCCGCTCGGCGAGTTTTACGCACCCCCGGCCACCAGCCACGGCTCGTACAGCTACAGCATCCCGCAGCATTCGCCCTTCCCGCCCATGCACGGTTCGTTCGGTGGCCACAAGCTTTACCTCGGTCCGGCGCCATCGCTCACCACCAGCTACAAGTACACGCCGGCCTCTTCGCACGCGTTCTTCGCACCGGCGGTCGGGCAGGGCCACCAGTTCACCGGTGGGTTCGGTGGTCCCGAGCCGACCCACTTCAAGTACGGCAGCAGCTTCGGCTCGAAGGAGCTGTCCGATCTGCTGAAACAGCTGCACTCGGTGGGGCCGCTCACGATCAAGGCCATCCCGGCGAGCTACGCGTACGGATCACCGTTCCCCGAGCAGGACGCTGGCCACCCTAGCCCCTCGGTCGTGCTCGATAGCAGCGCTTTCCACCTGAAACCGATGCCACTAAAGTTCCACCCGGAGGTGGCCAGCTTCGCCCATGGCGTGAGCCTTCCGCAAGCGGCCGCCCTTACGGCACCGGCCGGTCCAACGTCGACGTCTTCCACGTACGGCCACTTGGCACACTCGCTCGGGCACGAACCGTCGTACGCGAGCGGTGTGAAGGGGCTGCGCCATTACTCCAGCTCCCCGAACGTCCCCGCCAGCGATCTGTACTCGGGCAACAAGTACATCTCCACGCTGAATCTACACCAGCCCACGACGGCCACGATGGTGTCGCCCCTGCACACCTCCGTCCACTCTACGGTCGGAGGCGGCGGCAGCGGCAGCAGCAGCAGTGCGCACCAGAAGCCCTTCAAACCGTCCACCTACCTTGGCTCGACGCACGAAACCATCTCGGCGCCCTCCACCTCGCACACCGGCGCGTATCTGGCGCCCTCGCTGCAGTACCTGCCCCCGGTCAGCAAAGGGGCACCGTTCCCGCCCAAGCTCAGCTACGACTCGCCGGCCAAGCATGGCTACCTGCCACCAGCTCCCCCGTCCACCAACGCGTACCTTCCCCCGCCGCCAAAACCGGCCCACGGATATCTGCCACCCGTGCCGAGCTCGAACTACCTTCCACTCTCTGCATCTTCTGCACCGTCCGGATCGCACGAAGACACTGGCCGGAAGCCGTCAGGACAGCAGCAGCAGCACCATCACCACCATCACATCCACCACGGCAGCGAACAGTCGAGCGAAAGTCTCGAGTACAGTGGAGCGACCGCCGCCGTCCCTACGCCAACGGCCGTGACAGCGTCGCACCACTGGAAGCACTAGTCGGCCAGCGTCCAGTCCAGTCCTGCACCAGCTGCAATGCGTCCAGGTTTCTGTACAGCATTTCCCCATCTGTTGCTTCCGACCAAATGACCAAATGGTGCAAAAAAAACGGCAGCAAAACAACGTGGACGAGGATGGGGAAAATGTGGCGATCAACGAACGGTAACGATCGCATATACATATCAAAAGCCTTAAACAGATCGTTGGTGTGACGTGAAGGAGGAGGCTCGTTTGCAACCGTTGCGAACGAACGGCTGATGAATGCGCCACTGCAGCACGGAGAGGTGCGCTGCAAAGTCGAGATTGTTAGATTGTAACGATAACTTATAACTGTAGAATCCTCCTCTTTTAAATGATAAACACGGTATCGTTGATGTTTCCTCGTCACCGTTTATTCACCCTCTGCCTATTCTCACCAACGTTCTCTTTATAAACTTCCAACAGTGACCAATGTTCTCTCCCACAATTCCCTCTCTTTTAGTCAACGTTCTCACACTTCCCCTCATTCTATGTTTGTTCTCTCTCTTGCATACAACACTGCTTGTACGCAACTCTACATCCTTTTTCTCCTCTGAAGTTAATCCAATTTCAAAAGTACTACAAAACTTACATTGTATTTTAATATTTACATTGATATACGAGAGAGAAAAAAAAAACTATTATCTTAATCCTTTAGCCTATTTGGAATTCTTCGAACTCGTATTGGACGTTTACCTACACTTTGGTTACCATCTTTTTGTTTACTATTTTGTGAATTCTTTGTTTTTATCGCTTCTACCAGGGGAATCTTATATAAGTGTGCAACAGGCCGGCGATATTTAACTCCTTCATTACTTACTACTATAGTATCGTTTCCAACCCTTTTATGACTCTAAATCTTTCAGTTCCATATTTTGGCTCTGCCTTTCCTTGGTGATAGTTCCATATTTGAACTATATCTCCTACTTCAATGTCAGAAGGTTTGGATCGTCTCTTCTCATCCGCATAGATTTTTCCTTTCATTTTCCGTATCGCATCTCTCTCTTTCACATCTTTGTCGCGGTTCCAATCTGTTGCTGTTTTAATGATGGTAATAGTCCCTTAACTGGCCTTCCATTTAATAATTCTAGGGGGGCTTTACCTGTTATGGAATGTGGTGTAGTATTGTACATATGTTCATACTCTTCAATAGCTTTACGCCAATCACTGTTTTGTGCTTTTGCAATTCTTAATGTTCTTAGTATTCCTCTATTATTTCGCTCTACTAGTCCGTTCATTTGGGGCCAATAGGGAATTGAATGTACTATCTTTATATCTTTTGTTTTGCAATACGATCTAAACTCTTCACTACTAAATGGAGGCCCATTGTCACACCTGATCGATTCGGGGAATGTTTGATCTTTGCATATCGTTTCCATAGCTTCAATAGTTTTACTTGCTGTAATGTTTTTCATTTCCACAATTTTTAAAAATCTACTATAATAATCAGCTAGTACCAGGAACGTTCCAAATTCTTTTACCGTAAAAAAATCTACTGCTATGTCTTGCCATGGTCGTTCAGGCATTTCTTTCCGTATCATTGGTTCTGCTGTGCCCATTTTCCTTACTGCTGCACATCCACTACACGTTTTGACGTACGACTCTATTTCCCTGTCCATAAATGGCCACCACATTTTCTCTCGTAATTTTCTTTTCATTGTTACCTCTCCTGGGTGTCCTGCATGAGCTATATGTAATGCTTTTTGTCTCAGCTTTCCTGGTAAAACTATCCTGTCATCTCTCACAACCATACCTTGTATAATTCCTAGTTCTTTGCTGAACGCCTGATAATGTGCCAAGTTTGGGCCCCATGTCTGATTTTCTATAGCTTTGACAACTTTCTTCATTGTCTCATCTTGTGCTGTTTCTGACCTGATTTCGCTTAATGTTATCGCCTCGTATTCATTGTCAATAGTATAGACGTAATGCTCTGAAGCTTCGTCAAATGGTTTGTTGATATCCCAATTTGATCCCAATCTCGATAAACTATCAGAAATATTACAGTTTCCGGGAATGTATTTAACTACAAAGTTGTATGGTTGTAATCTCAAAGCCCAACCTTCCGCTCTTGAACATGCCCGTTTACCATTTTGGTGTTTTCCTTCAAAAATGTATTCTAACGTCTTATGGTCGGTGAAAATTGTAAACTTTATCCCAAACAAGTATGGATAAAATTTTTTCCACTGCCCATACAACTGCTAAAGCTTCCCTTTGAGTTTGAGGATAGACTCTTTCTGTTTTCGTTAGACCCTTTGACGCGAAACTTATAATGCGAGATTTTCCTTCCTTATCTCTCTGGGTAAGAACAGCTCCTAATCCCGATGGAGATGCGTCAACATATAATTCTGTCTCATCCTCGGGCTTATAGAACCCCAATTCACGAACATTGTTGGACAACTCTGTACGCAGGTCATCAAAAGCTGTTTCCTGCTCTTTGCCAAATGTCTCTACTTCTCCTCTAATAAACTTACGTAGAGGTTCTGACCTACTCGATAGATGATGGATAAATTGCCCTACAAAGTTTACCAAACCTAAGAAACTTCTAGCTTCCTCCCTTGTTGCTGGTTTTCTAAAATTCTTAATGGCTTCTACTTTATCTTCAGCGGGTGCAATTCCTGACGAACATATCTTGTACCCAAGTATTTCTAAACTGTCAACACTAATTACACATTTCTCCTTATTCAAGGTTGCGTTATTTTGTTTTAAGACTCCTAACACTTGCCTTAAGCGTTTATCATGTTCTGTTTTATTTTCACCTGCTACAACTATATCGTCAATGTAAATTACCACTCCATCTATTCCTATTAACATTTGAGTCATAATTCTTTGGAATATTTCTGGTGCACAATTAATTCCAAACATCAATCTCTTGAAACGCATAAGCCCTTTGCTAGTCATGAAAGTGGTAACTACTCTTGAGTCTGGGTGAAGTTCAATGTGGTGATATGCCGAAGTAATATCGAGTTTAGAAAATATTTTGCATCCACGTAACTTGTTTAACAATGTTTCAATGACTGGTAACGGAAAATGTTCGCGTTGGATAGCTTGGTTTGGATATTTCATATTGATACAAATTCTTATATCATCTTTTCCCTTGGTACTACTACCATTGGGGATATCCATTCCGGAGGGCCTAAGACTGGTTCAATTATGTCAGAATCAAGCATGTTTTGAATTTTACGGTCTACTTTTTTTTCTAACGCAATTGGAACTCTAATATACGATATTTTTTTGGGGGTATTGCCTTATTAATGGATAATCTGATCTGAATATTTGGAAATTTTGGAAAAGGTTGTATTTTTTCTTCTAAATTCTGTACCTCTAAACCTACTTTTAACACTTTTAACTGCTCGGCAGTAGTTTTGCCTAACAATGATTTGTTGCTATTCTGCACTACAAAGAATTCCGCATATACCGTTGGCTTATTTTCGTTAACTGTTACTAATGATTTAAATTTAAGAATTATTTTTATGGGTTGTTTGCTCGCATACGCAGTTATATTCTTGTTACAGTCGTACGTGATATCGTGAATATCTGCTTTGAATTCTTGTAATGTTTTCCATACTTCCTCCGTAACGGTATTCACAGACGCACCTGAATCTATTAAAAATTCAACAGGAACATGATCCAATGTACATGTGACCATACCGTTCTCCCAAAGCCGTGATGTCGTTAATCGCTATAATAATATTAATTATTTTAATTGTCAAATCTACAAGGATTCTACGAGCCCTCATTATTATTATATTACCTCATTAAGGTTGTCTACCGCATCTGAGTTTCGTCTTTGATTTCGCTGCATATGTCCTGATGATTCTGTTTTCGGTTTTTTCCATTGAAACCTATTCTTTGTTACATTTTCTCCTTCCGTTTTGCAACATCTACCGAAATGTCCTATGCGCCCGCAAGCATTACAACGAGCTTTTCTAGCATAACACTCATTAGAATTTCCGTTATGTCGCCATGACCCACAACGGTGGCAGCTAGTATCTTGCCATTTTCTTTTTGTTATCATTGGTTGTTGTTTGACGTATGCAATTGACGGTTCAATTTCTTTGTCTTTAATTTTCATTTTCTGGCTTATTAATACTTCCCTGTTAATTGCATAATTAATAAGCTCATCTAATTCCATTATGTCTTCTAAGCCTTTGTCCCGAACTCTTTCGTCCTTTGCTCCTATTGTTATTTGATGTAATATTTCTTTTGTTACTCGGTCCTGAAAGTCACATCGAGAAGCTTGTGCCCGAAGACGCAGAACATATTGATTAACGGACTCTTCATTCTCTTGCTTAAGTGACCGAAACACTTCTAACTCTATCCTTTCATTTCTTTTCCCGAGAAAGAAGTGGTTCAGTCGTTTGATGGCATTGTCGTATTCCGGTACTGGTAATTGTTTAAACGGTATCGAAACTGCCCTTGGATGTTGTTCTCCTGGCACCGCTGCTAAGTTGAAATATATCCGCTGCAAGCCCCGACCTCCACGTGCCAGCATGTATGCTAATTTCTCGCTTTGTGTTTCGATTTTCTTCAGTGTGACAATCAGTTCAAATGCTCTATGCCATTCTTCCCACTCGCGACGTAGATCCGATGCATCCGCAATATCATTGAATGGCTGCAAAGGCCAATGTTCAGTATCCATCTGTAATTAATTTTTTTTTTTTTTTAATTATAAATATTAGTATTTGTATTAATTGTTTATTTTCCTTTTTTTTAATTTTATGACATTTATTGCTGTTATTATTTCCCATACTCTAAATACACTACTGAACCAGCAATAATATTCCGCAATAAACTTCGCTCTATCTCTTTCATAATAACTTGATCAATATGAAATGCACCTACACTCACACTTGTATGTAATTTAAAACCTATGTGGAATAATATTTACTCAAATTTCATTTACTAATAATTGCTACATGTAGTAAAGAAAATAAGTAAACAACAAAATATTAATCTACTGCCCCGCCTTGGGCTCAATTCGCCTTGGGTTCTCAACCGTCGCTAAATTCGTTGGTTCTATTGTCACTGATTGTCACTTGTTTATTATGACTCACATTCACACACACACACACACACACACACACACACACACACACACACACACACACACACACACACACACACACACACACACACACACACACACACACACACACACACACACACACACACACACTCACACACTGTCCCATCGTTCGAATCCGTCACACAATAGCTGCTGTCTTACTGTTCCAAAGAACTTAAAATTTACCTACTCTCACCGCGAATGCACGTCGGACCACACATGTCTTTTCATATTTTTTCTTTTGTCTTCTAAAAAAATCTGTCGTGCCTCAGTTGTCCAGATGGTCACTTGTTTATTATATCACACACACACACGCTGTCCCCTCGTTCGAATCCGTCACACAATAGCTGCTGTCTTACTGTTCCAAAGAACTTAAAATTTACCTACTCTCACCGCGAATGCACGTCGGACCACACATGTCTTTTCATTTTTTTTCTTTTGTCTTCTAAAAAAAAAATCTGTCGTGCCTCAGTTGTCCAGATGGTCACTTGTTTATTATATCACACACACACGCTGTCCCCTCGTTCGAATCCGTCACACAATAGCTGCTGTCTTACTGTTCCAAAGAACTTAAAATTTACCCACTCTCACCGCGAATGCACGTCGGACCACACATGTCTTTTCATTTTTTTCTTTTGTCTTCTAAAAAAAAATCTGTCGTGCCTCAGTTGTCCAGATGGTCACTTGTTTATTATATCACACACACACGCTGTCCCATCGGTCGAATCCGTCACACAATAGCTGCTGTCTTACTGTTCCAAAGAACTTAAAATTTACCCACTCTCACCGCGAATGCACGTCGGACCACACATGTCTTTTCATTTTTTTTCTTTTGTCTTCTAAAAAAAAATCTGTCGTGCCTCAGTTGTCCAGATGGTCACTTGTTTATTATATCACACACACACGCTGTCCCATCGGTCGAATCCGTCACACAATAGCTGCTGTCTTACTGTTCCAAAGAACTTAAAATTTACCTACTCTCACCGCGAATGCACGTCGGACCACACATGTCTTTTCATTTTTTTCTTTTGTCTTCTAAAAATTTGTCGTGCCTCAGTTGTCTAGATTGCCACTTGTTTATTCAGGCACAGACTATTTTAACCAACTTCTAGCAATACAATTTGACCACACGCTCTGTTTGACCATTTACATTATTCGAATTTGTCCTTTCTTTTGCAACATTTTCATTTCATTCCACTCTGTACACTTTGATGTCGCACATTATTTATCTTTTCTAATTTCCTTAATTTCATTTGCTTTATATACCTTTTTTTATGTTACGGTTCCGCACTGGTTTCGGTTACTTTTCGCTTTATCAAATTTTCTTTGCGCTGCGGTATCCTACCGGTCTCGCTATGCTACGGATTTTCCAGACTCTTTATGCTATGGAATAACCGGACTCAAATACGTGCTACGGGATGTACCGGTCTCACAATTTTGCTACGGATATCCGGACTCTTTCTTGGGCGCTACGGTATCACACCGGTCTCAGCCACTTTTGCTACGGTATATCCGGACCCCTTGGTGCTGCGGTGTTCTACCGGACTCCTCCTCGCTATGCTACGGATTTTCCAGACTCTTTTATGCTATGGAATAGCCGGACTCAAATACGTGCTACGGAATGAACCGGTCTCACAATTCTGCTACGGATATCCGGACTCTTTCCTGGGCGCTACGGTACCACACCGGTCTCAGCCACTTTTGCTACGGTATATCCGGACTCTTTTTGTTTTAACCTGTCACATCTTCGTTTATCTTTAATTTTTTTTTATTATTATATTTTTATTATTATTTTTTTTTTTAGCTTTTAAATTCTCACTCTTTTATTATTCTCTTGTTAGTTGGGCTGTTTCGCTTGCTAACTACTACCACACGTTTATTCGTTTTTACGTTTTATAACGGACTTCACATTGTTCGTTCG
The DNA here is from genome assembly GCF_017562075.2 of Anopheles merus. NCBI lineage: Eukaryota > Metazoa > Arthropoda > Insecta > Diptera > Culicidae > Anopheles > Anopheles merus. The sequence goes on along the minus strand of NC_054082.1, from coordinate 10,056,711 downwards.
GGATTATAACCGGTTTCACCACACTTTGCTACCATAATCATGTTTATCACTCGCACATTTCACAATTATTTTATAATAATTATCATGATTAATTGAACCATTTTTTTTCTTCTTGTACTCAAATTTCTTGACTCACCTTTCTCGTTTCAAATTTCCTCTTTTCTGTGCTTCGTTTACCGGCTGCGCCAATTGTAGAATCCTCCTCTTTTAAATGATAAACACGGTATCGTTGATGTTTCCTCGTCACCGTTTATTCACCCTCTGCCTATTCTCACCAACGTTCTCTTTATATAACTTCCAACAGTGACCAATGTTCTCTCCCACAATTCCCTCTCTTTTAGTCAACGTTCTCACACTTCCCCTCATTCTATGTTTGTTCTCTCTCTTGCATACAACACTGCTTGTACGCAACTCTACAATAACTGTTAAATATATTTAAAGAAGATGCGATGCGTCGCCAACAATCAGTCTGCGCAGTGCAGTGCCACTCGCCCGCGTCACGCCGTGGACCACGGGCATTAGTGGCCAGCACTTGCAGCGACCTGGGAGCGACTTAAGTGAAATAAAACGTGACTAAAACCATACACCTGTTTTGTTTCTTCGCTTATATTAACGAGATGCGTTGCTTTGCTTGCTTAGCGCGAACGAAAGTGACACCCGCGTGTGGTGCGTAAGCTCCACTTCAGCGCGCTCGCGCAATGTAGATTGGTTCATCCGAACGGCATCCTACTGGGAGGGGGTGGTGGAGAGTGGATTAGTTTCAATCAATTTGTTCAGCATGATACGGTAACGCTGGATGGATGGATGTGGAGCTAATTTTTACGCTAATTAAACACTAATCGACACCGCTCGTTTGGGACCGAGGGATTGATCAATGGAAGTGTGTTCAACGATTACCAAACACAAGGGGGGAGTGTTTAGGAGTGAAATTTACTGCCGTGAGGGTTTATTTGTGGGGAGATTTCAAGAGCTCGACTGCAAAGCCTGAGGGTCAAAAGGAACTGCGAACCAACCAGTGGACTGGAACAAAAGAAAAAGAGAAAACACAATTCCATTGAGAGGTTAGAAAGTGAGCACCTCAGAATCAAATATTCATGAACGACTTTTCCTTTATTTGCCAACAAAGTGCAGCAATAGTAGCAGAAGAAGCAGACCAGACTAAAAGGAATTGCAATTCTCCGTGATCGATGAGCATCGAAAGTAATGCACAGATCAATGGGCAAAAGAACGATCCAAGAAGTCGATGCCGTGACCAGGATGCATCTGCTGCTGCTGCTGCTGCAGCCTATAGCAACTGTGCGTCCTTGAAGATGAAGCGTCGGTCGCGGGTTAAGGCTACATTCCACAAGAAGAGAGTTTTGCAAGAGGATTGCATTGAAAATGGCTAGTGCAGGTTAAAACTTTTTTTCTTTTGAAGTGTGTATGAGCGTGAGTCTTGTAATAAGCTGTCGAAATTCGTAATGTACACTTTGCGCACGCGTTGCGGAAGATGGCAAAGCGTTTGAACGGATTGTTTTTTTTCCATAGGCCGCGAGATGTGCATGGGTCAGCTGAAGACACTTGGATGAATGTTTTAATCCACGTGACCTAAGGCAACACCGGAACAAGCAGTAGAAGAGACACGACATTAATCTGCGAAAAAATGGGGCGTAGTATACCGAAACAATGCCCAAACGCAACCTTGAACTTGCCCGACAATACAATTCCAGGGTGGGCTTTTCTCATGGAATATAAATGAACCCGCAAACAAGAAAACATCCCGCCCATGCCGAGAGTTTATCAGCGTTCCAAGCATCACACGAGCGGGCCTGATGAAGATGAACAAGGAAACACACTCCGAAACGGATCATTTTGGGGAGTTTTTTTTGTCTTCTACCACGTCGGAGCTTCGTACGCCAAGCAGCTATAGCGGGGCAAGGTCGAATGGAAGACATTATACCCGCAGGTCGCGTTGATGGTGGCTCGATTTTTTGTTTTCCCCTCTCTTTCTCTCCTCATCTGGCGGTTGCTGGTAAGAGCTGGTGAAACGTACCCAAAACGTGTAACGTACCGAAATTGCATCATCGCAATCGAAGTTTTTGGCAAGCAGGATTTCACATCCGAGCGAGTGTATGTCGAACCATTTGCTCATATGCTCAAGAGTGCCGGTCTTAGTGCCGGCGTGGTGATTGCTCTAATTACGCAGCACGGGGCACACCTCTCACTGTCTCACTAAAAAATAGCATGGTGAAAGAAAGGTGACTTGTGTGCGTGTATCTGGAAAGCTGTTAAAATTCAAAGCGGCTGTAAATTAGCTTCCCAACATAGGCATTACTGCACTAACAAGACGCACTAGGATTTGTCGATCTGCATGAAACGATCGTACACAAAACTCAACATTGATCTATCAACAAAACCCTTCCGTCTAGCTGTCAGCTTACCTACTTAAGCTACGGGAGAGAAGAAAACATAAAACAAGCTCCAACCTGATCTGAGGAGGTCTACATCTCCGTTGGTACAATAACCGGGATTAGCGAAGATGATTACAATCCCTTTCCTTCAAGCCGGAGCCGGTACTACGGAGCCACACGGTGAAAGATTATGTTAGCGGGCAAGCGTAATGTAATTACTGTCGTTATTAGCTCGAACAGCAAAAAACATACCGACACCGATCGACAAACGCCCGTCGTCACCATAGATGATCGCGCGAGCCCCGGAACTGGGGCGGAAAAGCGCCCGCAAACGAGAGCGAAAGCAAAACATGCGCTTACACACGCGGGAAAAAAGGTGGTAACACGACATATCTGTGCTGCTGCACAGGGCAGCATTCGATTCACTACCGGGAGGAAACGGCGTTGGACGAATCTGCACGATCGTCGCCAGGCGTGATCGAGCTGCTGCTGCAGCAGCAGCAGCAGCAGCGTGGTGTGTGATGCAATCAGATAATTCCCATTTTTGACAAATTCGTAGCAAGAGGCCACACTGTAAACCGGTCATTGGTGTGTCCACACACACACACACACACACGCAAGGGCTCATGTCACAGGGTGTAGGGTGCCCTTTTGCTCCGTACCATTCATTCATCCGCTCGCTATGCACTGTAAGTGTGTGTTTTTGCACTGCTTTTCTTCCAGCTCGTGTCCATCCGTACTGTGTCCACTGGAGCAGATCAACACGGGCAAGGTGGAATTGTAGTGTTTCCCTTTTTGGATTTTTCCCTTCTTCGACGGCACGCTGGCAAATAGGGCGAAAGGTGTAGTGCTTGGTGGACGGAAGGGTTTTGCGTTTACTCGAGTTTGTTTTGTTTTTTTTTTCTTTTGCCTTCGCAACGCCGTTCGATACAGCACGCACAATCATCGCTCCACAAGGCATGTGACCAAAAGACGACCCCATGTGTGACACTCGAACAGCCACGAGTTTGGCTTGGTGTCTTGTTTACCCTACTTTAGGAGCCGTACCGGAAGCACTGTTTGTGGAACTGTATTCGCAAAGAGTGCGATCGCAAAATCGTACCACAACACGTGGTTCCTCCGCAATGGCGTAATATGCGCTGCGTGGACGAGAATGCGGAACCTGGAAGTTGTCTGTCGGGTAGGTTTCGGAGGTTGGTTGCGAATCATTCAGATATTTGTCAACGATGATGATGATGAAATGTACTTGATTATGATTTTATGTACTCCGAAAAAAAAGGAATAAAACTTTAACGACTTTATGCGCGTGTTGCTGAGCGGTTGGTTGTCTCACGCTTCAAATCCTGTCCCTGTTCCGTTTTAATTGTTTGTTACGTAGCTCTGCGCAGTGTATGTAGAGTATCTTCAGTTTTCATGCTCAATATGCTACTTTCCTGCTGTCGTAAAACGGTTTAAGGCATTACCAAAACAGCCTCGAAGACTTCGGACGGTTTCAACTGAAGATCTGCACACATAATTCCATACCTTTGTGCGTATCTTTTGTCGTGTCCAATAATTTGTAGCCCCCTCCATTGGAACCGAGCTCTGGATACAACCGAAAGCCCGGGGACCGATTGTCCGATTGTCCGATACCCGTGCCGAAACGATAAGCAGGATAATGAACTTGAAACTTTAATCACCGATCGCACGGAATCATTCCGCCTGGTCCCGTTCACCGAATGCAATCGCGTGAAACGTGAAGGTGGGTGCTCCAGTACTGGTCTCCCGGCATCTTGCCAGCGGGAAGTAACTCCCCCCCACTTCAGAGCGCGTTCGGCGAGGGGCTTGAGATGATTAGCCGTTGTTCGTGTGATTACTTTCTACATAATTTTCAAGCCTTGCTACACTGAACTTGGCGCATGGCGAACACCAGATGCATCTGCGAGGGCAACATCGCAGAGCGTGCAAGGGAGCAGCGCGTGTATTTGCATAGCACCAATGCATGCGCATACCGGACCTTAGTGCCTGCGCCTGGGATCGAGCGACCGCGCCAAACCGGATGATACATACCGGAACAAACGGCCCGGGCCGCGTGGCCCGTTCCCTACTAATCTGAGCGAGTTTGCGGGGAAGTATCCAGATAATGGCGCGCATGATTAACACCAGGCGTAGAGGCTTGCGGTACATTGCGCGTAGCTTTAGGTCGAATGTGGCAGAGTTCAGAGCGCTGCTGTGTACCGTTCGCGTGGTAGTTGGATTTGTACCTCGGCTTCAATCCAAGTAGACCTCGTTGACGCTATGATTAGCCAACGTGGCGGCGCAGGCAACGCATGTTCACTCCCAAACACCTTGCAGCGCCATCTGCGATGGTTTGATATTGCCGAAGGTACCCTTTATTCCGCCCTCCCAATGTTCCGGGGACTCCCGCATATCGCAGTATCGGAATCGGATCGAGTGCAGCAAGGAAGTGGCTAAGACAACGCAGCGCGCAATCAACACTCACACACGTGCGGGTCGCTCAAAAAAGGGCTCCGCGGGGCAGCCTGTTGCGCCAACTGGCGTATGATTTTCCTTGTAGTGCAACTTCGCGTTCCCAGTGCTACCTCCACTCTGCCTCTCTCTCTCTCCGGATCCGAAGCGACCCGACCGTGCGTCCGAAACCAGCCACATCATTATCAGGGTAGGTGGTGTCGTGTGTTGCCTTGTCCGTCCGTCCCTTTTCGTCGTGGTGGCTTTTCCGCTTTTCCACGTTTTCTTTTCCGCTCGCCAGCTTGGGGCTGTAGGGTGTGCAGAAAAAAAGTTAACAGCACTGCATCTAGTGTGCGCTGGTTTGAGGGCGATTAGCTGTTTGCTTCCCTCCTGTCCCTATGGGTATCGCGAACAACACACGCCCTTCCAGAGGACACGCGGCTGGCGCACTGGCGCGTAACATGTATAAAAGACGCAGCACCTATCAGTGTGGTGTTCATTTATCAATCAAATTCATTGCACCGTGGTGCAGCAGCAACGCAGTACCGAGCATAATCTCCCTTGTTTCCCTGTCAACGTTAGTGTGCATCTACGCTATTTCGTGTCCGTGATCCTGGGGGTGACTTTAACCGTTCCAGAGTGCCTTAAAGTGGTTGTTTGTGCTTGTGAGTGCCGTTCACAATGAAGCTGTTTGTGTGCTTGGCGCTGTGTGCCGTCCTGGTGCGGGCCGATCCGGGTGCGTTCGGGCCGCAGGATGCACGCAAGGTGCGAAACCCTGCCAGTGGACCGACAAGCTACAATACCATCACCCCGCCGGACAGTGAAACGCTCAGCAAGCTGCAGAACCAGGTGGCCCCGACCGTGCAGATCCCAGCGAGCAAGCTGCCCACAACCGTGGCGAAAGCGCCGGAAGTGGCCTCGCCGTTCCATACGATCGCACCGCCAAACGTCGCCCTACCGTCGCCGTACCTGCGGCAACCGGCGGCACCGGCCATCTCGCAAGTCTCTGCCCAGGGTCAGTACTATCTAGCGATGGTGCCCCAGTCCGCCGGCAATCACATGTTGCAGCCTGGTATGTTGGCTCTAGCTCTCCTCATTCTCTTTCTCGTGTATGTCCGTACTAATGATCCTTTAAATTCCACAGCTACGACACCACTGATCATGCAGTACATCAATCCACAGGGCCAGCCGACCGGAGGCCTGCAGTACATTCAGCTGCTCCGCCCAGTGGTCTACCCGTACGGGGTGAACCAGCAGTACCAGCAGTATCAGCAGTATCAGGGCTATCTGCAGCAGTCGCCAGCAACGCTCACCAACTCCCCGCACGGCCCAGTTCCGTCACCATCCTACAACGTATCTCCGACGCCTCCACCGACCACGTCCACTACACAGGCCGGATTCGTACCGTTCCAGCCGGTCGCTCCGCAGTATGCACCGGTCAGCCATCCCCAGCCCCAGTCTCCGACCGCTTACGCAAGTGGCCCAGTAGGGCAGTACTCTAGCCCAGTGCTGTCGTACTATCCGCACCGGTTCCTTATCAACCCGTCCGAGATGAACTTTAACACGAACGAGTATGTGCCATCGCCGGGTGACAGTGTGTACCTGAAGGGCGTGAAGAGCATTCGTGCCTGAAGGTGCGCTGAATCTACATCTTGCAGCAAGTACTGCATATCACTACCAAATCCCCGCCTGAAATGCCCATCGAAATGACAATCAACCAACCAGCAGGGATCGGTTTCCATTGGCCAGAGTTTCTGAATAGCAGATTGCGTCAAACCAGTTCCCCCCACATCCCTCTAGGGAAGATTGTATAGTATTAACGGTCCTTATCCTATTAATGCAACAGTGCATTCTGTTTTGTTAACTAATTTATATCGATTTTACCCTCTATGCAACAAGTGCCCGTCCCGAGACCGAGACCGTTCCAGTTGTTCCAGACACGAATAAAACGTGAAAAGTATTTTGAGGTAGAGTTTTACTAATATCAGATGTGTGCAGAGAGGAGCATTTATTGAGAAACTCGTTGTTTTGCTGATTTCCGGGTAATTATTTATGCTTAAAAAATAAAACGAATCCTACAAGTAAATAACGGTAATTTTGAACGAGCCAAATGACAGCTGCTGCTTTATACCAGCACGAAGCTGGTCGAAACGGTTCCCGAAGCTGTGCCGAAGTTTGACAGGTCGATTTCGCTTCTTCTTTTCTGGCGTTGTCCTCTTGTCACTCCAAAACGGTGTTAAATACCGTGTTGTTGCCGCTTTTTCCCAAGCACGGAAAAGAAAAGTTTTGCATCGAAAAAGTGTTCAAAAACGGCAGAAACCATCACTCATCGGCGAGAAAATCGTTCAACCGATCACAATAGATAGAATGTGTAAGTATTGGCAGTGTTTTAGTGCCGTTGCCCGACGAAGCTTTCCGGCATGTTGCGGAGCGCTAGGCGTCGGTGTAGCGAAAATCAATATGTCGCTAGCGCTCTTCCGCCTGGGGCTGAGTTTTCTTCTCGTTCGCGGCGTTTTCCGCGTCAAATGTCAGTGACTGGCGACTTACTTTTCTTTCTTTCGTTTACTTTTAGCCGATCGAGATCGAGAATATCGTGGCGGCGGAGGAGGAGGAGGTGGTCGTGGTGGTGGCGGAGGAGGAGGCGGCGGCGGAGGTGGTGGTGGTGGTGGACGCCATCGTTCACGGTCCCGCGAGCGTCGTCGCAGCCGGTCCCGGAGCAGGGGAGAACGGAGAAGATCGTCCCGGTCCCGCTCGCCGTACCGGAAGCACCGTTCCCGTAGGCGCAAGCCGTCCCTGTACTGGGATGTTCCACCGCCCGGTTTCGAGCACATTACGCCGCTACAGTACAAGGCGATGCAGGCGGCGGGACAGATTCCGGCCAACATAGTGGCGGACACGCCGCAGGCAGCCGTGCCCGTGGTGGGCTCGACGATTACGCGCCAGGCGCGCCGGCTGTACGTGGGCAACATACCGTTCGGCGTGACGGAGGAGGAGATGATGGAGTTCTTCAACCAGCAGATGCACCTTTCCGGGCTGGCGCAGGCGGCCGGCAACCCGGTGCTGGCCTGTCAGATCAATCTGGACAAAAACTTTGCGTTCCTGGAGTTCCGCTCGATCGACGAAACGACGCAAGCGATGGCATTCGACAGCATTAACTTTAAGGGGCAAAGCTTGAAAATTCGTCGACCGCACGATTACCAGCCAATGCCCGGTATGACTGATTCGGCCGCGGTCAACGTTCCCGGTAAGTGTGTGATGGCGTGGGTTTGGGGTTGATGATTATTTACTAATCGACTCGGTGGTGTCGTTTTAGAAAAATTCTCCGGTGTTATCAGCACAGTGGTACCGGACTCGCCGCACAAGATCTTCATCGGAGGTTTGCCGAACTATCTGAACGAGGACCAGGTAAGTGTTGCTTGAACAGGTTGAAGAAGTGTTTTAACGTTGTAGCAGGCTTTGCCTACAAGCAGGAAATTGAGCCCCAAAAACTGCATTTTCTAGTAATTGAGGAAGCGCTGTGTCTATGCCAATCCAATGCTGCGGGAATGCAAAAGAACGCAGAATGCATGCGAATGGAGTACCTTTCGTCGAGGTTTTAGTCGCTATTTGCGTCGTTTTCTCCGTTCTTTTTCTCTTAGCCTTGTCAAACACAAAACCGCCCCAACGGTGCAACGAAACCGATACAGCAAACGAGATGTATTGAACATTAGCGATTGTTTAAGATGTACAGTGGTACAGCGACCATTTGGCATTTCCGTGTGTGTGTGGCACATGAGTCACTTCTAGCTTCGCTACTGCCACTCAGCCTTAGAATGGTTTTTGGTTTGTTTTTATCCTAGCAACGTTAAAGCGTCTGGCCCGTGTGTAGAGCCAGAACGGTCCCGTCCGCGTGTGTTCGATCTGACGACGGTAAATTTGTTCCATTTTCAGGTGCTCTTTTCAGGCCAAACTTTAATAGCTTCTTTTTTAAGGACGATTGCTTTCCTAGCACAGGTACAATGCTTTTTCTTACCCTGTCCCCTTACCGACCGTTACATGGATCATCGATATCCTTGTTGTTTTGTTGTAGTTCGGTGTAGTAGGTGGTTCCGTGCGATCGTGTGCGTAACGCAGCCACAGGATCTGTATTTAGCATTAAATTTAAACTTTCAGCACTTTTTGCATATCTAGCTCTCGATACTAGCGTGCGCCTGTTAATGATTCATACCCACCCGAGCAGCTTACCAGGCTCCCCCTGGGGGAAAGTCGGCGAGGTGCATCTACTAGCTCTGCACCTTTCGTACCGTTTCATTTCAGTCAAAACGTTTTCAGCCACGTCTCGATCAGACCGCGTACCGGCAATGGTCGTCCAGCTTAGAGAACATGCACTCACTCACACACGCCGCTCTTTTGAAAGGATCGTTAATTTTTATTTCCGTTGCAGAATTGTTTCATATTTCGTTCTTATTACAGCGTGTATCCTTATCGTTTAGCGGGTATGCCGATGTATGGTTGCGACAAAACACCGCAACCAGTGTGTAATATCTGCATTTTCGTTATGTTTCCAATTCAAGCCTGATAACTAGAACTGATCCATTTTCTCTTCTTTTCTTCTCTTTCTTTTCTCTCTTTCCATCCTTGCTCCGACACAACCCGACTTCGGTTTGAGGCCACTATGCTCGGAATGGTCGGGGTTTCGTTTGTGGTGTTCGCGCCGTTTGTTTTTCAGTTTCTAACGGAGGGCGAACCACATCGGTTGATTGTCGTTGAGCATTACTCTCTTTGCGTTGCATTGTTTTGTGTTCTAGGCATTTCTTACCTTCTTAGCTCTCCCCCTACCTCGCCCGCCGTACCCCCTTTTTTTTGCAGGCTTCACAGTACAACAAATATGTGCGTGACAAATTATCGAGAACAAAACAAAAAAAACATGCGAACCGTATCTTCCTGTTTGAAGCTATCATTTTTCAGCTGTGAAACGCATTAGCCTCTCACGCGAAAAGCGCCTGGGGCTGGCGGTGGTGGAGGTTTTCTTTTGTAGGCAATAAATGTTTCCCCAGGGCGAAGGGTGTTTTTAGGTCCGGCGGGCTAAAGTATAAGTGATGGAGCACAAAGGGTCCATGTTTCACGTTTGGCCACAAGGCAAGTGCATTTCAGCAAGCAAACAAAAAATGGCACCACAATTCTTTCCTATTCCCAATAATAATTTGCAGGAAGCGTGCTCTCGCCTTCAGCGTTAAATGTGCGCGTAGATACTGTTTGGTTAGGAAAGGAAATAGAGGAAATGTTAGGCAATTTGTAAGACGGTTAGCATAACGGATAAAGGAACAAAAAAAAAAAAGCAATCGACAATGTGTTTTGTGGCAAATCATGATTAGAGCGATAGGGTTAGTTGTACTTTTTTCTCAATCGATGGTGGTAAGTATCCGTAGTAGAGCAGTTAGCAGACGCAGTAAGGAGAAATAGTCAGATCGGAAAGACACACATTGCTGGGCAGATAAAATCGATGTCATTGTTCCTTGTTTTCAAATTTTGTTACCAACTTTTACGTGTGTCAGGGCTAGAAAGGCATAGCAAGGTGGTTTCTAAGCGAAAGATCGTGATGCTGATCTTGTCTATTCTTCGTCGTTCGATCGCCAAAAACAACACAACATAGCCGTGCTGACAATGATACTAATATGTGTTCGTTTTCTCTGTTTCGTTTCTATCCATGTTCCCTACAATACTCTTCCTTCCCATCCATTACATGTTACCTCACGCCCACCGTTTCCCACTCAATGCCCAATTCCAACGAAAACACTCCACGCTACGATGCGCTGCTGCTGCACGATCGTTCCCGCTCTTTGAACAGGTTAAGGAATTGCTGCTATCGTTCGGTCAACTGAAAGCGTTCAATCTGGTCAAGGACGCCGCGACCGGGCTGGGTAAAGGTTATGCCTTTGCCGAGTACGTCGAGTACACGGTTACGGATCAGGTAAGTGACGGCTGATGGGAAGATGATAGCACAAAGCGCACACGGCTAATTGTACTTTACTGCTTCCCCTCCTTTCTACCTCCCCACCCCCACTTCTTTCTACAGGCAATTGCAGGGCTGAACGGTATGCAGCTGGGCGATAAAAAGCTGATCGTACAACGTGCCAGTGTAGGAGCGAAGAACTCGAACGCGGCCGTCGTCGCACCGGTCCAGATTCAGGTTTGTGGCGGTCGGGCTTTATGTGTACTTTGGATACAAATTTGGCTCACCCTTTTCTTTCGTCCCTTCACCGTAGGTGCCCGGTCTTTCGCTAGTCGGTTCGTCGGGTCCTCCGACCGAGGTGCTGTGCCTGCTGAACATGGTCACGCCGGACGAGCTGAAGGACGAGGAAGAGTACGAGGACATTCTCGAGGACATTCGGGAGGAGTGCAACAAGTACGGTGTGGTGCGGAGCGTCGAAATCCCGCGCCCCATCGAAGGGGTGGACGTGCCCGGCTGCGGCAAGGTGTTTGTCGAGTTCAACTCGATCGTCGACTGCCAGAAGGCGCAGCAAGCGCTTACTGGGCGCAAGTTTAGCGACCGTGTGGTCGTCACGTCGTACTTCGATCCAGATAAGTATCATCGGCGCGAATTTTAAGCGACTTTCTCCACATCAGTGCAGCTGCTGCGGGCTGCTGCTGCTTATGGCGGGCGATCTCTGTGCGGTGTGCACAGTGACGAGCGCTGCAACTTTGAAACATCATAAATCTACACAATTCCATTCGCTTGAAGATTCCTGCCCGACGCAGCTGTCCATAAGTCAACATTTTGGCATACTTTTAGTAAGAAGAAGCAAACAATGTACATTTTTTCAAACGTAGTGCAAGGAACCGCCGATCATTCGTGATAGCGGACACTGTGAATGATTTGGATCGAAATCTTTAAAACCGATTTCAAACCTATGTTTCAGCAAACTTTTTAATTAGCCTAATTTAACTTAACAGAACTGATGCAAATGCACGTATTACGTGCTCACGCTATTTTGTCACTTGTCTAGGAAGTGGATCACAGGAACAGGATGTATGCTTCTTTCAGCAAATTTTAACGTAACAACTATCTGCATTTGCCAATCTAGTTGCGTTTCCATGTAACAACCTACAACAAAAAAAAAAGAAACAAAAAATAACAAAAAAAAAACTCAACGTTCGGACCAAAGTCGACAACGATCTTTCCTAGGGTGTCAGCGCACGGAATGTGAACAACAGCGCGGGACGAACAGCACGCGATTTTTTTAAAAGGATCTTCACGGTGAAATTGCGCAATTTTCTCTAGGGTAACTTTATCGTAGATGTTTAAGATAACAAAGAGAAGAGTACGACGAACGCTACGGTGTGTGGCAGTTTGTGGACAATTTCACCCTTTCCCAACGGACGCGTCGAACCGAAGCTATATATTGAATAAATAAATGACCATGCAGTACTAATCGACCGGAGGTGGTGTGTTCGAAGAAAACGAGATTTTGAAAGAAAACTGTATGTATGATTGAGCGGTTGGCTCTTGACATCAAAGTCACAATTTATGTTTAATCAATATTTACTTTTATTTTTTTCAGTTTAAATTTTCCAGATTATGTTTTATTATAATTATTTCGAATCAGCCGCTGGTTATTGGCACACATTTGAAAGCAAATGTTAAACTTCGTACAGTCTTTCATGAAGCGGGAGGTTATTTTTGTGGCACACAATACCTTAATCACATTGCGCTGCGCTCAGCTTGCAACAGCGAAATCCCACAATCGGTGCCTATGGGCTGTGATAGAAGAGGGGAAGCAAGTAAACATTACATTAAAAAGCACAGACATACGCACGCAGGCTGGCTCTGCGTTCGAATGTTCGCGTAATGCAGCCACGCTGGGAAGAGCCCGTGGCACAGGGCTATAGTAGTGGCGACCGTTGAGCCATCTGCCTTCCAATCTCTGGTGAGTACGTGTGCGCTTTTGACGCGCTTTGAATGCACAATGAATGAGACGAAGGTGTCTGCGCAAGCCCGCTGGTTGCTGCTGGCCTTTTTGTTGTTGTTTGGTTGTTTGTGTTGTTGGCCACACGCGCGTTTGATGTGCCTTGCTTGCGTCAGCCGAAACGCAACGGCAAGATGATCTGATCTTGCCCAAGCACCCCAGAGTGTGGTGCCTTTTGCAAGTGCAGCCAATAATATAAGCTTCGTAAGGTTTATATGAATATCTCACCTTTGTGTGCGAAAGTTGCATTATTGTACGTTGTGCACTTTTTCTTAGTTTGCCTTAGCTGAACGTAACAAAATAATTTTATGTATATTCAATAAGATGCCCAAAAGGCCTTAACACGCGGATGCATCGTTGCGAAGGGAGGTGGAAGCTCGGCAAGACGAAAACGCGCACATCTGAATAATGCAATTGTGCATTAACCATTTTGCCAGTTTTTGATGACCTGACAATTTATGCATTCACGGTGTGTGCTGGACTGGGGGTGGTGGTGCAAGAAATCAATTGTTCCCCTTCGCTAACTCTCTCCCCACCCAACCTACCCGAATCGAGACATCGATGATGATTTATTTGATTTAAATGCATTTTCCGACTGCGCTTGCAGCCGCGCGCACCAACTAACAAGCCCCCAGCTGGCGGGCCGAAGTCATTGACCCGTCTCCCCCTACCCCATTTTTGAATAGGGAGTGGGGTAGAGGTGGACGACGGTTAATCTATCATTCGCGCGACAACCATTCAACCGAACCGCTGAATGCACAACAAAACACGTGCTCCGGTCCGGTCATTCGCGGGTGGTTGATTTCGCACTCATCCCCCTCCCGCTCGCGGACACACACCCAACCGGACACGATCATCATTTGCCGGCATCACCGTCTTTTGGTTGTGCCGGGGGAGACACACACATGGTTCGCGACTCGTTATGCGCTCCTCCCCGCCTGCTCCGTCTTACTGCTGAATGGCCGCTCAATGCCGAGTGGCATAACTGATTGATGAGATTAGGAAGGAAAAGTGACTGTCCCGCCATGTTTGTATGTGTGTGAGAGGGCGACAACCGTGTCATAATTATGATCCGCAACGGTGGCAGCATAATGATCGGTGTGTGCGTGTGTGCAACTAAGTGGAACGAAATGGTCGAGATGGCGTCGGGTGTGATAGCAATTATTAATCACTGCGCCGGAATTGGATGCATTTTCAGCGAAGGCGCCTTTGTTTAAAACCTGCCAGAAGAGATCACTCACGAGGACAACAGTTCGTTCTGGTGGGCTAGTGTGGTGTTGCACTAGCGGGAGAAAGTACCACTGGAAGCGTGTAATAATTGAAATCGAATTGGAAACAAATGGTAATTGAAATGAAAGGTAAATCTCCATTCCCCGGCAGCGGGTTCAACAGACAGATAATTCCTATTTGATTGCTGTTTTTGTTTGCCCTCTCTGAAACACTTTAGTTAATAGTTTTATTTCTTGTTTTTTTTCAGGTTCGTTTCATGGGACACCTTTACACAACGCTCATGCTTTACAGTGGTTGCTGTTTGCTCATGGTCATCAGCGTCGACAGCATCGTACAATGCGATTTGCAATTAGTGGCGATCATTAGCGCTGTTTAGCAGCTTCAAACGCCAATCCACAAAGCGCTTGGATGCAGTTAAAGTTCCAGGATAGCGAGGACTGCATACAGTACAGAAGCTGCACACTGGACTTTCTTCTACTTTCCCCAGGTGCGTATGGGTGATTTTTTTATAACATCGATTCTGGTGTGCAGTACTGACTAATTACCTTTCTTTCGACGCGGCAAAGGGAGGGAGCGTTGATTTCATAACAATTATTGACCCCCTGCCGATCAGACAAGCATGTGTGTGTGTGTGTGCCTTCCTGTGGGGTTGTTTGTAGCGGTGATTTGTGTTTTTTTCACGTGCTATTTTGTTGTTGATTAACACAAGAGTAAAAGCTGGTTTTACCGGTGATTAGATCATTGGGGTTGGGGTGCAGTTGCAGATGGCGTCAAGCGTCAAACAAAAAATAGCGCGTGTGCCCAGGCGAGTGGAGTTTTAATTGGATTGGGTTGGGTTGGTGGCGCCGTTTCGGTAGTCGGTCGGGGGCTGTTTATTTAACTGCCATTATCGGATCATCTCGTTTAGCGCGTGTGACGAGTTGTTTATCCTCATTAACTGCCACTGCGGGATGGTTTCGGGATTTTTTTTGTGTGTGTTTTTTGTTTGGTTTTGGATTGTTTTATGTTTGGGCGTTTAGTTTTAAGCACACCTGATACCCATTGTAGATACAACAATATGGGTTTTTGTGTCAGCTTTTCTCGTTTCCCTTTCATGCTGACTGGTCATATGGTTTTTGATTTACTTTCCTTTTTCACTAACGTTTTATGGCTTTCTCGGTAACCTTTGTTTTTTTACACAACAACCGTCAAACTGCATGTTGCACAATGCAGTTGCCCCTCTAAATTGCTTTCTGTGTACCGAATCTAACCCCGCATGCGAAAGGAAGGTGAACGAATCCGTCGCGCCGCCGGCGGTGGGTTGACGGTGCCAAAGGGCAGAGCGTCGAGCGAGGGCGCATGGGGACGCCACCGCCGGCGAGCAGGTAGGTCAGTGGGTGGGCTTTACTGAAGGGCAAAAGGGCACGCGAAAGGAAAGCAATCATGCGCTTGGGGTATGCTGCTGGCAGAAGCGATCGGCAGAAGCTGTGGCGAGGCAGCAACCGAGCGCGCTCGATCGAACGCTGTGATATAACCGATTGGGGGGCGACGGGGGCGAAAGGTCAATGTGTGTATCCGCTGCCGTGTGTGAAGCATTAAGGAAGAATCAGGTTGTTTTTGTTGTTGTTGCTTTGGACCTTTTGGACGAGTTCGTGCAATGCAACAAAGCACACCACACAAATAAATTTAACTATTAGTGAATGCTTTTTTTTTCGCTCTGTTCGTTCTCTTTCCAGACTGATGCCTGCATTCGGTTGTGGGAATTTGATCGTGCACAAAGGTCCCGTCTCCCATCCCGTTTTTTTTAATCCGTGGCATGCAGTAGCACGAGTCCTAAACGCTCGGAGTAACAGGTTGCACAGGTTTCGCCAGCCGCAAACCGTTTCAAGGTCGTTGGATCGTAGAACAAGGGAATGATCGAGATGAGAAAAGATGCACACAGACACACACACACACACCCACACACACACACATACACACAGACCGACAACGACTGCCGGATTCTTGTTTCGACGGCCGCTTCGTGATGGGGTGTCAGGCGTGAACGGGGTTCGTCGCTTGTAGTCACTCTTTGCACGATCCTTTGGTATTTTCGGACGAATCTTGTGCTCGTTGCTCGTTGCAATGAAGCGACCACACCGAGATTGAAGGTGAAGAAAACCTCCTCTTCTGCGGGGAAGGAGGCTGCGTGTATGTGTGTGTGTGTGGGAATAAACTGGATGCTAAATGTAAGTTTCCCATATTTACAGCTGCCCCACTTTTACTGCCTTTGGTGGTGTGCTTGATGCAAGTGATGGCTCTCTCTCTCTCTCTCTCCCTTTCCACCTTTCTTGTTCATACAAGGCAGTCAGCCAGTTGGCCGGAGTTTTAAATGTCAGCCTCGAGCCTGCGCCACGGCAACTCTGCCCTTCATCTCCCGGACGATTTTGCGAACACAAGCGAAGATGGTATTGGAATCTGACGATTCCTCCTTCAGGTTGCTTACCGTAATAAGTTATATAACTTTTGCCACCAAAAAAAAACACAAAATAAGAAAAAGTAGATTAAGAAGAACCGGGCCAACCATTTACCCCTTCGGCTGCAGCGACAAAGAAAGGCGCCTCACGCGCCAGACACACCAAGACAACAAGACTGCCGTTTGGCCGTGCTACTGCCGGAGAGGAGCCCGTTTGCCGGTCTGCGGTCGTGCTTTGTGCAAAACGCTCCTCCCGGCCCGCGGAAACCGGAAGGGATCGAAATTGATTATTTTTTGCTTAGCAATGGGGGACGGGGACCGTGTTTGGGTTGCATGATTATGTAAATGATCTTAACGACGCGCCCTCCCGAAAACGCGCCAAACAGCGGTCTCCTCGCGCAGCGAACCTGGAGTAGATCGCACTAAAACGCACCGCCGCTGCTTTGGGTAGGTTTTGGCGTTACACAACCCAACGACTGCAGCCTCTCGCTGCGAACCCTGAAGGCAGGGCGCCATGTCGTGTACACCCTGATGAGAAAATCAAACCATATATATATGTAATATTTGCCAAGGTGTCGGCTATGGACTGATGCCATCGTGCGTTAAAAGTCGCAAACGAAAAAAAAACAGGAAAAAGTTTTGTGCAACCCCGTGCACTTTTCTTTCGTGCTTAGAATAGCCGGCTTGACGAGTATGACTCATCGGGCGGCGGGCGTTACTTTTCAATCTGTCTGTTTTCCCATAACAGGCCGCTGGCAGGTTGAAAGCTTGCGCATCAAATCAAGCGTCTCGTTTCGAAGCGCATCTCGCGCGGCCTCGTGCATGCGCAGCGTGTGGCGGGCGCTCGTGGCGCTCGTGGCGCATGAAACGTCATCACTCTCGCTTTCACTTGCTGCTTGTTGGAATCGCGGCTTTATTTGGCCATTCGTAAAACGGTGCGAAAATAGGTTACGCAAGAGGAGCGGGCAGCTTTACACGCATCCCCCTTTTTCGCTCTCTCTTTCTCTCTCTCCGTCCGGCTTCTGGTGTGGGCTCATCGTTGGAGCCACTTTTGGAGCCGTAAGAAAAGCATTTAAAAAAAAAAACGATGTGCTTGTCAATCGGCTTGGGTGCCGAAAACATAAGGTAAGCAATGTTAAGTAACAACTGATGGCCCACTCTCTGCTGTGAATGGGAGATTTAAATTAAGATACAAACAAATTAAGATAAGCGGATCGCTTCCCCGTTTGGTGTCGATGGCCGGGGTGAATGCTGAAAGCTGTATTGATTTAAATGTTTTTTAGTTTAGGGAAATAGTTTTTTTAAGGGAAAATTTGCAAAAAGCTTTAAAAACCCCCAAATGTCGCCACGCTCATCCCAAGTGGAGTGGACCCAAGCCAGCAAGTCAGGCATCTCGGTCGGCTGCACCGCACCAGAAGGCACCGCAGAACTGTAGCAAAACGTGCTCCACTCGATTGATGAGAGGGAAGCGGGGAAGCGACCAGGAGGAAGAGAGAAATGAAGATCGAAAGAGCACGATCACTTGAAAGAGCACAGCGGCGGGGTTCGTCGTGCTGGTTGCAGCTCCAATGCAACAGCAGCAACTCACTTTGTGTCTACGATGTGGTTCATCTCGATCCGTTCGTTCGGGCCATTCGCTTTTCATGCCGCGCCACCCCGTTCTCTTCCATGCTCCTGCGGTGCAGTTTACCGCAGCATGTTTCTCCGCCTGAAGGGACAAAGTAGAGGAACCGAGAAGATTCCGCCTGCCCGGAGGGGCCCATACCTGTGCCTGCCTGCCTGTCTGTGTGTGTGTTGGGTAAGGGAATGAACGAGATGGGAGTTGTTGATCATGTTCATAATGGAAGGCGTGAGAGAAGCGAGCGAGCGAGCGAGCGAGACCCTCCAAACTCCCACCAAAGGTCCGCACAGTCGCGCATTCCCACCGAGCCGACGCACGCTGGCCTGCCCGGTTTTGTTCCCCGGTCGGTAAAACTGGTCTCGCCGTCGTGCGCGATCGCGCGGCCCGGTTCACAGTTCGTTTTGGCCACTGCAGTGACAAACATCGCGTAAGGTTGGTTACCCTGCTGCTGCTTGTGCGTGGTTTGCTGCGGGATCTTCCTTAAACCAGCATCCCCCGCCTGTGGGGCCACATCGCATTCTGTGCTCTCTGTCCTGTTCTGTTAATGTTGTAGTGAAAACTGTCCGTGTGTGTGTGTGTGTGTGTGTGTGTGTGTGTGTGTGTGTGTGTGTGTGTGTGTGTGTGTGTGTGTGTGTGAAACTGTGTGCGATCCGTTTCTAATCTTGGGATTGAGTGCAATTTTACCCAACAAAACCCAAAATGGGAACCTTACAAGATGCTGTTTTGGGGGGAAACAGCTTACAGTCGACATTAACAAACGCACACATACACACACACATGCACACATCCGCTGGCCAGTGAAAATTACGGACCGTGTGACATTTTCCCGATGCGCTGGGCGGGATGGGCAAACCCGGCCAACCATCTTTGTAAGCCCTTCTTAGTCTCGGCAGTAATCGGATTGGAAGAAGGCCCTTTCCCTATCTCTCCCTACCCTTCGTTTCGTTTGTCCTCGCTTCGCATCCTAGCGGTCACTGTAGTTTAAATTGAGCGAAGAAAAATCATCCTCACCTTTCCGCAGACATTTCCTTGTTTTTTTTTTTCTCTCTCTCTGCTGTGGCTAATAACTGAGTCACTGCGACACAATATGGGCCTTCGTGTGTCCGTCTGTTCGTATGTGTGTTTGTGTGTGTGTGTTTTTTTAATACCTTTGTGGGAAATCGAGACGTTTGATCGTTGTTCTGTTAGGTTCCTCATGACGCGGTGATAAGCGGCTTGTTTACTTGCTTCCGGTCGTTAGCGACAAAGCGAATGCGAACCTAATGCCTTAGTGGGGGAGCTAAAGGGAAGCGGAGATTTGTAAAAAAGTAAGCGGTGTTGCTTGTTTCTCTTATCTCTTGATTGTACCGCGGAGCAGATTTGCCGATTGTTTTGCGATAAAAGGACACAGCTCAGGCGAAGCGAGGAGCTGCTTTGTGTAATTTTTCCATCGCTGTTCCTACTGTGTTGCGTAGTATTTTTGCACTGTACAAAGAATCCGTTACCGAACATAGGCGGTGGGCTCGCAGCTCGGTGATCCACGCAATAGTTTGTTTTAGTAAGTAATTAGCTCTATAAATTAAACATGAAATATGGGTACTTGAGCTTGCTTATTGCTAAGGAATTACAACCTTTTGATTGCGTGCTGCTTAACGGTGCTACTCCTCGATACTTGTGTATAGCGATATGTCGCTATTTTCGTGACCATTTGGGAGGGAATCAAAACGTGTCCGTCCATGGGGAAGGCGATGCGTCAATCAATTTAGATTATAGCTTACAAACATCAGTCTTTTTTGCCCCACATTTTCCTATTTTCCTCCATATGTGTTAGTTCTCGTTTGCATTACCGGATGCAAAGCCGGATGCATTTCATAGGCCAAAACCACCGAAACGTACAATGTTCACCAACACATTTTCCAAACCGCAGAATCTAATTAAATAAAGGCGATGAAAAATCCCACCACCGGAAGGAAGTAAACTAAAGGCTACAACACACTGTGCAACCGCACAGCAAAATCAACCGGAATGGTTACAATTTGTATGTGAAATTGAAAACCACAACAAAGCAAATTATTATTTCACAAACGCTGATGCTGCAGCTTTGTCTAACTTTTCACCTAAAAACGATCATACTCTCCCTCTTTTTTGCCTTTTTCTCGTATTTGTTTCGGGCTAAATAATTGTTTGATTGAATAGTGGCACGATTTTGTAAAGGCTACATGCTTAAAATTTCAGCCTCTCTCAACACGGCAGCTCTATTTATTTTGAAAAGTAAATTTTACAAACTACCAGCATTAATCTGCTGCTGCAGGAAAGTGCTAAAAAAAAGGAAAATAAACAAGTTTGCAGCATCGAATTTGGCGCGTCTGTGTGAGTGTCAGTGTCAATGTGCGGCGGTGTGCAAACCTATGCCAGCTAGTGAGCGCATTCGATGCTGCATGTGTGAGAAGTGCAAGTGCAAAGCTAATCGAGATCGCAAAACCAGATCGACGCTTACCGGTGAGAAAAAGTGAAACCCCGGCACGGTGAAACCAGTGAGCCAAGATCAACCGAAGAAAGTGAACCCAGCCCTGCAGCCCTGTCTTTGGCGCATTGGCGGACGAGACGTTTCACTCAGCAATAACGATGTCGATGGGACAAGCGTCGTGGAAAGCGCACGGGATCATCCTGGCGGCGCTGGTGATCGGTAAGTTGCGCTCGTTCTGGAAACACGTTTTACGACTGCCCCGGGGAGGGCGCACAGCACAAATTCAATTTCACTTTTACACCGCTGGGCGGAATCATAACGGAATGAAATGGCCCCCCCCCAAGTCCCCAACGCGCGAGACCTTTTCGGCGCACATCCGGAGTGCCAAAGGGGTCACACACACACACACACACGGAAAGTGTTTAATGATAAGCATAAAGTTTTTGTAGATGTTTCCCAGCAACGAGCATCATCGGTTTGTTGGTGTTCTAGCCATTGCGGGTTTAAGGAAACGCTTCACTCGGGGACATGGGGGACATCGCTCCGGTCGGAATAAAACAGTTTCAGCAGTTTTATGGGTTATATAACGCCGGGGACCGCACTTTTAGGAGTGGAACTCCCGCTGGGACACTTGGCAAATCGGTACCAATTGTTTGGTTATTGTTGGATTGTTGGTGAAACATTTCTGCCGTGTGAAGCATTTGTGTCACTGGCTAGAATCCGCTTTAAATGTTCTCTCTCTCTGTGTGTGCGTTCTTCAATTTCTGCTCGATGGGTAAAATCAGTGTTCTGAGCTATTTGTGAACCGATGTTGTGAAAGTTTTAACACAATTTAATAAAAACAAATTATTATTGCTATAAGTAAGCACAGACATCACCATTTGGGGCCGTGGGGTTTTTTTTATAGCGCCGTTTGTTTCATTTTTATTGGAGGGGTTCTATGAAGGAGCATTCTTCTGCATTCCAATCCATTTACCCTTCCGGCGTGCTGGGAGCTATTTAAGCGTTGTTCTTATTTTGTGCTGTCGAGCGCCACAGCTTTTCATTGGTCTTTCACCATCGGAATTGTGGAAGCTTTCGATCCAAAATTACAAGAATCGCTTTCGATAGAGAAATCTGTTCAATTCTGCACCATCGTCCGTCGTTGACGTTCAAGAGTATCGGAATGCACTTCCGGGCAAACCGCGGCGTTTGGTTGTGATTGAAAACTGTTCAATCAACCAGAACTGTGCTTCGATAAAAAAAGGCCGATCGACGATGACTGGTGGGCGAATGAGTGTCGCCGTGTGCCAGGAAAAGCGTGTAATCAATCTGCGTCCCGAAAGACCCTGGGACGACGGGCGAGATCTCCCTGTCGACCGGGTTGTGGGAAACAGAAATAATAATAATAGCATTCTGGGAAGTGTCCTCATTATGTACGAACGCAGTTCGGAGAAAAATCGGTAAAATTTAATAAAAATACCCACAAAACCGTTTGTTTTATTTGTTGCGGAAAGCGTATCATTTTTCGTTTGAAAGCTCTTTCTGTGGCATTTCCCATTTGTGTGCCAAACGATGGCAGCAAATTAGTGCGAACCAGTGGACTCGTTTTCGCTGGAAAATAGCTTAAACGTGCGATAAAACAGTAAAATCGTCAGGTTACTCTAGCAATGACAGTAACGAATCGTTCAAATAATTTTTGCACCATTCGTTTGTCGTTCGCTTTTGTGGATGATGCGTTATGGCGCTTTGCTCTCGTTGTTAGGTTAGGAGGCAGTAGGAGCAAAAAAGTAGTAATGCTCCGCCTCGTATGTTGCCATTTCGATGAAAGATAACCTGATGACCTGATGATGGGTGGAGTGTCCGTTGATTACGTTCACCGAACGAGATTGTAGCAGTGGTGGCTACGCAATTGCTGGTTTTGGTGCAATGGCGTTAGAAAACGACTTTTCCCATTAATATTGAAACAAATGTCGTATTATGTCGTTTTGGTTAAAGCTCTCTTTGAGTGGTGTACGAGCGCATTATGACTGCTGCTGATACTATAGAGATACAATGCCGTTAATGCATTGAAAATGGCTTCACTTAATGCTTGCTTTATTTTATTGCACTGAATGTGCAGCTTGTGCATAAACACCATCAGAGCCTTTTATCTTCAAACCATTGTTAATTCTTAAGGGGAAAAACATATTTACGCTGCTCATTGCTTTGCGGTAAGCTGTCTGTTGGTGGAAAAGACGGATTCCTGCTCCCTCTCTCTCCTGTCTCATTATTTTTCCCGTGCACAAAATGCAAAACCAAGCTCGGTGCAGTCTGGACACGGGCCAGCGCACTGGAGTGGTGGCAAACACGCTGCAACTAATTAAGTCAGTCGAGAGGATGATGTACTAGTGCGCTAAACGCGAATAAAATAATTTTCCCCCTTTTCGAGGTGTTTTCGCCCGGAAAGATATTATGCTAACTCACATAAAAAAAACGTGCCCCGCTGGGAAAGTGCTGGGAGAAACCATGCTCTGCACTTCAGGTGAAATGATTCCATTTTAAGATGGAAGAAAATAAAAACAGGCTGGAACTGTAAGAGGCTTACCACGGGGAAGGAATCCTTTCATCGACTTGTGCGCGCTGCATTTGGCTTTCCTCTTGCTTTTCGCTTCGCGTGCCCCAGCACCAACACAGCGCCGGTACGTACAAACGTGATCGGAATTAACGATCATCCCGCATTTTCACGTTTAGTTAATTGGAACTGGGGCGGCTGAACGTCGTGATTTGGTGCTTGGTCGTTTCGGCTTCTCATTATGCACGTTACTGCAGGAGCATCATTGGTCTGCGTTTTGCCGCGTACGATGAATGGTTTGGTTTTTGATATTTCTTCTGCGCTCCCCATTCTCCGGTCGTTGTTATGCAACGGTGAGCTCCAGCTCGAAAATGGTTGCAAAAGGAATTGGGTTGAGTGTGGGGACATGGGAGGTGTGGTTTGTTTGTTTTGGCTCGTTAGCAAAGCAGTCCCCCGGGGGCGCGATCCCGTCCGGGAGTGATCGTCTATGGAGAAGCGTTTTTGATGGGCTCAAGAGTGTGATTACGCACAATGCGTGCGTTGTCGCTGTTGTTTAGCTGCCGGCAGAATTTGGAGCACGGCTATTGGCAGCGCCTCAAGTGCAGCGTCACAGTGGTGTAGTGTGTTGATTTCACAATTTTTAAGAAAATGTACTTTATTTCATAAATCTCTTCCTCACGCAAATGCGCAATCAGCCGAGGCGTGAGAAACAAGAGAGGGCAAACAATTGATTCACAGGGAAGAACTCAATGGAGCAGCTGGCACAAATACAAAGACTCTTCATGGGGATGGGAAATTAAAATAAAAACGGCAATCAGAAGTGCCAAGATGATGATGGTTTATTGCACCAGGCGCAGCAGTACACGCGTGAAGAACGGTGTGAACCAACCGCGATCGTTTTCGTTTTTTGGACTTTTAAAAGGGGTTTAAAATGGTTTTGTTTTGCAATATTTGTGGGCATTAAAAAAAAATGAGCAATTTTTCAAAATCCGACCAAAATTGTGCACTCATTAGTGTGTGCGTGTGTTCGTGTGATTCGGTGTATGGTCGTGTATGGTCAGCAATATCGTTTTCTGCCCGGATGCCACTACCCACCGCCGTGACATTTCGACCTAAAATGTCATGTTATTTAACAGCAAATTGATGCCGAAAGGAGAAGAAACAAAACAACACGAAGCAACACAAATTGTATACATTGACCAACGAGACCACAAGTCGATCGAATCGTGCCGCTGTGGGCTGCTTTTCGCAACGCACCACCGCTCGATTCATCACCGCTTCACGTGTGTGACGTGTGAAATGACATGTGAAGGTGAAATGGCGGTTGAGATGATGCGTTCCAGTTTTCTTCAGCTTTGGCACCTTGAACCGGTTGAGCTGGGTGGGTGTGCTTGCAATGTAAAAAGCTTCGTGGTAAAGATTGATCATTACCAAGACAAAACTCACATCTTTTCAGGGGTACGGTACGGCAACTGCGTCACAGCGTCAACCGATCGATGAGAAAGATGGGTTCGTTGACAGGCACGATACAGGCAACAAAGCACGCAAACTTGAGCTTATTTTCCCATAGCGTGTGGCTGCTGTTGGTGGCACCGATTGCTCATCATCTGGGGTTTGGTCCCAAAATGAACGCTGGAAGGGAAAAATCTCGAACAACGCTCGCCGCCACCACTCGCACTTGCCAACCTGCAGAGGTGGCCCGGTTTTTTTTCCAGCCACCGAAACAAAACCACTGCCGCCGCCGGTTGGTTAATTAAATGCACGGCAACCCCGAATGACCTGGTAACTGGTGGAAATTGTATGATGCTGTAACGATGTGTGTGTGTTCGCCGGGCCAGAGGGTGTAAGCGCAATTGTGAGCAATGTTTGACCGACCTGGTCTTGAAAGCTATAATTGAGCGGGGCAATGCGTGTTCTTTCTTCCCTTTTCAAGGTTTGAATGTTTTTTTGTGTGTGTTTTTTAATCAGCTCAAGTGGGTTTGTGTTGGTTGCGGAATTGAAGCGCGAGATTATGATGCGCTGTATATTGAAATTGTAATGTTTCGTCAGTATATGTCAGCAGCAATGCAGGTGATTGATTGAGCATCCAAAATTACACCACAACACAGATGAGGCCGGCAGAGGTCCGCGATGTGTAATTACGAATTATTGTCCATAGATGTTGAAAAACGCATACGCCGGTGCTGGTGGTATTAACCGTGCACAACAGCTGTGATGGCGTGTGAAAAAATTAAATGTTTTTTTTCCTACATCGATATGAAGAAATTTTGTAATTTTTAAAATGTTCTTTAAATTATTAGTGATATTGTATAAAAAGAAGGTTTTTTCACATTTTCACCGATATAGTCTGCGATTGAAGCGGACAGCTAGAGCTGCATTATTCAGACAATGTGCCGTCGCCAGTCCCCATAACCTCCTAGATCATTTGCACAATTAATTTGAATTTAATCAATTATTAATTGCATCCAATCGTGGCTTAATTAATTTGTGTGAGTTTTATGGTAACAAATTGTTTGAACGCTTCCGCCACACACACACACACACACGC
The DNA here is from genome assembly GCF_017562075.2 of Anopheles merus. Classification (NCBI taxonomy): domain Eukaryota; kingdom Metazoa; phylum Arthropoda; class Insecta; order Diptera; family Culicidae; genus Anopheles; species Anopheles merus. Next base: position 10,031,115 of record NC_054082.1, on the reverse strand, counting down.
TTTTCTGCTCGAGGGGGAGGATGTGCATAAGCATTCGGCGGTCGAGTTGAGTTTGTTGACTAATTTGCCACATGGTAGAGGAGAGAGAGAGAGAGAGAAAAAAAGAATATGTTGCACATGGAGCATCGAGGCGAAACGATGCCACTCTAGTAGGCAGTGCGTCATTTACGCATGATCGGTTGAACGGACGGGGGACAATGTAATTTGGCGTTTGATGTGCAAAATCTGGCGCGCCGGGCATATGTCTGGTCCGTCCACCCCGTACTGGCGTGGTTGCAGGTCGTTGCAGCCAATTTCACGAAACAACAGGAGACAGGCAGTGATAAAGCACTGGCACCGGGGCGCACAATGCCAGCGAAATGGGGCAAATAAAAATCAGGAAATCACAGCACTGCCAATTTACGCAGCGGATGATTATTGAATTTATTTTTATTTATTTATTTTTCCTTCTGCCTCCGGGCGGACAGACGTAAAATAGTTGCAGTGAGGTGTGTGTGTGTGTGTGGTACCCGAGTGTGGCGCCGGTGGTAGTGATCAAAGCGTTAATTTTCCATCACTTCATTTTCATCGCGAGCCACACTCTCTAACCGTTGGGTTGGTAGCGGTAGGCCCCGGACGGAAGATAATTGGGTTTATTATGATTATTGTTAGTTCAACTGGACCAGATTCAGCAAACACCGCGCAGAATGGGAAAACGAGAGGTGTAACTTAAAATGCAATGATTAAACTGATTTAACTGAACATAAATTAATGGACATTGCGAACGTTCTGTTCGTCGTGTTTTTCTACGTACAGATTGCACTACAACTTTCTTTAAATTATGTTCGCTTATTACAGGGTTTCCCACGATTTATTGGTCGGTTCCCATCAATTTTTGGTGGGTTCCCATATTTTTTTGGTGCGTTCCCACGATTTTTGGCCGTTTCCCAGAATTTTTTGGTCCGATTGTATTGATATCAAATCTGAAAATACCAATAAATTATAGGAACGAACCAAAAATCTATGAGATACGACCAAAAAATCGTGGGAACGCACCAAAAAATCATGGAAACTGACCAATAAATCGTGGGAAACCCTGTATGTACGTGTCCATGTCCTGCAGCTATTGCACCAAATTCCGTCTACCAGGACCAAATCATTCCAATCAGTGGATCAGTTGCCGGATGGACTCGCTGAACGGACGGAATTTGACGGACGGACAATTTGCTCAAAATTAGAAACGATGCCTTTTTAAAGTTGGGAAAAAATGATCATTTACATCTTTTCCAATACACTTGTTTGATTAAATTCCAGCCTAAAGAATTCTTCAGTAATACCTACAAAAATAGGAAAGACAAAACTAGCCGGCATCCTCTAAACACTCATTAAGCGTACGTTGAAGTGCAGGTTTCAACAGGCAAAGTCCTTTTAAAAAAAGCAACATACAGCTCCCTTGTAAGTCCAATTCTGTTTCATTTCCTTTTGCTTCCGCTATCGTACCGCTAAGTAAGGAACTGTAGCTGTAATCACCTGGACTTAATTTGGACCACGAAAACGGAAATCTTGAATTATTTAAATATCTTTCCGCTTGTGCACCGCTCGTTCTTATGGGGCTTCCCAGGCGGCAGGTAGGGTGTTTTCATTTCCCTTCGGTAGTTGCTTTGATTTAACGCGAGTTCCTTTCCTCACCTCACGTTGTTGTGGCCTAGGAGCGGAGGGGGAAATATGAACTAACGCAAACTGTGTGCCTTTTGCGTGACCATGTTAAAGTGAACTTTGCGCGGCGTGAGAAGACTGTACTCGCGGGACTGTTCCGGCAGAGCTGCTGACGAGGGGATGATCGGCGGAAAGCTTAATGCGGTTAGATAAAAATATATATATAGAGCCTTGCTCCCAATACTGAGCAACAACAGCACTACCTACAATGGAACTTCATAAAGCACTAAGGCCCTCGACAGGGTGACAGGCGCTCGAAGGCGAAAAAGCAAGTAGAAAAATGAACCTACCGGATCTGATGGCTTGTGGAAAACGGACTACATTACGCTTTACTACGCGTGTTTCCATTAGCGAAAAGAGAGCGACAAAGAAACGGAAGAAGAGCGAGAAAATCCCGGAAAGAAAATGGTGAAATCACACTGTGCAGCGCTTTAGTGGCATTTTTTGTGCGTTTTTAAACCGAACCGTTGAACTTTAATCTAAGCTTTCGCCCCGTTTCCAAGGATATATACCGGTCACCGGTTTGGGAGTTTAACGAAGCACGGGAAAGAAAACGACCGGAAGTAGTCACCCCGGGGAGGGCGCGCCCACGGCAAACGCCATCGCCTTGCGAGGTCAATTAAATTTTCATTAAACGCGTTCGCCCTTTAAACCCCGGGCAGGCAGTGCGGTCTCGTGGATTTCAATTTAAATTTCCCCGAAAGCGAAAGCGGGCGGCGCGTGTGGACAATAATGGTGCGTGGTTCCTTTTCTGTTTCTTTCGGTGTCGCCTTGCTTGCCTTGCCGGAGTCGGAGCAACGGAGCGGCGTGTGCTGTGTGTGGTGTGCGGTGAAAGTATGGTTGGTGAAACCCCGTGCTAATCGGCGTTGGCACCTGCCTTGCTCGTGCCTGGGTAAGGGGTTGGGGAGATTGGCTGGCGAGAAGCTTTGTGTGAGGGGGGGGGGGGAGATTATGATTTTGGGATGCCATTTAAATGACGATAAGGATGATGGGAGGGATGGGACGCAGGTGGGTGAGGGAGATTATGGTTGCAATGCGTGCGGCGGCTTTAAGAAGAAAGCATTAGCACAGGTACACGCCGTTACGGGTTTCGTAGGATTGGTTTTTTTCTAAGTGCCTTTATTATGTTGCCTGTTTGTACGGGAAGGTCTTAAAAATGAGGAGCAATTGAATTTTATGACTAGCTTTTTCTGTAGTGTAGTGTTTGTTGGTGTAGCTGTAATGTCCTTTATTACCTCAGAGGTTTAGTATCTTCGCAGTGGAAAAACACAACCATAAGAAATTGTGTCGGAGAGCGCAAGTCATCCATGGAGCAAATCATGCAAAAGAATTGAGCAAATGTTAGTTTTTCTACGGGAAAAAGATGTGGTAAGACTTTAGTAAAACCAAAGTGTATGAATATCAGGTGGTCTCATAGCCTGTTTTTCATAGCAAAAGTTGAACGTCACTTTTTGACAGCATGGGTGAAAACATTTCCCCAAACAAGCTTTCTGACGACTTGCCTAATACACAAACAAACTTAGAATCTTCGTTATTTGCACAGAAATACCTTAAAAAGCACTCAAAATATTTGTTATTGTAAGCTAAACCAAATCTGAACTATTTAAATCCATTTTTGGATCAAAATAATGCCGTCGATGAGGACACCAATGTGTACTACATATGTGTTGCTAAGAACAAAGCGAACGGTTCCTATGGAAATTCATTTCACCCATTCTGTCAAAAGGAGCTTTTTTTGATTCCGAAATTAGTTGTCAATTTGTATGGGACGAGACCACCTGATATTCATACACTTTGAGTAAAACCATGAGCACCAAGTGTCAATTAAAAAAGAGTGTAGAAAATGTCTCTTTTTTGGCGTTTCTAAATCCTCAAATAACCTTTTTAGTACCTCTTTTGGTTTTCCTTGCAAGAATAAAAAGCAAAAAAAAAAACCAATCCAACATGGAACAATTTAAACCACACAACAAAGCTGGCTGTGGCAGCCATGCTAACTACCATGCCCCGTTGAGAGCACTCTTTAGCGCCCGAAATGGAACTTTTCCGAGCCGAATTTCATTTACGGTAAATTGAAATACTTCATCCCGTCCTGACAATTCAAATTAGGAAAAACGTTTTCGTGGAAACCCATTCGCTCTGGGTTAGAACGGGGGGAACTATCGCCCTCGTACGAAGCTTTCGTTAAATTAAAGCACGTGTGGGTGTGTGAGTAGCGATATAAAGGAAGCTGCCGGGGGTATCCACCAGAGCAACACGGTTCCACCACGGCGGAACCCTTCTTCTTCCGGCGTACCTTCCGACCCTGCAGTGGGGACTGATTGCAAAACGGGTTATTGTTTAAAGGTTCGGAATGCTTAAAAAGCTACGAAAGTGTCCTGCCGTGGCGTGTTTTGTTCCCCCCACGCCGAGGCTTTTGCGAGCGCACACCCAGCCCCCGGCCTGGCTTGGTGTACGGTAACATTGCCGAAAGTTGCCATTTGTAAAATTGCAAATATTCTCCAACACGTACGAGCTCGCTGCCGGTCCCTGCGGTCGTCTGTGTTGGGCGGGGCGGGAGAGTGTATTTCTCAACCTCTCCATGTCCGGGGTTGCCTAGCGCCACCCAGGAAACGCATCCCCAGGTGTAGTTTGGCTGTAGATGGTGGCGAACATCCGGCTCTGGGACAACCTCGGACACACGCACACACACACACACACACACACACTGCACTGTAAGGAGGCAAAGGGCACACGCTTTCGGTGCACATGACTCATTTATTTGCGATTCGGTGAGCCAGAAACATGCAGCCCTAAACACCACTGCATACGGGTTCGGGGTTTTGTAGCTTAACCCAAGCGGGGGAGCTCACATGATTTTTTTGTTATCGAAAAGGTGGAACTGTGTGTGTGTGCATAACCTCTCCTTCTCTCTCTCTCTCTCTCTCTCTCTCTCTCTCTCTCTCTCTCTCTCTCTCTTCCCCCACATGGTGTACTTTGGACTGGCGTTGCCGGACAATCCCTTCTTTTTGTCGCAACGATGCCCGCCGGTAGTGTCATTGGTGATGGAGCTGTTGTTTAGAGTTTTGCGGGTGGCTGCCGATAAATGGAGAGCAAAGTTTCATTAAAATGTCTGCCTGGTGGTGGTGTGTGGGAAGAAGGGCGATGTGGCACTTGCTTAAAATTTAAATACAATTTCCCCCCCAGAAAACGATTTGCTGCGCCGTTGTTTGTCGAAGGTGTGCAATAGTCATTTGGTGTCGAATGTATTTGTGCTGCTTGGTGCAGATAGTACATCGACCGACTGTTATGATGAAGATGAGTGGCGAAGGTCTGATATGACTTTGGACATTATTATTGCTTTGGATGTCATTGGTTGAAATTGGATGTCATTGATCACAGATGTAACTATAAAAGGATGCATATTGTATTTAATTCAGCTCAAAATTCAAAACACTAACTTCAACACAAAAAGGGCATGTCTGAGACGAGGGTTAAACAATAAGGACTCAAAGCAGCGCAATGCAATGAGTGCAGCCAGGCAAGGGCAGCCAACCGAGGACCTGTTACAGTGGAGCAATGAAATAAATTAATAGCACACAAAAAGCTTGCTGCTAAAATATGCACAAACTGTACGTTAGGAGATAGAGAGAGGGAGAGAGAATGAGAAGAATAAAAACCATGGCTATTCACCATGTTGATGTGCAGTTATTTCTTATTTCCCATATGCGGGATACGGTGTGGTGTATAGCGTTCGAGCGCTGCGGAGCGGTTGCTGCAAAAAACAAATTAGATATTTATTTTACAAATATGGAAATTTGCCTCACCCCATCGCATTTTTCTCCCAATTTAGACAAGCGAAGAGAGGAAGGGAATGTGCGAAAGGGAAAAGTGCATGGGGCTGTTATAAATAGTCCATTTCCGCCCGTTTGACGTTGCGCGCAAAGAAATGGCGCGCGAGAGCAAAAGGGATTTGGCTGGCGGTGAAAAGCGATTTGGAGTTATGGTGCCAGTTTGTGTGACTGGCAAAAGTGGAGCGCATTTCGCTTCATGCTCGTCTGCGGGAAAGGGGAAAGAAAGCGCAAATGGCTTGTTTTTTTTTGGGGGGGTTGGTCGAATGGCGGAGAACGTGCGCGATAAAGACCACCGACCAAAGCTGAAACCGTCCGGGAAGCCGCTCGCTCAAACCCCAGCAAACTAACTTTGCAAAGGGTTTGCCCTGGTTGGGGGGAAAGGGTGGATTGGTGGTTTTGCAACAAATGCAAACCCCAGCACCGAGTGCTCTTACACCCAGGCTGCATTCCATTCATCTAGCTTGCGCTTGGGTCGTCCATTTACCCGCGAACGCCCAGCAAAGGATCACGCGCATCGGACGGGTTTTAAAAAATGAACAAATTTTCTCCGGCCCATCACCTCGCAACAGTGGAGACGGGGGGGGGGGGGGGGGGGGGGTGGAAGCTGTCGTCGAAATGAAAAGTTTTTTTTCCCCTTCCAAAAGCTAACTGAAGCGGGCAAAAGCGTCGGCGCTGGCGGCAACACCAAAACCGGAGACAGACAGAGACACGGTGCATGTTATCTTTTGTAAACCCCCGTCTCCCGAATGGGCGATGGGCAATTTATTTGCCCACGTGGTGATGGGCGGTGTGCGTGAGCGGGGAAAAGGATGGGCAAGTACCGTGGCGGTGCATTTCTGGTCTGCTGCTGGCGCTTGGTGCTTGATGCAAACTAATGTGTCCGCGACGACACGGGCCTGGGCGAAATCATAATGAATAACTTCACCGACAGGATGACTTTAAAGTGACGCCAAAGTTTATCCGGGAGAGCTGCTGGTGTGGAGCACTGTAATTCTCCCCCCCCCTCCCCCTCTTCCACCAAATCACCCCTCTCCTGTGGCTCATTTTTCACAGGCCCGGTAATTTTATCGCGCGATAAAAGTTTAAGGTTGACTTTTCACCGTCGAGAGACAATTGGGCACTGCGAAATTGGTGCTGGCTGCGCAGGTGAGCGCAGAGTTGTCGCGAGTGTCGCGATAAGCTGAGAATGCAAACTGAACGGCGATGGGGAAATGGGGAAAGAAAGTTGTACGTCCGCGCGGATGACGACTGCACGCTGCTCTCGATGGAGTTGTTGAGTTGAGAGTCTGGCGAAGGGAAGTACAGTAATTTTATTTGCAACAGTCACTTCTTTACACGAATTGCATGAACGTGTTGTCGTTTATGCAGTCTTTTGGAATAAAAACGATGTTCTTTTTTTATGGATTTTTAAAGGAGTGCATCGCTGTTGTTTAACATAATCTAAACCCTTTATGCAGAGGTTAGGTTTTTAGTGTTTTTTTTTTACACAACTTATCCCCGCTTGCAGGAATGACTTTCCTTATAAAAAAAACTCAGTTTTTGCACGAACTCAAAGCATTCCCAACGTTCGAAAGACAAACTCACACAACTGCAACTATGTCAGGTTTGAGGTTAATCCTTTCGAGCTTTCCATTCTTGACATTCAGTCACTGCTGCTGCTGCTGCTGTTACCTCGCCACAAACCACCACCAAACTACGAGGTCAAAAATAGCGGCTTGAAATGGTTGAATGAAGAAAAGCTCGCTGTTGTTGGTTTGGTTCTGGGATGCTGAACGTTAGCATAAAAAAAGAGAGTAAAGCAAGAAAGAAAAAAGACGATGCCCCAGTATGATCTATTTTATTTTCCCATGCGCGCTACTCGCAACGCAAAACGCGAAGGGGTTGAATGGAAGGTGCGGCCTGCGGCGACGGTTTGCGTTTTGTTAAATACGGCCAAAAAGGGCAAATATTATTCCGACCTGGGAATGAAGCATTTTTCGCTACGGACTCGACGCTTTTCACGACGATTTTCGACGACTCCCCGTACCCTTTCTCCGACCACGGCAATGATTGTGATGATGATGATGATGATGGTGCTCTGCCGAATGGTGCTCGCAGGACCATTATAATTTTCTCTTCAGCATTGTTGTCTATCTTTGCGATGGTAAATACAACAAACAATGTAAAGGAAGAGAGGCAAGGGCCAGCAAAAGCACGAACCGAAAACGGGATGAATAGAACGAAAGCTTCGATGTGGGTGATGCTGGATGGGTGTGTGTGCGTTCTTCAGCTTTCTTCGAACCCCCTTGCAGCCAGCCGTGTACGTGACTTTTGTGAGCGTGAACGGTTTGCAAAAGTGCACTTTGCGGCTGCTGGTTGAATGCACACGCGATATTCGTGTGCTCTGTGCTGGGGGAAGCTCTCGCATCCATGTTCTCCCAATCGCAAGGGGCCGATTGGCGTGTGGTGTGTGCACCGCGTAAAGTACATATTTTCAACGTTTGGTTTGACATATTTTCGTTCTCACGTTTTTTTTTGTGTGTGGGTTGAGGGACATTTTGGTTGGAATGCTGCACCCGGCGAATGCATATTTGCAGCGGGCAAACGTTTAGCTGAAAAGTCGCTCAGTGTGCATGGGCTGGCTTTGGTCTGGATGGAGGATTTGTAGTTGTTTTGGTTTTTATTGTGTGTGTGTGTGTGTGTGTGTGTTGCAGCTGCCCTTGTTTGTCACGATGCGAGGTTAACGTTCTTCGTGTACTGTCTATTTAGTAAGGGATAAAATTCGCAACGCAATCCTTTCGACACATCACAATTGATTGTTTGTGTTTGTTGCGAGGGTTTGAGTCCGCAATCGATTTTGTTAGAGGGAGATTGGATTAAACTTTTCGTCCAATTTTATCGCACCCAATGCCTTATGTACTAGTTTTACACTTTTACTAACCAAAATAGAGACTATTATAATTATAAGAGTTTATGTTGGAGAAATCAAAACGATAATTCCTTTACAATGAAACATAGTTTCAAATAAACTTTGCGTTATGAGTGGAATAATCAATTTTCAACCTCAAGAATCCGGTTCGAAGGACTAAAAGACAGTATAAGTAAAACACTGCTTTCCGGCTCAGTTTCTAATGGAAACGGCATTATTCAACAATCGCAAGAGGTTTTTTCAACAGCCCAGCTGTCACTTGTGATGACATCTGTTGAAAAACCTCTTGCAAGTTTTGAAAAACGCGTCACAATCACATTGAAAACTGAGCTGGAAAACAGTGTAAATGCTCTTGCTCATGCTAATAAAGATTCTAATTATGTTCACTCCCAACTGCAAAACAATCTTCACCTAACGAAGATGTACCTTACCTGGCAAACACCTCATAAATCTTCAAAGTTGAGACATTCAGCCGCTTCAGTGCTAAAATGGGGAAGTTATTTACCTAGAATATCTTGAAGATATCCTCAATGGAGCTTCTTCTCATTGCGGAGCTGCAAAGTAAGTCGCTCGGTGAGCTGAAAACCATTCGCCCTTCGCTTGTACGCTTTCAACTGAATCGGAAAATGTGTCAAGCCCATTTCCCCACCCTCTCAAGGTAAAAGCTTACCGAGGAAAGTAGCTTTGCTCCTTTGTCTAGTTCTTTGGCAAACAGTAGCCAGGGAAACAAGGTCAGGCCATCAGCCCCCCCCGGAGCCATCGTGAACTGCCGAAGTCAAGGCGTACTTTCCCGTCGGAATTGGTGTCCGATTGGCTCTCGATAACACCGAACGACCGGCGGGGGAAAGTTTTTGCGAAGGTGCAACAGTGCACTCGACTCACTGCATGCCCGCGCGCGTGGCATGCAGTCGGAGTGCTATCGTTTAAGTGTTATTATCGTTAATTATGTTACTGCCAAAGGTGGCACCCCGGTTGAGGTGGAAGCTTTGGTGACTCTTGGCCGCTGCAACTTTTGCCGGCACGTCTTCCGTGGTACGCGGTCGGGTCAGCGTTTGAGTGTACTTTCCGGTTGTTTGCTTGCTGGTTGTGGGTTAGTTGCATCGAAATTGCGGCTGCTGGCTGCTACTCTTTCCTGGAATAAGGAGAGGGGGTAGCAAATGGTCGGAGTGAATTATTGACTTGTCACAATTGGGGTCAGCCAAACGGGGCGAATGGGATGGAATTGGGCCGGTGTTTGTGTACGCTTTTATGAGGAGCGAAACGTATGAGCTGGTTGACAGTTTGACGACGAGAGAGAAAGGGAGAGAGAGAGAGAGTGCTTTGTGCATTGTTCCCGTTTTTGTGTGGGCGAGTTTTCGTAACCACAAAAACTCATTCACCTAATCTTAGCTGAAGATTGATTTTCGCTCAAATTGCTTTACAGTGAAGCTGGCCGTTGCCGTTGTTGTGCTGGAGTGGGGTACCCGCTGAGTGAAACCGTGAGGTAAAGTGATTCACTTTGAAGTAGACGGCAAACCCGTCCGCAAGTCCGTCGATCCGTCTAACAGCGAACGTGCGTATGTTGCTGCTGCTGCTGCTGCTGTCAGGTCACGCGGGGAACGATGATACAGCGCTGGCACTGCACGTTCGTTCGTCCTTATTTCATCTCACCCAATCATGTGGAAGGAGGGAGGGGGGGAGGGAGGTTCTTTCGGGCCGGGGGTTTTACGTAAATCCAATTTTGGGCGAGCGGTGTATCGTTCGAACACGTTCGCTACCACTCCGCCCATGCCAGATGGGCGCAATGGCAGAACTGATCTGAGTCGCGATCGTTAAGGTGGTGGAGCCACAAAAAAAAGAGCCAAAAACACCCGCTATGTACACGCTCGTTTTGCAACCCACAGCCCTGGCCAAAACTTCATAAAGTCTTCCGAACGGGTTGTTCGGAAGTGGTGGTGGGTGGGTTGGGAGTGTGCGAGTAACCGCAACAGCTGTCACGAAAGGTGCGCCCGTGTGCTCGCGCGCTGACATCTTCAAACGCGCCGTCTATGCCGGTAAGCGACCGCGACCGTGTCCCCGGGGTCATATGCTCCCGGTTGTACAAGCGTGCGTGTGTGAGTGTGTGTGTTTCAGTGTTTCCTTTGATCCCTTTTTGACGCGATGATGTTTCGAGCGTGCCATTTCGCGTGCCACCAAAGCGTGCTGCAGACGGGAGAGCAAGCAACAGCCAACAACAGGGTGAAAGGAAACGGTTGAAACGCTTAAAGCGTTCTCAATTACGCCAAGGCGGAAATGGCAAGGTGATGGGTGCGGCATCCAAAGGATGCTGGTTGGGAGGGCGTTGCCAGTGAGAGCTTAAATCAAACGTAATCTTAAGATTTAATAACAAACCCGAAGGGCGACGGTGGGGTTTGACGTTGGCTGAAGATAACTGAAGGGCAGGGTTCACACGCGTCAACAGGTAAGGGCAGAAGGGGGCAGGAGGCTTTGTGAAAATAGATCACGATGTTTGGTTCGAGAGCAGGTGTTGAACGAGCGTTGAAACTGAGCAAACAAAAAAACAAACCAAAAGTTGCTGCAAATGAGAAATTGGTGTTTGTTAATTACTAAAATATCACGACTTTTGCAAATGAGTGCCAAAGAGTGGAAGAACAAAACTTTGAAAAGAAACTGATTTGAAATAACAAACACAAGAAAGAACGAACACCCACCCAGCAGCGATAAAGAGCCGTGGTTTAGTGTGCGCGCCTGAATGGTATGCAATCCGTATTACGTACCAGCCTCGTTGGCTGTTCGGCGAAGCGTGACAGTTGTAGATTTTGCCGTATAAACTGCGCAGCATGCAAACTAGAGCAGCATAAAACGCCACAGCAGCCTGCCTGAGCGGCACAAACGCGACACAAATGGGTGTACTCTTGGGTGAACCTTGGGGCACTGCTTTGTTTGTTTGCGTTTGTCTCCTTGCTTCGCTTAGCACACAGCCAGGCCAGCGAGTCAGTTAGTCAGTGCGTTAGTCTGACTGACGAGTCACTTAAAGAGTTTATTGCCGCCGTGGCGTTCCGTTGCCAATGGCAGCGCGGTCCGCTTTCCGCTACATAAACAACCCCCTCATTCGTTGCCGTTGCCCACTGGGAGGCAATAATTCTCCGCACAATGCGATTATCTCGCGGGGCCCGTCTTAATCTTTTCTTTTGCTTATTAAACTTACCCGCCCCAACGCTGCTGCCGCCGCCGTCCGTTTTCTTCGCCTTCTGCTGCCGCTGCGTTTGTTTGTTGCTCGCTCGGGCGTCCTCCGCAAGCTCCATCGCACTCTGCCCTGCGCGCTACGGAAGAAGGCAGTTGGCAGCGCTTTGATCCTTGAGCCGGACCTCGCGGCAGTGTGCGTGCCCGGCCCGGTCGGCCAAATGCCACTCTTGATGTCGATATCATCTCCTCTTTGCCTGCTTGCCGGCTGGCCTGTTCGTTTGGCGTCAGATATGCGGCAGGGCGGGCACTGACAGGATTAGCGCTTCAGCCGCTTCAGCTTTGTTTTCCCACCGCAACGACGGGACGAGTATTAGGCGGTGGTGTTATTATTTTTATTGTATGAAAGCACTTGAAACCGTGAAGGGGAGAGGGCACTGTATTTTTGTTTTTGGAGGGTGTCTTGTGGTAACCCTCCCCCCCCCCGTGCTTGGGCCGCTCCGGAGTTGTTTGGTGGAAAATTGTTTCGCTTCCAGTGTTCGCCATGTACGGTAAGTGGGTAAACTCGCTGTGCGCGGTGAAGTACTCTCTCTCTCTCGCTATGTCTCTTGAAGGTAGTGGAATGTATCCTCCCTCCCCCACTACCATCTGTTCTGGGTGTGTAAAAAGGGAGGCGGCGGCCAGTAGAGCGCAGTATCAAAGCCAAAGCGAAACGAATTTTGCCGCTTGGTGGTTTTATATCTAGTGGTACCACAGTTTCATTATCAATTCCAAAAAAGATTTAGAGCCGGGACGGAGCTCAAGAGCGCCAAGGGTCGACTCCCTCGGTCGACGGTACTACTTACCGCCTCTCTGAAGATGGTGGCGCGTAGTGTATTTGGGGGAGAGGGGCGGGCAGGGGGAAGCGTTCATTAAAAGGACCTGCTCAAAAATGTGGTCGCGACCGTAGCCCCACACACTTACTGCAAATGCGCGGTAAAAATAATACACCAAAACGACAAACGAACGAGAGCCAATCTATTCGCCTGGTGGCTGGTGCTGGTGGCGCGAAATCAAATTGCAGCTTTTTGATACTTGAGGCGAGATTTCAGCGGCCCTCTTGAGCTTCGGGGCGAGCGGTTTAGCGTGGCATGTAACGCTAAATAAATTTTGCCAGATTGAAGCACCCTCGAGAGCAATGTGTTTCTCAGCGCCGTTGTGGGCTTTGTGTAGTTGAAGTTGTGGTTGGAGTTGCTGTTTAATCTTGTACCAACACACACAGACACACACACACACACACTTGGTAGCTTTCTCAATTACATCGACCTATAAACAACAAAATGCAGTGCATTGTGGTCTGATTAAAACCAGCGTATGATGCAAATGCTCTCAAAATTCCCACCAAGCGGAACGATAGGCGCTAATTGAAAGGCACTAGCAGCCGTGCAGTGCAGCCCACTTGCAAATACTTTTCGAAAACGGCACGGGCCCTGTGATGTTGGCAATCCTCATGATTACGCTCTTCGTTACGAGGCAACGTTCATTTGTTGTGCTTTATTTTTGTAACCAAGGGCATGCTTTCTCCTTACTTTGACACACTAGCTTGTAAGCAGTGAGCGAATGCGACCATCTGAAGTGTATATGAATGTACAAAAAAAAAACAACAAAAAAACATCAACATCAACAAAAGGGAAATCAAAGCAGAGCCATCAGCAGTTGATCGTGTCGCCCCTTTTGTGCTTTTCCCCTTGCGCGATGGCCCCAGGTTGCCCACGCACGGTTGTTTGGAAAGTTTTCCCGCGAAGCTTTTAGATCCACATCCGCCACCAAACGCGCCAGAAAACGCGTGGGAGAAGTTTTCCTGCGCTAAATAACGCAACCGAAACGGATCCATTTCCGCCCTATTGCTCCAGCATCGCTATTGTTCGTGGCTTGGGCACAGTTTGGGCGCTGAGGCTGGAGGCTTTTTGTATGGCATACGAATCGGTTGTTTTTTTGTTTTCCCTTCTTTGAAACACTAAAGTGCTGAATGTGCCGTTTTGATGCTGATGCTGGAGCATGGTGAAGCTTTCAATATTGTTCCCATTCGTGCAAAGGTGTATTAAAGGGAGAAGAAAAAAAAAAAGGAATGCCGCGTATGTCAAACATGTCCAATGCTGGTTGGAAAGTTTTTTGTCCGCGTAAAGAAAGAATGCTCTTCCCGGCATTCGTTACCTGTGGCGATGGGTCTCCCCCGTTGGCAGCAGCCGGGAAGAGCATACTGTCCACAAGGATTCAGATGAGAACAAGACTAAGACGATTAAAGTGTGCCCGAAACAATGGTAGCAGTTGTGGTTCGTCGGTAGAAAGGACCAGCGCTTTGATTCGCTTTAACTGTTCGCCCCTCCGCGCGACACTTCGTTCACCAAATCGTTCACCGCAAGTCGCCGTGCTTCGCTGTCAACTGGCAACGGTTTCTCCCGGGCGCTGAGATAATGGGCTATCACCGGTTTGCTGCTGTCGGACTTGCGGTTTTGGATCCTGCTTTCCTGCTGACGGTCACCCCGTCGGCTGCCTCGGGAAGATGCTGGCCGGTGGATAATTTAAATGTCGTGTCTTAATTTAAATTGATACCGCACGCAGGAACCGCAACAACCACGAAATCGGCTTAACTCTCGATGCGACCTCGCCTCTCTCTCTCTCTCTCACCCCTCGCGACACCTACAGTAAGGCTACACGCTCCGGCGGCCATCAAGCCAATCCAATTTCGACGGGTTTGCCGGTTCGTTTGCTGCACGCAAAACTGGCCTGGGTGGGCCCTGGAGGCGGCAAGATCCCCGGCAAACCGCACCGCCGCCCGGCCTGCTAGGACGGCGACGGGGTGGTGACCACGGACACTAAGTAAACGGTGAAACGGTTTATCTTCCTTCTGGGTTTTTGGGCCACAGTCTTCTCCACCTCGAATCAGCAAAATATTTCGGGCCTTACATGTGCGGCCAGTGCGGGCACTTGTTATCCTTTGTTACCACTGTGCCTGTTGCCGGCCTCGCGTCACCATTCCCACTGCCCGGCGTGTGGTCCGCAAATGGAAATGGGTTTTAGACGAGGTCCCGTGTTCCGAGCTTTGCCGGTGGTCGGCCATAACTTTCGCCACAGGATACATTTCATAATTGTGAAAGTTATTGAAATTTATTGAAGTTTGTCTTATTAACATAAATATGCCCGTTGCTCGGCAGCACGGACTGTTCAGCAGATCATCCCACTCTACGCGCTTCCATATTTTCATCGGAGTGAAAGAGAGAGAGAGAGATAGAGTGAGGGAAGTAGAAAGTGTGTGAGTTTGTTTGGGACGTAGGGAGCTGGTCTGGTGGTTAAATCTAATTTAAACTCTCCAGCACAACGGGGCAGAATATGATCCTTGAAATATGCTAACCCGTAGGTGATGCTAAACACACACACACACACACAAACACACACACACACACACACACACACACACACACACACACACACACACACACACACACACACACACACACACACACACACACACACACACACACACACACACACACACACACATACACACACACACAAACATACACACAGATACCATACAGACATACACACAAATCCGACCCAGTTACGGGTTGATCCCGGTGGGACTTGACGGTGGAGGGAACTTCCCCGTCCGAGAAGTGTTTCGGTACCGAAATGGACTCGCCTTGCCCGAATGGCCGTTTCGGTATGCCCGTTTGGAATATGGTAATTAGTCATTGTTGGATGGTGTTGAAGCGAGGCAACCCCTCCCTCAGCTTTCTCTGCCTCCGGCACTGCCCTTCAAAACCCGCGCGAACTGTGCTTGAAAATGGAGTTTTTTTGTTTTTAGGCGAGCTAGGGTGCAAAAAGTGTAATGTTTTGGAGCGAATTCTCCAGAAAGCATTGCCTTGTGGCCTCACCAGTTTTTGTAGAAATTATTGAAGAATAAGCACGTATCGCACCCATCACTCTGGCTCGCTGGGCTGAACCACACTGACAAGCACCTGCGTCACCTGATAGATTTCTTGCAGCTAGTCCACTCCGAACTGTAGAACATAATGGAGCTGCCCTTATCCCCTCCAAAACCAACTCTCTAACGAATCGGCTTCAAATCGGCTTAAAAAGTTAGACCACGGGCCAGAAGAAGAAGAATAAGAAGGGGGAAAAATCTGCCCAAAAGATGAAATGTGGGCAGCATCTTGCAAGGGCGACCGGTTGGAAAGCTTTTTAATGCTACACTCGTACCAATATAGCGTGAAGCTTTTCCTGAGGACAAGACTGAGACTTATTGCGTTTGCTGCGTACGTCTCGGGGTTTTTTTTTTTTTTTTTTTTTTTTTTTTTTTTTTTTTGGGGGGGGACAAATGTCTGCCTAATGCCCGTGGTTATTGTTATTATTTTCGCCTTTATTGATCGTAGAGATAATTAAGCAGACACTCGTCGTCGTTGAAGCATTGAGAGAGAGGGGGGGGGGGGGTTAACACTTTACAGTGTAGCTGTGAAAGGGAAAGGTTAGTACACTCTCTGTCATGCTTGCTCGAGTGCTGTCAAAAAAGGGGTGCGGTCATAATTCTCCTAAGGGAGGGCAGAAATAATAATAACAACAGTGCTTTTCTTCCTCTTAACACACACACACTCTTCCTCTTTAGCTGTTATTTCTGACTGGGTCTGTTGGTAGATAGATTTTTGGAGACAGCCTTTTATGGTTTTTTTTGGTTGTTGCTGCGAAACGGAAAGAGGTTGTGCCAGTTCTGCCACTTTGGGTGGAAAAGTTTTATAATCACCTCCGTCATTGAAGACGGTGATGAATTGAGACAACACAGTACAGCGGCTTTTTGATTGCGGCGCTGGTCGCTGAGGGGTGAACAAAAATGGGGCTTTGGGTGGTTTGCTGCTGCTGTCGAGTGCAAAATAATTACTCGCTGCTGGTGGAATTATCCGGAAGTGGTGGGGGTTTGGTGTGTTGGTTTTAGCGCGGTTCCGCGGTAATAGCCCACTGTGTAAGCGTGCGTCGTTTGTGACGAATCGTTTTGGGATCGGTCCAGGCATAGAATAGTAAGCAATGAAATACGCTTCCGTCTCGAGCATGCACCGTCATTGTGACAGTCACCCTGCACAATGCAAACACACTTTGGACGGGCTTTTAATTAATAAAGTTTTTTTGAACTACTGGGCAGGGTGTGCTCGGTTTGAGGTTATGGGTTTTGTAGGAACACGCAGAAACTGTTGCCCTAAATCGGACAGGTTGGTTGATGTAAGATTGTAAACAAGTTTTATTGAAACTTCGGCTGAAGCTTGGTGTGGGTAAACAATGGGCCTAGATTTACTTCATGCCGAAGCGAAAGATGGCACTAAAATTGGATGATAAAATATTGTAAAACGCTGGGCTGGGTGGGCTTTTCAATGCAAAGCGGCCCGGCTGCCATTCAGCCAAAAAAGCAATCAAACGTGACATGGTTTATCCTCGCTGACAGCATCACGGCGCGTGCTAGCAGGAACGGGGACACTAAACTACATCATCAACCATAAGTTGCCTGTCCAAATTTCTTCGTCTCACACTTTCTTTGCAGTTCATACTTTCCTTCCGGGAGGTAGCAACTAACGAGTGGCATCATGAAATTGGGGGATGGGGTCGGTTTTTGCAAAGCACAGAAGGGTTGCCATCGGTTACCGATGATGTGGTGCTGATAACGCGTTTGTTTGTCCGACAGAGAACGGGGCACACACAGCAGTACAGGGAACAGGGTGGTCTGTACGAAATTTGCCGCCCGTCGATGTGACGATCGTCTCGAGGAACAGCGTCCTGCAGCTTGCCGTTGCCAAGGTGTCGAAAATGTTTTATGAAAAGTTTGCATCGGCTTGTTTGGCTTACGTCGTCCAGCACGCAAACAGCACGCATCACGCATACATGCTTTCCCGGTTCTTCTCCTTCTTCCACCCACAGCCCGTTGGCCTGTCTGTTTCCCTGCAGGTGGTCGATTTTATGACGTTTCACTTTGCTCCGGCACGTAGAGAGAGAATCGGTGGGTTTAAGGTAAATATGTTTTTCCATAAACTGTTATGCAAGATAACAAAGCGGTGCCTGAAGGAAGCAGACTGGGTAGAGGTGGCAAATACACATGTATACATGCAGTACAGCTGTCCACTGTATGGGGCAAAGTTGGCTGCACGAGTTTGATTAAGTTTTACCGAAATTGTTATTACGCTGGGTTGCGTGCGTGTCCTGATATTGCTGGGCCTGCCACTCGGCCATCTAAATGTTTGGAGCGTTTGATGCGTTTCTCGGACCGAGGCCGAAACCGAGCTGACGAGGTTTCTTTGGTCCAATAAAATGTACCACTTGATGATAGTTGCTGCCGCTACAGGCACCAGCACTGGACGGACGGACGGACGGTTTCGTGTGTATATGTGCATGTGAGAGGGTTCTTGTCTCTGTTCCCCTGTTCATCAAACTCCCGGGGACACCTTTTGATGAGGTTTCCGTAAAACGTTCCCCTAGTCCCCCTAGTATACGTAGTCATCTCGCCGGTGGCCCATCAGCAAAGTGCCCAAAGTGGGTGGACGAATTCCGGCAACCTTCCTTAGACTAGGCAGTGCGTGTGCGAGCGCCAACCTGGTGCGGCTGGTGTAGAAAATCTTTGATAATGTACAAATATTTACCGGCAAAACTTTGGCTGTCTCGTGGAAAATATTTGTGCTATTCTTGTGCGGTGGTCATGCATGGCGAGAACGGGCACCGGGCTCGCCTTTGGGAGAGCGAGAACGGCCTGCTGGGTGGAATATGGATGTTGTGGTTGATTTTACCCCGCACGAGAAACACACACGGTACGGCACGGGACGGCCTACCTTGCTACGGCCGACTGTATGGCCAGACCATGGCTTAGCCGTGTAGATGAGCCCTTGTTTTTGTTGCTGCGGCGAAGGGAATGCGCGTCTACGCAATTGTTCTAAGGCTGGGCCGGGTGGTACGCACCGTTTCGCCTTGCGGGTGTAAATGTTTGAAATAACTGCAAGGGACTTTGTGCGGGCAGGGACCGCTCAGTGGTGAGCAGGAGGAGCAAAAGTTTGCTGAACGCTGCCGTAGGTATGTTTTCTTTTAATCTCACCACCAACGGGTAAACAACGGAACGGATGGGATGGATGGAAGCTTCACTTTTTTTTTGTTAATGCGTTGGACGAGCTCATTGGACAGAGTGGTTTGTGGAGCTTGTTTGGATTTAGAAAGAGGTTTGTGCATATACGGAAGTAGGAGCTTTGCGGTGTGGTAATTAATTACTTTAAAAGCTTCCGGAAACGGGACACGTAATGCTGTGGCAATGCACCTTTTAATGAAAAGGTATTTAATGGATGGACCCTGTGTGTGTGAGTCTATTAGTTAATCATTACAATAACGTTAAGATTATGTGAATGTGGATCTTCAAATCGCCGAGTCGCCATATACGAAACGATCCTTCTCTGTAATCGATGAAATAATTGAACCAAAAATTTGCGATAAAATCATAGACCATATACGAAGATCACAGTGAAAATATTCAAACTTAAATTAGCTTTCTTTTGCTTGACTTTGGCCGCCCTATTAGCTCCCTGGTGCGTAATGAAACAACAGTCGAGCTTCTTTATATTGTGCATCTAATTAGAATAATCAAAGCTTTCTTCAACCATCGCCCATCGAACAATGAACCAATGTTCGGTGAACCGTTCCCGAGGTGTGGTTTTTGTCCCCTTTCCCCCTCGTTGCTACGCACCCAAACGGGCACCAAGGTACCGTCGGTCGGCTGCAGTAGAAGATTGAGAAATATCTTACCCTTTTTATACAAGCCCCGGTTAGTGGTCGGACCAGCAACCACATCAAACAAACCCATCGCCATGCACTGGGATGATGCTCAAGCGTTCATGGGTTAAGAAAGTTAACGAAATCGGATTTAATAAGTTAGCTGATAAGAGGATGCGTGGAAAGAGCTCGGGAAAACGCCAGGAAGTCCAGGGGAAGAGAGTGCGAAAGTTAACCTTAGAAAATTGGCACTTGTGGCACTCGTTGACATGGTGAATAGTTTTGCGGAACCGCATGACTTCGTTGTGGCGGCCAGGGCGGGCAGGGGTACGAATTTCTTCCCCGAAACTGTCCCATTCCGTGCCGTGGACGGGGCCGCACCTCCCACGGTTTGTGGTTTTTCTTTTGGGAAGGTTGGGGCGTCATCGTGGCAGGCAAAACGGCACAACTTTGCCCTGTCCTATCCTTGCCACGATCGCATCCGAGCATCCTGGCCTCCCGGGGATGGTCAGTGTTACGCTTTGGCCGTAATTAATTACAGCTTTTTATTGGTTACCGACGCAGCAAATGCCCGTTGGCGCTCCCCCTGACCCGGCATGCGAAACTTATTTATTGAGAAATTAATTAAAACGCAAACTTTTTTGCCGCTGCTCTTGAAAGACGACGGCCCAGCGGGTGTGTGTCTTGCGCATAGTGTGTGAAACGGGCAGCGAAGCAGCGGAAGAAGCAAGAAGGTGATCGAAATGATCCTGTTTCGATGTGGAGCTTCCGGTGGGCACTAAGACGCTGCAAATGAATACACAGCCCCCGACCGCACAGTTTGGTATGGTAAGCTCTTGCGCCTGCAAGGTATGCAATCGAGCGTGGGCTCAACCGATAAGCGATGCATGTGGATGGTTGGCAGTGCCGCTTTACCGAGCATAAATTGCACACTGGGTGCAGTTTGTGTATTTGAAATTTTCTTTTGAATTTGAATTTGAAACATTTCTTTCCCGTTGCTGCGTTCACACGCCGCCAGTTTTGCCGCACTCGACCACGCAAGCGGACAGCGGTTCCGTGCTTCGCCTGCTTGCCGTGCTGCTGGTTCTGGTGCCGGTTTTTTTCCCCCATCCCGTGAGTAAGCGGCGGTTTCATTAGCGCTGCTCAGCAGTGAGCACTTGCTAATTCCCAACCGTGGATGATGATTGTAAGTGCAGGCGACAAGCGCTGGCGCAACGAGCGCGAAGATAAGCGCACAGCAAATCGCAAAGATGGTCGCGCGGTGGCAGCAGGTCGGGTCGGGCTGCGGGCGGTTTATGGAAAAGTTATTTGCGTTAGTGTTTCGGATCGCTTGCTGCCTGTTGGGTTAATTAATCAGGACCTTGCGGTAAGCAACGGAAATGAGATGGGTTTTTACTTCCGGGATTGTTTTTTTATCTGTTGTTGGTGTTGTTTTGCCTCTTTCCCGGTGAGCGCAGTTGTTTCGCTATGCAATGCCACAGCTTTTGGTGTATCTATGCAAGGGGAAACCGCGCTGCCGCTTCGTTGCACGTTTCCGGGAGAGATGCAATAGATCGTTGTTTGCGCTCATCATTGCGCCCACGATCAGGATAATTAAAATATTACAATTGTTGCGCTAGAAATACGAATGCCGTTGGTGCAGCTGCTGGGTGGGCGGTTTTGCATTTTGCATGATGCTGGAGTGTCTAAGCTTGAAAATAAAAAAGAGAGTTTTACTGTAGTTGTATTCACAAACAGTTGAAGAGCAATTATTCTAAAAGCATCATAATTGCTACTGCTCACCCCAACAAGCCCAACCTAAAACGATGCAGTCTCGTGATGAGGCTAACGATTGCACTATTAATTAATGTAATGAGCACTTTTCATAATGTGGTACACACACACACACACACACACACACACACACACACCGTTGCCTGGGGAGAGGGGAGGACATTACTGTAGTACGTGCTGGGAGGTTCCTCTGTTCTGTGTATGTGTGTATGTATATAGGATCGTTTCTCCTTTATCGACCTTCCCGCAGAGGAAGAAAGCTATGGTCTCGACTCTCCAATTATAACTGCCGAAATCTTTGCAACTATGCTTAGCGGGGAAGCTGTGGGGCAAGCAGAACAAGCAAGCAGGCTGGGCCGACTCCATGTTGGCTTCAATCACCGCAACGGGACCATTTGGGGACGGCACACGGACGCTTGTCGTGCGCACCAGCCCACCAAGTCTCAAGCGCCGCAGTGGAGCGTTTTAATTCGTATAATTATTTTAATTTCAATTTCACATTCACACTGCAAACGGAGCGGCAACGCGTTTGGCAGACATGTCTGTTGTGCCGACGGTTGCAATCGCTTACCTGTTTAGTGCAATAAACCGGGACCGTGCCTGGTGCCCCGTTTTGCTTGCGGAGTCCCAGGCGGACATTTTAGCTCATCATAATTTATAATTATCGCTCGGCGAAGGTTTGCTTTGATGGATCGCACGTACACTGGCAGACAGATGGAGCTGATACTGCTGTTTTGTAGTGCAGAGCATTGATCAACGAGATATAAGGGTAAAGGGGAGTAAATTAGGGATAGGTGTTCCGTTCCGCAAAAAGATAGCCGATAATACTTACGGCTAAGCTAAACCAGTGCCATTCTGTTTGTTTTGAACCTGGCAGTTGAATGTTACCCTCGAGGGCGATTTGATGGGCAGCAGGGATAGAGTCTGTAGAATCATTCCCAGCTTTCAAACTTGCTCTCGATGGCTGAAGCGGAACGAAACACAACCAAACAACGGTGTTTAATTCGCTTAAGAAAGCTATTTTGCTCTGTTTTCTCTTTTTGTTTTTTTTTCGCTCGTTTTTGCCCTTTTTGAATCGTCGCTGGTTACTGCTTCGTATCGTATAAATAACTGGCCCTATCGGAATAGCCGATTCCTGCCCCGTGGAGGTGGAAATGTGTTGCTTCGGATGCGCATAAAGTTCTGACAGTTTGCAATTTCGAACCCCGAAGTCTAATTAGGATGACCAACCCGTGGACAGTGGAGATAGAAATCGGCGAAGAAAAAAAAAGCCAAGCTAGAACAAACGCGGGAAAGTTAAAGCGAAATGAGCGCGCGAAGGGGAAGGAAGGAAAGGCAAGAAGGAAGAATGAACCTTGAACCCAAACGGTTGAACAAATCGCAGTAATTAACATTCAGGCAAGCGATCGCGCGGGGAGCGGTAAATTAGATAAACTGGCCACCGGTGGTAGTGAATTTTTATGGCACCATGCTTTGAGTGCCCCGGGAGCAAAGACTTACATCCCCGATAAGCGTGAATGTGTGTCGGGCGTGCGGGTGTACAGGGGACCGGGCTGCTCCATCGCGCGTGAATGACCGGACGCCTCCATCGTGGCGCACCCGCGGGATAATGCGAAACGAGCGATTTACGACATGACAACCGTTTCGAGATAAGCGTCGCGGATGGAGAGTAAAAAGCGCGTCGAACGATAATTCGAATTGTTTCACCTGGTTTCGCCTGCAGCGGAAGGGGCAAGGTAATGGGCGATGGCGGAGAATGGTGGAGTGAAAGTGGAAGCCATTTTTGCTTGCAATAGTCATTTAAGCAATCAGTCTTATCGAATTTGCTGCTGCCAGTGGGGCCGAAGGACGAGTGAGCTGAACAGAAGAAACTGACAAAAAAAAAGAGCGACAAATGATAAGAAACGAACGTTAAGCAAACAAAGGCTTTTCATGCCCGCTGGGAATGGCATGATTTAGAGCGAGCGCAACTGCCGAGGGCCGAGACCGACCGACCGACCACCGCCCGTATTTATGAATTTAATTATCGGGTAGGCTTCGATGGGCGCAGCATCTTACACACGCCATAACGGTGGAAAGTGCTTTCGCGAAAGTCTCCTTAATGGATGCTGCTGTGACTTTGCCTTCAATCTCTTTGTGTGTGTGTACGAGATAATGAGTGTTAAATTTACAGTCCATTTTAGCGCACCATTGAAAAAAGGAATAGGGATTAAATTTCTGACGTTTTTAGTCGCTTCAACATCATCCATCTTCGAAGCTCGCAGCACTGAGCGCATCTTCCGGGTGGAAAGAAATGGCACAAAAAATAGCCCCCGGTTGCAGCCATCAGGTTGGTTTGATTGAATTTAATTGTGCCAAATAGAAAGCGTGTAATGTGTTTATCGGGCGAAAGTGCTGAATTACCCGCACCGTGCGCTAAAGGTACGGCAACACAATCGGTGTGGGAAAATGACAAAAAATGGGATTATAAATAGATTTGCTACTGTCGGTGGCACCACGACACCATATTCCGATCGCTTCCGGTTGTGTGGGTTCGCTTCTTTCTCTCTCTCTCTTTTGGCTCCTTTTCCACTGGGGATTAGTAGTGGCGGAGGGCTTCCGAGCACATGCTCTCGGGGGATACAGCTAGAATGGACGCATTGCTTCTCTCGGTGGAATAGCGGTTTGTGTGTGTGCCAGTTCTTTTTGTCGTGCAAACCGCCTTTCGAGGGATCCATTTTATTGCCATTGCTGAGTGTGGGTCGGAGGCTTCAATCATCGCCTGGCTGGCGGGCAGGTGGAAATGGGAAATCATATTTCCATCATAATCGAATTAATTACTGTACTCCAGCTGTGGAGGGGGAAGTGGAATCGAGGAATCGAGAAGATTTCCGTCTTCGGTGTAATTCCCTAGGGCTGGCAGGGCGAGCACACATTTGCACGAGCCTCGACCGGTCGATCGGTGAATGTGAGTGTTAAATTTTAATGCAATTAATTTAACGGTTTAAAGGACATTGATTTTTTTTTGAATCCATTTTCTCGATGTCGCCAGTGTTAAGTGCAATCGAAGTGCTGCTACGCTGGAATTGGATTACAACGCCCGTTCAATGGGACTGGCGAACAAGCGGCTAGCGATTGGTCAATGGTTTTGGTCAGAACTCCGAGCGCAGACCCGTGGCCACCACCAGCGATAGATGTGGAATTTACATTATGTTATCGCGCGTAAAGCGCTCACTTTCCACAAATCCACCGATTCAGTGCGAATGGTGGCGAATGATGAAATGGTGGCGCAAATGCTGCCGGAACATACGGTCCCCGGGACCGTGCCAGACGGTGCCGTTTGCGCGTGAAATCCGACCACCTGTCGGGTTGTCGTTCGTGCCTTCCCGTAGTAAAATGGCGTGCGAACCGACCGTTAAAACGCTTAAAGTATTAAGGAATTAATTATCTCTTCTGCTCTCGCTGCCCACTCGCATGCCGTCCACGGTTGCGGAGCGTGTGATTGCACGATTTCGCGTGAAAGAATCGAAACACAGTACACGCCCCGGGAACGATCGGAGAGCTCGGTGGCTAGTGAGCAAAGCGTGTGTCGGTTGTGGTTGTGTGCGAATCAATTTGTGCAAATACTCGCACGGCCGGCCAGCCCGGACGAAGCGGGAGACGAGCGATCGATTTGCCTGGCCGGCACGCAAAAGTCTGGCACGTGTTGCAACACGCGGCCGGATAATCAGCCCGAGCTTTTGCCGCTCTTTGTCCGCGCGGGCTGTGTGCAGGTGAAGGTGGCATTTCAATCACGGGCCGTGGGCAAAGTGTTGTAGTGCGGGTCGGAGGCAGGACGGTTGAGAGGGCAGGACAGGGTTGAGAGTTTTTGATGAAGTTTTCCAATCAGAGCTGTTTATTCGACGAGGTGAAATTGAATTGACAGAGTGGCATTTAGTGGCGCGGCTTTAGAAACACCAAGCCGCTGTAGACTGTTTTTGATTTGATTGGTTTCGGCTGCCCGTTGCCGTTGCGCTGACTGGATCGGTCAGAAATAGATAGCGTGAGGCGGGATTGTGCGTTGTGTCGAAGAAACAATGGTGGGTTTTGTGGGAAAACAGTAAGGTAAACCGTGCACGTTTCAAACATAACCAGTCTCTGATTTTCTAGTGTATAACGTAGCGCAAGGAAGTGCTCTGCTTATCCTTCCTTCGCTTGCCGGCTGTGAACTTTATGCCTGTATTGTGACAGACTTGCTGTCAAAATGTGCCACCCGTCACAGCACTATCGTGCACTCAATTTATTCTTCATTCGTCAAGCTAAGTTCATCAACCGACCAGGGAAGGAAAGTTTCACTTTAGCAACAACTACACCGTCCGTTGGAGCATACAGACACCGACGAGGGAGCGAAGGTTTACTCCGCGGGTTTCGCCCCTGCACTTCGCCCCACGCTAACGGTATTCAATTACATTGGAATGTAATTAAAAGTTGTGCTCTGTTGTGCTCGCGATCTCGTGCGCGTGTGTCCTGGTGTTTGTGAGCTGTTCCATCCGCCCGCCACACTCTGTCTGCCAGCGGTACACTTTTGGCGCTGATCTGCGCACGAGATCGACGTGTGGTGTCCTTATGTTGCAACAGTGTTTTCATTTGCATTTACATTTCCTTGCCTGCGTTCGGAGCCGTCGTCGTCTGTCAGCGGCTGGCTCAAACTTACCGTGTGACATAAGAAACTTGAACCAAGCAGTCGTCCGACGAGACGAGGGAGCTTTAGGGGGGGGTATTTTGTTCGCATCACATGTCGACACGGTGACTTTATTGGCTTACGCGACCAGAGGCAACAGGTACTTTACTAAGCGAGCGAAGTGGAATGCAATAGTTTGCGAGGTTTTTCACTTTCATCCAACTAGCAACAACATTGTGTGCATGTGTGTGTACAAAAAGCGACAACCGACAAACTCAGCTTACTAACGCGCTATATCCGTTTGTGAAACAGGGCTCGCCAGTGGACAGCGCCAGGACCAGGAGGACCCGTGCAAAACCAAGTCGAAGGTGGTCGGTGACGTGACGTACTGCGATCGGTACTGGGAGTGCATCAACAACCAGCCGGAGCTGTACGACTGCCCGAACGGGCTCGTGTTCGCCGGCAAGCACCGGGGCGTCACGGAGGGCTGCGACTACCCGTGGCGTTCGAACTACTGCGACGGCAAGCAACTGGCAAGTAAGTATTCGCATGTGGGTGAGAAAGAGCTGAATGTAGGCAGATGTAAGGAGGAAAACGTTAAAAAGGGCAATTTTGCTGCACAGATTGCATAACTTTTGGGCGCTTTGGTGTGGTGCGTGTTTTTGGACGAAGATTGTTGTTGTTTGTACAGTTTTGAGAGGCTTTGGCTCCAACGGAGTTCTTTCGCCTCATTTTGGACGAAGAATGCAGAAAACAGAATGCAAATTGCAACCATTCCAGGAAGTATAATTCATAATACAACGCCCTATTTTGATTTCGTGCCGTACTGCATCCCGCTTTTGATACAAACGAAACCATCTGACACAGAAAACACATCCTGACGGTTGTTGTACCACGGCGAAGAAAGCGGCCCAAGGTACAACTTTGCAAACAATCGTTCGCTTTGAAGTGCGAACCCGGGCGGAATCGAGTTGAATCGTAGCGCGCTATGTGTGCAGTATGATTGCCCAGCCCGTTAAAAACATCAAACCCGACCGGGATGGCAGAGCGAATCAACAACAAGAAAGGAACGATAGAAAAGAAAAGTAAAAGCTCTTGAACGTGCAACAAAGTTTGCCGGTGCATTTTCCGCAAATTAACCCAATTCGCCGGGCATTATGCAGCTCTACCATGAAGCCGTAACATGAAGCGGGCCACCATCCTTATGCCTCAGCACAGCAGAACTCCGAATTAGCACAACTCCATCAAAAGGGGAGGTTGCGAGTTCAGTGTACTCTCCTGTACGGGTCCGCTCATTTATCCAGCAATGGCGGTGGAGGGGGAGTACGGTGGGAGTAGGAAGGACGCTGTATCCTCAAAACAGTGCTTCGGTACAGTACACGCTAACTGCATCAAAGCAAGCGCTGCTCAGGTGAGAGTTGGGTGCAAGCGGGATCTCAAAACTTAATCGAGCTCGTTTTTTGATAGTCTTTGTTCAATTGCGCGCGCGTCTTTGGTGCGAGAGGGGGGGGTGTGGAGCAACAACATGGACAACAGACCCCAGAGTGCCGGTCCGGTCCTGGGTGGTCCGTTCGGTGGTAGTGAAAAGGTTGGTTTTTCGGCGATGGTGCAACAAAAGAGCTGAAAATTGAAGTGTGCACTTGTGTGTGGACGTGCCTCGCCAGCGATGGGAGGGGCTTTTTTTGCTGTGCTCCCGCGTACCGTCTAATGGCGAGGAATCATCCCTTGGAGAGTGCAACTGGGGGGAGGGGTAGGGGGGGGGGAATTTTTCAATGCGAAATCGACGACCGAAAACTTCACTGTACCACCGCCGTGTGTAGGAACGACGACCCCGGAGGCACATTTTGGGTCGGTGTCGGAGTGTCGTTTTGGTTTTAAGCAGAAGAGGAGCGAGAAGCAGAAGAGGAGTGAGTGGGGGCGTAATGACCGGGTGCAAAGTTTGTCCCGGTGTTTCGGGTTTGTTGCTGCAGGAGGTGAAACCGTATGTCCGGTGTTCGTTGCTGGCTGGACGGGCGATAATTTTAATCCCCCCCCCCCCGATGCTTGCTGCCTCTCTCTCTCTCTCTCTCTCTCTCTCTCTCTCTCTCTCTCTCTCTCTCTCTCTCTCTCTCTCTCTCTCTGGCACAATACGAAACTAAACCTCTCCGCTACGACACTTCCAGACGGGCCAATCTCGACGGAGCACTGCGATTGGCTTTACGGCATCTTTGGGCACGAGACGTCCTGCACGCGGTACTGGACCTGCTGGAACGGTACGGCGACGGAGCAGCTCTGCATCGGTGGGCTGCTGTACAACGAGAACGCGCACAGCTGCGATTGGCCCGAGAACGTTGATGGATGCCAGAAGCACCGTAAGTAAAGGGAAATAAAACCTGCACCAGTCGTTGTTCGTAACACATCACACACACACACACACAGACGAAACGATACAACGTGCACTACAAATAACCCATTGCACGGGGGAAACAAAACACACAAAAAGGTGCCAACGGCAAAGGGCTTTATGGTGACAATTTGTTAGAAAGGACGTGAGAATGAACGGACACACGGACGACCGAGGACGAGCGAGGTTTGGGGTTTTCGTCGTTTTAGTTTCCGATTATGTCGTTTGAACAAATTTAAAAGTAAGTGTTTCGATATTTATTGTGTGAGAGAGGCAAAACTGCAAACAAAAACAACACCGTTCGAAGGAAGGTTCCCTATTATTAACAAAGCAGGAAATTCCGGAATGGATGCAAGCTTTCCTCGATAGAGAATTGTTTTTTCTAATGTGTTTTGTTTTCGCTCTCCCCTCCAATGGCGTCCCGCCGCACTCACAGCACTCTGCAACGAGGATGCGAATGGCAACGTGCCGCTAGGCAAGTCCTGCAATCGCTACTGGCAGTGTCAGGGTGGCTACCCGCGGCTGCAGCGCTGCCCCGCCATGCTGGTGTTCGATCGGCGCAGTCTGCGCTGTGTCGTGCCACCGACCGAGGACTGTGATGTGCCAACGACCCCGCTGCCCTTGGAATACGAACCAGAGCAGCAGCAGCAGCAGCAGCAACAGCAGGGCAAGGTATGTCTGGGAAATAATTACTTTATAACGATACAAACTGGACTGTCTTGAAATAAACGAGCAAACGATCGCGTAGGCTGAGGGCGATTAATTGCTACGTTTGGTGCTGTGAATTGCATACTGTTTGGGGGCAAACTCTAAAGGTATGCAATCCGCTGTACAATACGTACCATACAATCACATAATATTCATTTTGGAAGCAGTATTGTTTATTGATAGCGTTCTTTTTGAAGAATAGAATTTAATATGGTTGCTCACAAGCTTTTTAATTGATTTTTCTAAGACACGGTGCGCCTTTAAGTATGCAAAAAGCTAGTTATGTTTTATTAATGTTGTGTTTTTTGTCTAACACTGTATTTTTTTTTAACTCTTAAGCATTTTAACACATTTATTCGACTTCTAAAGCTCGACTTCTACCCAATACGACACCATTGTGTGCAATATCTCATGCCAATGCCCGCCCTTTTTTTCTTTTTTTTCTTTTCTTCTTCTTCCTCTGCTTTTTGTGCACCAAACGACCTACGTCGATTTGCTTTCAGGGAAATCCAAACGCCATTTACCAACCGTCCGGCGCCGGTGGACTGCAGGGTGGCAAATTGCAATCGGGAGGACGAAACAAGAACTAAACAATCACTGTCATGCCACCAACACATAAACACACCCCATTCCCACACACAAAAGTTCCGGCTGGTGGCCGAAAACCAAACGATCAACTGCTTGCCTGGCCATCCCATCCCACACACACAGCCGACTACATTCACCCGAGGGCACTGATACCGTGCGAACGCGTGTGTTGCTTATCTTCGCTTCAACCACCGCTCCCCGATCGACGGTACCTCTTCTCCGCAACCCCGTTCTGAGTCCCGTTCCCGTTTGCATCCCACCGCCGTCAGCATTCCTGGGAACGTTTCCGAAATAGGGTGGAAATTGGATTGGAGTTTTTTTTTCGGCGTCTTATGGGTGGCGCATCCTACCTTGGCGCTACATTGTACCCGGCGAGAGGAGAGCATCATTTCGCAGCTTGGAGAACAGAGCTGCACGATGTGTGGATGTGGGTGAACGACAAGCTGCAGGAACATTTCCCCAACTGTCACCGGCAGGAGGCTGGGCGTGTCGAGCGAAAATGGCGCGCAAATGAGCTCTAACGGCTAGCTTAATCAACTACGTCACCGTCACTGTTCTAGCCTGCTCGAAGCGAAGTTTAATTCATCCAAGCAACCCGTTGCCACAGTTTGGTTCTTTTACTCCCCTCCTCCCTTCCGCATCCCACATTTCATTGCTGACACCGTTGTTCATCACCCTGCTGTTGTTCATCCATAGGACCGATCCGTGTACGATGCGCGTGCGTTTCGGGCGCGAAGGTAACAAGCTTACCTTATTTTATTCCCATTGTGTCACTATTTAAGATTGTGTAACGTACGTTTAAGCCAAGGACAGTGGAAACTAAAGCGTAAATAAAAGTGTAGAAGTAATCAAGGATCGTGTTGGTGTTCTTGTGTTTTTCATTGCGACGTTGCGAAGAAAACGAACTCTCTATCTCCAGAGAGAAAAGACGGTTTTTGTTTTTAATCACACTTGGCATACACATTGGGCCCGAGCCACAAAGTGAGGGCAGGAAGTAAAAAAAAATGTAGCGTAAGTAAAAAGTTTAAAGCCATAAATATCCACCACCGGGAGGGGGTTGGTGCAGCAGCTGGCTGATGCATCCGGCTCTAATTGCACCGGGAAAGGGCGATGCGCGCGTGCACGCCCGTGACAAGTACGAACGATTTAATATCTTCTCTAATATGACAGTTTTATGTGCAAAGACGATGTCTTCTCCGTCCATTTCGCGCTTTTCGCACTATTCGCCAACGGTTATATTTTGTTTGCGCAAGCGGTAGACGCAAGCCATCGTCCGTTCTGATTCGGGCAGTTCGTCTTCGTTTTCCGCTCGGGACTGGACGGAAAGTGAACAGCAAACAGAGAAAAAAAACTTATTTTCTTGCGTTGATTTGTGTGTGTGTGTCGGAAAAGAGGAAGAACGATGTGGTTTTGTTGAACGGAATGAGAACCAAGCATTGCAGCGTTTTCTTGCACCAGCCGAATGACGGCTAGCCGAAGCCTTGGTTGGCTTGCTTGGGTGTTTTCCTCGCCACTCCCACGGGGGTGAGGTACGTAGTGAAAACAATAAATGAAAATTGCCAACGGCATGTTGCTGGAAGTTTTTTGCTCCCTTTCTCCCACTCCTCCCCTTTTTCGCATTTTCTTTAGCACTTCCTGCACCGAAACGGAGCAGCAAGAGCGGCGAACTCTGATGAGCCTAGCGGGTAGAACAATTGTCGCCGCCGCACACACACACACACACACACACACACACCAGAAAGAAATGCCGCAGGACAGCTGACAGCGTGCACTGCACAATGCAGTTTCGGGCGGGAGGCACAGGAAAGGAGGCGGGAAATCATATTATGATTTGTGGCAATGGCAATAATGTTTGTGTTTTGCTACGTGCTGCGGAAGGAATGGCAATGAATGCGAAACCGAGGCAAGTTTGCTATTGTAAAGCTAATGTTTTCGTTGTTTGTTTGTTGCACCAGCAGTACCAGTGGACAGTTTACAGCAAAGTGTGGAAAACTATAGTGGATGAAAAGTGAGCAGAAAGTCGCTTAATTTATTCGATCCCTCTCTCTCTCTCTCTTCGCAAGGATTGGAATGCATTTTAAATATAAATTTAAGGACAAAATTAACTCCAATTATACATTGGATGGGTTTTTTTTCATTCAAATCGCTTACTTTTGGCTATGAAAATGTAATACATGTAGCAGGATGAGTCTGATTAACAAAATATTAAACGTAGTTAGACAACAAATGCTAAAATTGCATTAAAAACGAGTTTTTTAAATATCTTTTTATTAAAGTTACAACTTGTATGGAGGGTTGTTTCCCATTAAAACAACCCAATTTTCCAACGCTTCTTTCTATTACGGCTCACAGGAAATACATGTCTGCAAGTGTTTGTGCGGGCTGTGTCAAGTCGTACATCGCAATCACTTTCCAGCGGACTGATTAATCTCGACATGATCATCGTCACCTTCCCACGGCCATAAATCGTACCGCTACGCTGCTGTACTTGAAGGTTACCATTAAACTGTGCTTTACGTCTCTTTATGCTCACAACAGCAACAACAACGACAAACAAAAAATCCCCCCCCCCCGCCCCCTGAAATCAAAGTGACCCACTTCCGTCATATTTCACGCGTGTAGAAAATAAATTTGGACAAATGTAAGGCCCTGTCCCTGTCAGCCACATCGATCATGGCGGCGGTGGCGAAATTGTTGTTGTGTTCCCGGTCGTTTATTTTCGCCTAGGTGAAACTTTTTAAATTCCCTCAACGAACGCACAGAGAAGGACACCCCGGGAGCAAGTCGAAATTAAAGTCCAACTTCCGGTAGCCCGCACAAAGCCAAACAAAAAAAAAAGAAGACTAAGCAGGAAGGCCACATCCATCACGATCGGGCTCGCACAGAGCGCCATCGTACAACGCCGAACGTGTTGGAAAGTGTTTTTCACTGTTCTGTGCTACATTTTCGCGTATTTGCTCCGCTCCGTCAACGTTCTCCTCCTCAATCTAACACCAACACGCGCTGCGCTGTGCTGTGTGTGTGTGTGTGTGTGTGTGTGGCTTTATCGTTAATTTTTGGACATCAACATGAGTTTAATGGCGGCTTCCAAAATTGAAGCTAACGCAACGGGACGGCTTCAGCCGGGTGAAAATGTTACTTCATGTCGGAGCAATGTTCTTTTTGTAGTTGTTGTTGTTGCTGTTGTACGCTGTTCTGTTCGCCCGCGGACGTCGGACATTTGTTACACGATGCTACTTTTCATACCACACCCGTGCCCCGTGGGGTCCTCCGTAGTGGGCAGAGTGAAAAAAAAAAAAAATACATCATCGTACGGCATGATCATCCGTACCGTACCCGTACCCCCGTACCTGTGGCTGGCACCTCCATCGTCCATCGGTTGGCGGTTCGTTGTGGTTCACTCACCTTCCGCCCGACAGAAGCTCGGTAAAGAAATTTTTATCATAAGCCTCGAACAACGCCCCGCACATCGGGAGGTCCGCACGACGGTCGTGGTTTTCGACCGTGGCTTTACGCAAGGTTTTACCAATTTTCGAAGCATAACCGTTTCGCCCCACGCTGAGGGACGCGCCCAGCAGGACATGCCGGGGAGCGCTGGCCGACGTTGCTCAGACCGCGTTCCAACCACTTCATTCTTCCAATCTCTCGCAGAAGAAGAAGAAGAAGGAAAAATAACGCCCTACACACACACACACACACACACACACACACACACACACACACACACACACACACACACACACACACACACACACACACACACACACACACACACACAGCCACACGCATAGAATAGAACATTCGCTTCCGTGGTGTGGCGAACAGCTGTGTCTGTGTGTGGGAAATCTGTGAAATTAATGCCACAAAAATTACCACTGAATTTAAAATTAATTAAAAATAAAATTTATTGGAAAACTTTTCGCGTTTTACCACGACCAAAAAGGTGGGGATGTGGAGCAGGGCTGGGGGGATATGGGGTACAGCAGTGAAAGCACCAAGCACTTTCTTGGGCCAGATCTTTGTGGGCGGTGGTTGCCTACTAACATCGTGCTGATCGTCATTTTCCATATCCTGTTGGGTGGCTTGGGTGGCAAATCGGGCGCAGGGGTGGGCCTTACATCTGAGGCCATTTAGTTTCTTGCTAGCGCTGGGTGTGGAGATTCGGCTTTTGTTTCTTCCGCCTGCTACGATTACGATTACTCCCCTCTCCACTACCCGGGTATGGTGAGCTTTTTGAGAGCTTTTTTGTCTGTGGCGAGAGTTGTTTTTCCTTCGCCTTTTTTTTTTGGCTTCCTCTCCATTCAAGCAGACAACCCCAATTTGCTCGATCAAGCAGACCGAGAGTGGGGTGCACAAGGGGGTGGTAACTGGTAATATAAGACCGCTTATTAGTTGGACTCGTGGTGTGACAAATTTAAATGCAAAACAACGGAAGAAAAACAGCTCCACAGTGAACCGGGAATGAGGGGTGGGGGGGGGGGAATGTCATTTTATTCGCTTTTTTCCTTACCTCCCGCAGGCTTCTTCTCACAGCATCATATCTCATTATCACGGTGGAGAATGAAACACAGTGGCACCGCCGCCACCTCTTTATGGTACACGATGCACGAGGGAGCAGAACAGCTCGAAGAAACTTCCACCGGTAAAGTTGTGCCGTTTTGGGAGGGTGATGTAAACCGAATTGGAATGGGAGGTAAAGCAAATGTATAAAAAAAACCGTAGCCAACCAACAGCTGAACACGGTTCAGACGAATTGCAATGAAAAAAAGGGGTGGGGAAGGAAAGGAAAAGGATGAAGCGGTTGGGTTCGCTACCGCCAAATGGAAAAGTTTAGAATGTAAATAAAACTATCCTTCCGAAAAGCGTTGCGGGAGATTTGTTCCGTTCAGTGGATTGTCCCTTCGCTGCACTCGTCGGTTGCTTTTGGAAGTTATCTGTGTGGGTGTGTGGGTGTTTTTTTGGTTCACTTGTTTGGATGTTGTTTTGTATTTAGCTCTATCGTACCCGGGACAGCAGCAAGTTGGTAGGATTGCATCACGTTTTCGTCTCTCTCGCCCCGGTGTTTCGCTCTCCATAAACCGTTCCATAAAACTGACCACAACTGAGACGAGCGGGTGCAATTGAAGTTGGCAAAGAACATGGGACTGTTAATCTGGCTGCATGGAGAGATGCAATGGGAACGATAGCTTGTGATAATGTGCGTGAGCAAAGAGCGTTGTGGCCGGCGATGTGGCAATTCAAATGGTTCAGCCGGGGAGCTTGGGTGATATGAGCATGGATTAGACGAAACAGTCAAAACAAAGAAACTTGTTATTATTTTATTATTTTTAACATAGCTTTTAATCATTATTCAAAAAAAGCATAGTTTGGGATAGTACGTAAATCATAAATGAAATCATAGAAGCTATTTGATCTTTCGATTCTCTACTGCACGCAACTCTTCTTGCTAAACTAGATAAGCTAGGACTTCGCTGTTCGCTAGAAATAGTCAGCAGCTCAGGAATGTCATAAGGAAGCAATATTGGCCCGCTTCTCTGAGAAATGCTTTTGTGTGTCCCTTTGTCCATGCAAGCGACCCAATCACTGCAACCTCCTTCATAGACGGCATCGCAGTTAATCGACACAATTACGTCAAAGACGTGGGCATTCTTCTAGACTGAAGTTTGCAGTTTTGAACAGCAACATCGATGACGTTGTAGCCAGAGGAAACCAACTACTTGCGGGAATTATCTGGACAACTAATTAATTTCGCTAACTAACTAATTCTAACTTGGCGCTTGACAGAGTCATCCGCTCGAGGGTGGAGACTTCGGGAATCATCTTCTATAAGTCAATCCAGATCCTGGCATACGCTGATAATATAGACATCATTGGTCTGCGGCTCTCCTATGTAGCAGAAGCCTACCAAGGGATCAAGCAGGCGGCAGAGAGCCTTGGATTGCAGATAAACGAGGCAAAGACACTTATGAACGCACTTATGAAGTCGTCCCAGAATTCACCTATCTTGGGTCAAAGGTCAGCAATGACAATAGCATGGAAGATGAGTTGCGTGCAAGGATGCTGGCTGCCAACCGGTCATTCTACAGCCTGATAAATCAGTTCACCTCAAAGAATCTGTCGCGACGGACGAAGCTGGGACTATATAGTACCTATATAGTACCGGTACTCACATACGCCTCTGAGACATCTACACTGTCCAAAGCTGACGAAACCCTCTTAGCCGCGTTCGAGAGGAAGACGCTCAGAAGGATACTTGGCCCCGTATGTGTGGAAGGACAACGGAGGAGCCGCTATAATGACGGGCTATACAAGAAGTACGGCGACCTCACTGTATCAAGCTGCAGCGAATCAAGCTCGCCAGGCACCGGTGTATCAAGGCGCGAGATCATGTGCGGTTTCCGACACTCCTGAGGCAGGCCAAGACCGCAAAGCGGTTGTAGCGCCGGATAAGTAAGTAAGTAATTAATTTCGCAACCATATGTGCATTAAGGTTGTCTACAGTAAAGTCGTTCGCACGATCTTGGAAAAATCGTGCGTAGTCTGGAGCCCAACTACTGCACGGTCTAGCTTCGGAAGCCCCTTCGCTCATCTTTTCCATTATCAAACAACGTTTCCCACTTCGCGCGTTCAACCTTGTTATGCTTGATCCTGTAAAATAGTGCAGTGCTCAAATGCAAACAAAGCGGCAGCATAAAATGAAACAAAACTAACGAACCAACGCTACGAAGAAACATTAAAACGCTAACGTGCTTGCGGTTAGGCCATACGCCGAACCCAACCCGCCATCTCTTTTCCCAGTCTCTTCAGCATTCAATGTGTGTGAGTTTGTGTGTGTGTGTGTGTGTGTGTGTGTGTGTGTGTGTGTGTGTGTGTGTGTGTGTGTGTGTGTGTGTGTGGAATAAAAACCGGAAATTGAAATATTTACTGAAATTTTATGATCATTACAATGGCGGTGCTACCGTTTGCTGCCACTGTGTGCAATGGTTTTGTGTGCACACTTACAAAATATTCCTTCCAAGCACACACACACATACACACAACCACACAGAGTTGCAGCGGAATCCGTAGCTATCCGAGACAGACCACCCAAGCGCACTGCGAGCTGTGCAGTAATTGAGACCGGGAGTTGTTATTTTTTTCACGTTTTTTGTTTGGGGGTGAAAATTTTAGAACGATCAGCCAGTGGCCTTCGACTGCTGGCAAAACCAACCGGGCGGACGACGGCAGGATGATTTCCTTGTTCCCCAGCTTCCCGGCCACATTCCAGCGCAGCGTGCATTTTAGTGCCAATATTTATCCAATGTGTTCTGCGCTGACCTGGCTGTGTTGGTGTGGGATTATGTGGGCTGGAATGCGTTTTGTGTGTGTGTGTGTGTGTTCTTGTTGTTGCTAAGCCAACCCCAGTTATTACTGTTGTTCGCCGTAATCTTGCGCTGCTGGTGGTGAACAAAATTGGGGTTTGTTGGGTGCCGTTCTGGGTCGTTTCTGGGCTCGTGCTTGTGCGCCCGCACGGAACTCTTATAGCTTTATTTGAGGTGTTGTGTTTTTCGAAATGCGATCCTTGCTAGCATTTGTGTGTTCGTGTGTGTGTGTGTGATAATCGGCAGTATACTGTGTCGGTCTTATCATTTTACCCAGTCATCGTCCTCCGTCCTCTAGCGAACGTTTTTGCATGTGTAACCAGGTGCCTTCTTCCGGAGAAAATGTGTATGGGTGTCTGTTTGGTGATTGTTTTCGATTGCCAAGCACGATTTGGAGAGGAATGAAATTGCATCCACTTTCATCTGCAAAAGCGGCCAAAGGTGAGGTGGAAAATACCACAACCGAATGGGGGAAAGGGCGAAAGGTGGCAAATTGGCTTGCAGTGAGGGTGATACCACCGGAAGCACACATAAATTCCCAACCAAGGCTTTGTGCAAGTGTGCATGTGTGTGCATGTGTGTGTGTCTGTCTGAGGACAAAGTGATATTATGTTGTTGATGTCATAAATTTCCTCGAGCACAGGCGTCGAAGCGTTTTTTTTTTGTTGTTTCCAACACCCTGGACCCAACGCAAGTGCTATTGCGATTCGCGGTATGCTTTGCAGCGCGATACGAAAAAGGGCGAAGCGATGATTGTTGGGTGTGAAGGGCGAGAAGGTAAAAAAAAGCAAACGATAAGAGAAACTTGAAAACCTACCCCGCACGGCAACCGCAAACATAGTGCATAACGATTCGTAAGGATTTTCGTGGGGTAAATTTTATTAGTTGCTCCACTCTCTACCACAAACGAACCGCGGGCGCTTGGTGTCCGTATTTTTTAGGATGTTGTTGTTCCCAATTCCCGTGACCATCCCGTTCGTCAGCAACTTACTACTTCATCATTCGAGAAAGAATTCCAGTGGGATGAACAGAAAAAAAAGCGAACGCCCGTTTGCTGTTGCCGGAGATGGAAGTACCATGCGTCTCCATTTCATAACGGGCGCTTGGCGGTTCCCATCTCGTTCCATCTTTTCCTACACGTTCTAGAGTGTGTTTGTGTGTGGGATGTTTGTATTGTACATTGAGTTAAAATGGTGACGCCATTTCGTACTGGTTGACTGGTAAGGGTACAGCAAGGACATCACCCTGACACCAACTGGTGGCTCGCGTTCGTGATGGAAGGCGAAAATTGAAGCATTAAGCTGACGTGCGAAGGCACCGTCGGTCGGGCTGGATTGGCCACCGGAAACCTGGTGTGCTTTTGCTGTACTCCCGGAAGCCCTCTGCCTGGCCAGCGTGCCAGCGATGGGCTTAACCTTTTGATGAATTTTTGCAGCCGTTTTGCACTGTTGAAGACGTCTCTCAACAGGTTTCGGGGTGTGTGTGCTGGCGCTGGTAAATGTTGATTAAAAGTGAAACTCCACTCCACTGGCAAGGGGGCTGTGGAGGTGGTGAGGGGCCACTGGCAGAAGTGGCAATAATGTGCGCTAAAGAAAATAAATGGGCATTTTTATGATGCCAAACTGGCTGTACTATGACGAGGGCTTGTTGGGCGAGATGTGTGTGTTGTATTTATGTATGAACTGTCTGCACTGTTCAAAGAGGGAAGATGTTGATTTGCATTTGTATGCTATTTTTGCACAGCATTAAGTTTGCCTGACACGTGTTAAAAATATTAACAAATTTTAATATTGGTAACATTACTTCCTTTGGTATCAATCGTACATGATTCATGAACAGCTAATTAATTTGAACAACTTTTACTGTTGTCCTCGAATAGTTGACATTTTACAGCTCTTTGTTATCGTTCTGCTACTATTATTCATTTGTTATTGTTAAAAACTATTTGAAAACCGGTTTAAATATCTGTTCAATATGTCCAAAACTCATGATGAGGCACTGCAAATGCTGTAATACTTCATTATATTTATTTAAAAAATATATATATTTCCCTGCAATTGCAATGATGGGATAATGTTTCTTGTAGCATAGAAAAAATACCGATTATGCTACCA
Source organism: Anopheles merus (assembly GCF_017562075.2). Lineage (NCBI taxonomy): Eukaryota > Metazoa > Arthropoda > Insecta > Diptera > Culicidae > Anopheles > Anopheles merus. The sequence continues at coordinate 9,992,187 of NC_054082.1, read as the reverse complement.
TCCGCCACACAAACAACCCATGTTCTTTGCGTGTAATTGATAAACCGTATACCTTGATTTATTCGATAGCGAGGCTGCAATCCTTGGTGCAATCCGCAGAACCGAGCTAATTTATGTGTCTGTTACGGGGATGCGGTGATAAAATATTAACACCAGCACAAGGTACCTGCTTCGAAGCGAAGCAGTCAGCATGACCGGGGTCATGAGGGTCATTGTTTTATTTATCCATCGCGCTCAAGCCAAAGATGGTCCAACATAAATCAAGAAATTCAGTTAGCTTTCCACAGTTGTGTATTGTATTTTCCTTATAGTCGCTTCCCATGTCGGACAAACAAAGAGGGTAAAGTTTTCGTCTGTTAATTTTTTTGTGTTCGAATTTTTTCATCACCTCACCAACAAGTTTCGTTGCAACACAGTGCAAGGTTGCATTAAGGCCGGGCTACATTGATCGTACTCCGTAGTGTAATTTTGATTTTCACTAGCGCATCTGGCGGCGGCTGGTGGAAGCTTTTTTTGGTCATCGAGGGAATGGTCGTGCCGGATCTCAAAATTAAGTAGTTTTTTCATCGTTTTTTGACGCGAAAATGGCTGAAATACTTGCACAACATGTTTATGTATCAATTACAAAGCTTTCTCAGTCCAGTTAAAGTGAAAAACATGGAAAAATAACATATTTTCTGGAACGGCTCCAAATTGTTTGGCAAAATGCTTCGGTCAGCCGCCGCCAGATGCGCTAGTGAATATAAAATTACACCACGGAGTACGATCAATGTAGCCCGGCCTTTACTGTTTAAGAAAAAAAAAACAAGGGAAACGACTACTTGCCTCCTTTTGCTGACCAGACACGATTTCTATCTCGTCTTACCTCTGTGTTTGACCACCGGAAAGAATGATAAAGTCAGCAAACGGGTGGAGCAAACCAAACACTGCGCCGACTAGCGCTGCTGAAGCACGAAGCCATGAAAATATGACACTTTGACCATACACAAGTGCTTAACGCGAAAATTGCCACCTTTTCGTTGGATCTCTCTTTCTCTCTCTCTCTCTCTCTCTCTCTCTCTCTTTCTTTCTCTCTCTCTTGAAGTGAGTGCTGTATCAGCGTTCTATAGTGCAAGTGTCAGCTATTGCGTGCTGTGAAAGAAAGCACTTCTTTACGCTTTCGGATAGATAAACAGGATGCGACGTTGTGGCCGGAAGGAACGGATAAGCGAAAAAGCAACAAAAAAAAGACAACAAACCAAATGCGAAATGCTCCATAATCTCGCTGGAGCACGAGATAAGGTGGATGAAAAAGGGAAGTGAAAAAGGTCGCTCGAGTGTGTCACGGAATGAATGGGACAGTGTGTCGCTGCACATCCTTCTTGTGCGCCATCCTTGACAGCAGACCTAGCTAGCACGGGCTAGCTGCACAACAAGAGCTGCTGCAGCGCCTGGATACCGTTTAATTAGTTTAATGGTCACCTGGAATTTTCTGCTCAAAATAAATTACTCCCAATACAGGCGACCGCCACGTAGCTCATTAGGACGGCGGCTTCCGCTGCTGCTGCTGCTGCTGCTGCTGCTGTAGAGCAAGTCGGTGCAATGGTGAACCGTGCGGCCATTACGGCGAGTGACTTTCTTCCCCGGGAGTAGTTCCGTGGGTCCGCGCCCGGGTGGTTTGGATAGTGTCAGGTTTCCCGAAGAAGCTGCAACGTTAATTATTTTGCTGCAATACACGGTTGGCTAGTGTGTGGTAGTGTTGCTGATGGGGATTTCTTCGCTTTATTCATTGATGTTGTAGCTTGCCCGCTGGTTTGCAGCGGCATTGAACCTTGGAGAGGGGAGGGTGCCAAATAAGTGAAAACTAAGGTGTATGTGTGAATCCAAATGAGTGGCAAAAATCGTCGCAAAATGGACAGCTTGTTTACCAACTTTAGTTGATCATTCCTCAATGAAAGAAATATTGAACGAATGGAAATGATTAATGAAATGGATTGAATTGCTATGAATCAATTTAGTAAGTTATTGAATAGCATTCCCCGCGCAATTCAACATTCACTTTCAATTTCAAGTATACAACTGCAAGTGTTCAGTGTGTACCATTTAATGACAACAATATTTGTGTAGTGTAATTTTCTTCTCCGATAAGCCATTTGGTACAAACAAACAATCACTTCCAGACCAGAGGGTTTGAGAAATGTAATCAGTTCGGGTAGGGGTTTTTTTCAGTTCACTTTAAACAAGTGTAGTTTGAATAGCGATTGACGTCAATCGCAACTTCTTTCCAGACGCGCAGCAGAAACGTTTGTTTGAGCAAGTGGCGGCTTCGAAAGCTTTCCGTTGAAACAGATGTGTAGCGTTGCGTTAAGGTTCCGTTTTGTCTGTAAGCTAGCGAACAAATCATGCTGCATGCTTGTTTGGATATATGCATATGGAAATTAGTAAGCAAATTTGCTTACAAATTCAATGGTTTATGTAATTGAAATTAGCTTTATTGACTGTAACCAAAAGCTTCAGGGACGATTCCTATTCAATATTAGCCTTGCCAAACTGTTGAAAGCTTTATTTGCAAACGTGTATATTTGGCATATGTAACACCATCTGCGTCAACAGAGGATCTGCGATCGTTGTGCAGCAGGGTACAGTGAAGATCCGAAATGCTTTTGCCTACCACATACACGTGAAAGTGTGGTGTCTCGGTGCAAGTAACAATTATGGTAGGCAAAGCGCTCCTTTTCAGGCTGTGTGTGGTGCTCCTGGCGCTGAGTAGCATCGATGGTAATTAAAGTGTGAAGAAATTGGCTTAAAATGTGCACAGCCCCCATTCGGTGCAGCCCATTCACAGCAGGTGTATGTCGCGTTTTTGTATCCCCTCAACTTCTTCGAGTCGTGGCAAGAGTGTAACATTGACGGTGGATATTTGGCATCGATCGAATCTCCGGCCGAGCAGGCCCTGGTGGAGAAAGCGATGGCCAAAGCACGGAACCAAACGGCCGTCTATTACGCTGGAGGTACGGCCATCGGGCGCGATGGTCGTTGGATGTGGATCGGGTTGAACAAAGAGTTTGAGCACCGTGGCTACAGGAACTTCTATCACGACGAGCTGAACAACATTAGTCGGGGACAGAGCTGTCTTACCGTTGGCAACTGGGATAAACCCAACCGGGGTAAATGGGATGAGCAGGAGTGCACAACCAAGGTCGATGGGTATGTATGCGCTTTCCCCGTCGCCGGCGAATCTGCCTTCGTTGATGCACGGGGATAGTGCAACGAGTTAAAGATTGGATTGGTCGGGAAATGGTTGTATTGAAAACGAATAAATGGTCATTGGATTTGCAATGTTGTATGAAGTATAAACTATTACTAACGTTTTTCCCACTGTGTCGGTCATAACATTTAGACAGTTAGGCAACGTAATTGAGGGAATAGAGGGACAAAATGAAACCAGTTTATGCAAAATGAGAGAAATTCAAATCTTAATATTATTTATATTTCTTTTCCTAAAACGACTTTTACTAAATTAAAATTTGTTTCTTTCTATTTTGTATCTTGAATATTCCATATAATTACTGTTATAGTAGTCCCGAGCCACAATGTATCAAATGTTATGTATTTAAGAAAAACTATCAAAACCAGTTTAAAATGACGACATGTATGGGATTCTTCTAAAAACAATATATTTACCCCAATTATTTTCCAACAACATATGATTTGGCAATAAGATTTTGAGGAAATTTGTTGTGTTCATAATTATCCCACGACCTTGTTTGTGCTCTTCATAGCATAGCCTTTTGCCAACCACCCAGTGGCCACAAAGCCATTTGGCAGACAATATTGTCACCAACAAATAGTGTGAAGCTTTACAGATCGGAAGCATCGTCCTTTAAAGATTCATCTAAACCAGATTCACCACATGTATAACTACGTGGATCTGTTAAGCCTTAGCACTGCTATCAAACATAGCAAACGAAAGCTTAGCTGCCGTGGTTACTGTCATTTGTATGGGCAAGATAGCTTAGCAGACATGGCTAGGTCTCAGCAAAGCACTGGTCTGCAAAATTATGATCGGGCTCTTTACATATACTGCCTCCTGGCGCATTGCAAAGAGCATTTATTGACTCAGGTGGTGCATGTTGTGTCGATGCTGCTTTCGTGAAAAAATCGTTCCGGAGCAGATAGCGAACACGTGGCAGTTCCAGAATAATCGAACTTGGTGTTCTCATTTGAAGAGTTTTAGACTCTTTAGAGTTTTAGAGTTTTAGATCGAACGTAATTAGACCAGCTAGCGATCTTTTACAATGATTTTAAGCATTCGGGATGACCGTTACAGCTTCTGTGAATTACGAATTAAACACTTTGGGACGTAGAAACTGGTGATCAGCAAGATTCCATACAATTATTCTACGCATATGGTGCACCACCTGTGTAAGCGAAAGATCTTACTTCCTGTATGCTGGGACTGAGTATAAAAAATGAGCGAGAATCCGTTGCTCATCACAGATAGCTCAGTGCTCTAGCTCAGACCTAACCATGGCAGTCAAGTTAATTCTTCTGACGGTGTGCGTGGCATTCTTCGCCATCAATGGTATCGAGGGTAAGTTTAGAGAAAAAAAATCGAATTGCATTTTTGGCAATTCATTGATTTTCCTCTATTGAATTTCTCATTTTTGTGAACAGCCGCAACGGTACCAAGGACTAAGTATCTGGCTGTTCTCCAGCCTTCCACGTTCTTCGAGGCGTGGCAAGAATGTCACAGCAAGAATGGTCATTTGGCTTCGATTGAGTCGCGCCAGGAGCAGCTCCTCGTAGAAGAAGCTATGTCCAAAACGCGCAACCCAACGGCTGTGTACTTCATCGGTGGTACTGACCTGGGTCGTAGGGGCCGCTGGATGTGGATCGGTCTGAACCAAGCGCTCGAGGACGGCACTTACACCAACTTCTACCCCGGAGAGCCCAACAACCTTGGTGGTGACCAGGATTGTCTGTCGATCGGAAACTGGCAAGGATACAGCCGCGGCAAATGGGATGACACGGAGTGCTTTAAGAAGCTCGATGGATACATTTGCGCTTTCCGTGCATGAGCTGTTTTACGCTTTGCAATAAGATGCGGTAACTAAATATAGGCTGGTTGTTGAAAAAATGAAAATAATAAACAATTAAATCCAATAAATCTTTCCCTCTATCAAATGAGTGTGTGTATCGCAGATTTTGATTTGAACGCCCTAAAGATATGCAATGCGCACTACACTTACGCATCGGTAACATGTAGCACAGTGGTTTCAACCGGTGGGGAACTCTCCCAAGGTGGGAATTTTGAATTATGGTGGAGAGGGGTGGGAGATGAGGAGATTTTTAATCAAAATTACGCTAAATACCATCAGTTGCCACGCTCTCCTTCCACTCATGCACTTGTGTGTGGGGGAATGAAATCCTAGATGCACTCTACATGGGGGGGAAAGCTACAAAAAGATTGAAAACCACTGATCTAGCAGAAGTATCGAGACTGATCTTCACAGGCTCCTTAGACTGATTTTCACTCTTCACTCGGGATAATCAGTCTATGCTGGAAGGTTCCAAAAGTTGGAATGTAACTAACTCCGTCGTTGTTGAAACCGGTACATGTATTCTCAAATATTGACCCCAAAATGATTATTTAATGAATCCTTATATTTTTTTCAAAATTTATAAAATATCTTAATCATGCCTGACTTCCGGAAAAGCATATTGATGAAATTCAATACATATACAGAACAAAACTACTGTATTCAGTATGGAATCTACAAGTTTCACATGATGTTTACTGAACGTCAATTTGTCAAATCAAACTGACCTATGCCGGATGAAGAATTCACACTATAAACAAGAGTGACTCATTAAAATAAACAAATCACACGAGAGAGGACGTGTCACGAGAAAGAAAAAGGTGAGAAAATCAGTAGCCAGGAGAAGCTACAAGCGAAACACTGCGAATGAGACACTGCTCAACTGCTCAACGGTGAATCCATTACGTAGCGATATTCGAATCTAAATAGAAAAGAATCTCTGGTCTTGGTAGAATCCATTAGAAGTGTACACGAAATTTGACATGCCTGGGCGTGCACTAATAAACACATTCAGATCGCAAACCCTGCATTCTAAGATGTTCTGTGCAAAGATAAGGTTTTACATTTTGCTTTAAACAGCTGCGAGTGCAAGAACCCATGACGGTGCTTGCGATTAATTTAGAAATCTTCCACTGAATATTGAACAGCGTTTTTAATTTAAACAGCAGCTTGTCGGTTTTCTGCAGAAGCTGTACGTGTTTGGATATCAACCACGCTGTCGCGTTTCTCTCTATATCCTTCTATTTGTCTTTCTCTCTCTTTATCGCTCCATCGTGTATATCTTCGTAGATTTGCGGTGTATGTCTTCCGTTGAACTTGTCTAGTGAACTGTAAAATATCTCCCCTACCAATACTTGAAAGAAAAACCCACATTGAAGCGGTTGTAATATTGCCATATGACTTAGCATCTGCGTAAATAGAAAATTCTCGTATGGTAGTAGAGATTTACACCCGCTGCTAATGTGTAGTAGTATAAATAACTCTTCAAACGTCAGCCTGAATCACAGCTTTACATACCAGCGGTGAACGTCCATTCGTCCAACGATGGCAGCCCAGCTCCTGGCGACGGCGTTGTTCGTAGCGTTTGTGGCGTTAAGTGGCATCGAAGGTAAGTCCGGTGATTCTAAAGAACGAACTTGCCAAACAAAGTGTGTGTGTGTGACCGTTATTAACGTTCTTTCTCTCTCAGGTGCTACCGATGCAAAGTACAAGTATGTGGCTATTCTGCAACCGTCCACGTTCTTCGAAGCCTGGCAAGACTGTAACATTAAGGGAGGCCATCTGGCTTCGATCGAATCGCCCCAGGAACAGGCGCGGGTCGAGAAAGCCATGGCCAAGGCGCGAGATCCGCGGGCCGTATTCTTTTTCGGCGGCACGGACCTGGGCCGCAAGGGCCGCTGGATGTGGATCCATTCGAACAAGCCGATCGGTAACGGTGGCTACACGAACTTCTTCCCCGGGCAGCCCGACAATGGTGGTGGCTCGCAGGACTGCTTGACCGTGGGCGTCGCGGACGGCTACAACCGTGGCAAATGGGACGATCAAAATTGTCTGTACAGGTTGGATGGATACATCTGTGCGTTCAAGTCCACTAGTTCGAGTGCGTCTTAGCAGGATCGGTTTACTCAAGACGGGAGATGTCCATTGATAGCAATGAAATGTGATACGCATAAATCTGTTGCTGTTGTTTTGTATGTTTATTCGTGTCCATATTCGAATAGGATTATAGTAGGACGTCGATTTAAAATACGACGAGTCCTAATTGCTCACTAAACTGCGTATGGTTATCGTGATCATCAGCATAATCGTAACCGGAAGAGAGCAGTCATGCCCACTAAATAGAGGGAAGAAGCAAATTATTCGATTCATCCAACAGGCAGCTCGCTCAGTCCAATGCAAACCGTTTAGTCAATTATGTAAATGACTTTCAGCACGAAGCAGACCAACAGGCGAGAGAGCTAGTTCAGCATTCTGCTGAAAAGACGGAAGAAGGTGGGCTTACGACCACCGAGACTATGATATTTTAATAACCGATTGCAAACACCTTCTTCCCGACTATGATATCCGACCGTATAGCCAGGGTGAAAGAGGTCCCTCCGGGAACCGGGCAACAGGCACTTATCATAAACATGACGGGTGTATCATAAATCTTGCCCTAGCGTTGTCATAATTATCGTCCTTTCCGTCCTTGTTGCGTTCTTGCGTTCTCCGGCCCCCGAATGGGGTAAATGAATGAGGTCTCAATAATTAGATACAGTCGAACTTTTGCTGGGTTGAGCATCGTTTCCATCATCTTGGCACGTTCTGGGAACGCGGTGTCGGTGAAACGGATCCTTACGGATTCCCCCCCCCCCCTCGTACGTGTGATTCGACTGTTTGTGCGTGTAACCGTTGTGTTGACGATCCTTCTAGTAGCTAGGATAAACTTTCCTCGCCAAAGACGCACTTTTAATGGCTCAAAGTTGGGTGTGGCTACGTAGTGTTATGGTCCAAAAGTTTTTGGCCTTACAGTGGCGCAGTTTATGACGACTCCCCGTGGTGAAAGTTGTGCGTTGCACGGGACGGAAATGTTTGTTTTTTAATATACACACACGCATTTAAAGATGTTGAGAGAAAGAGAATGAAGGCACTTGCACTGACTGGAGAGATGCACACTTTTTATGAATCGTGGAAAGTTCGTTCGAAAGTTTTGTCGAAAGCAAAAACAGTAGACGAGATAGAGCGCTGGTAGTGGCACGACATGCGCGACAACGGATGCCACTGTCCATCGGCAGGGAGAGCAATTTCCGCGGCCGTTTTTATGCGACCACGATGCGCCCCTTTGTCACACATAGCTCCTCCATAGCGTAGTGCTGCTGCAAAACGGCTGAAGCCAGTGCAAATTGATTAGGTAGGAAGTTTTGTAATTTGATCAGCGTTCGTGAAGATTTATGATATTTTTATTCGAAAGTCCATAAAGCACTGAGAAAGCTGTCTACCTTCTTCTAGGGGCCGCCGCGATCGTGCGTCATCTTCTTCAGCCACTTGGAGTACGGGGTGGGCACTTCTTTGGTACTTAAGTGCGCGAGTTAGCGGAGCGAGCTCGTGGCTAGGCTAAAGTTTTAACCATCATTTGTGCAGGAAAGTGCTGTCCTTGCTTCGCTTCGCTCAGTTTCGAGCTTATTCGATAGCGCGCCAGGTAGGGCTTCCTGCCCCTTTCCGTTGCAGCGGTTGGAATGTAATAAATTTTCATAATTTGCTGAGACTCTCAAATGGCGGCGCGGCACGGTGGTGATGGTTTGCGTCAGCAGGATGACTCAATTGTGGACAATTTGTTGTGATCAGTCAGGTCGGGTCAGTTAGCGAAAGGTGGCTCAAAGTCAAAAAGGTATCAAATAATAATCTTTCACTCCACTTGTCCTCAACCCAACGCATAGTGCATTTACCACACCGCAACCATTTACGCCAAAATGTATGCAATGCGCAGTACGTGAATTTTTGCTTTACCGACGTTACGCGTAGCGCTTGCAAGTGAACCGGTTGGGCTTGATGGGGGAAAAGTGTTGAAATGATACAAGTAAGCCAACTTTTTACACATTTTAGGAAAACTTTAAAACTGTTGAATCTGGATGAATAACTTTTTTCAATAAATTGGATCATCTGGAATGCAAATAACCGCTCCCGTCTCTCAGCAAATAAAGCTCGAAGAGCTAATTAGCACCGAAAGAACTTTGACAACAATTCCTCTGCAATGCAACTAAATAAGTACGACGATAAATTACTGATCCCTCAATGGTATGCACTGGAATTGAAATGCATCGAAACGGACAGACAACAGCCCAAAAAAAAAAAAAAAGAGTTGCTCTCATTATCCCGTAGTGATGAGAAAGTTTGATGCAAAAGTTTCGCTCCAAAGTTGGATTCGCGCTGTTTGTCACTTAGGGGATGATGATAGCGAAGCAAGAACCCCCAAACCGGGCAAGAATGCGAACCATTTCGTAGAAGCGGTCCCGACGGAAATGCACTTCGGATTGATTGTTTGACAAGAGAGAGAGAGAAAGAAAGGGAGAGCCCACTGGTGCTGGATTATTGTTCGGGCCAAGGGGTTGTTGTTAATTAGATAGTAGCAAGAACATTGATTGATGCACGGATGATGCCGGACAGTCACCAATCCCTTCACGGACCCCGCAGCATCACCATTCCAAGGCCGTTCGAGTGGTGTTGTTTCTGTTGCATCACTGTGCGCTTCAAACGCCAACTGGTGCACTGGTTTGAAGCCGAACTGCAGCGATGACTGGTCGGGTGCCGGGTGGGAAGCGAAGACGTAACGCCGCGGCATTGTTTTCCCTTCTTTCGAGATCGGCCAGCATTGAGACTCGCGTCAAGATGCAACGCTGATAAGAAGGCTGCGTGGAGGAGTAAAGCCCATGTCTCACGGTGGTCTAAAAAAGTGCTTTTCCCAGTCGGGTTTTGTTGTTGTTGTTGTAGAGTAAGTGGCCCATTGTCCAGCAGAAAAGAAAAACTGGAAGCTTACGCAATTGCGCTAGGTTCGCGTGTGATATGGCGGATTCGTTGAGCTGCAAGCTGGATGATACTTGCTGAGGGGGGGTGGTTTTTACAATTGAGTCACGAAAGATTTATCAAGCTGTTATGTAAAAAAATTAGTGCTTTAAGGTTCATTTCAGCCAGAAAAGAGCGTAGATGATTTTAGAGAAATAATTAACACTTGCGTTGTACTTGCTTGGTGATTGCAATGCATTCACCAGTCCCAGAGTTACATCTACACCCTCCCCAAGCTGCAGAAAGACCAAAGATTTCCATTGAATAAAAAACAATAATAAATCCAGCTTGTAAACCAGGCTTTGTTCGGTGCTGAAAGTTGATTCAACATAATCCCACTTCTCACAACAATTCGCCCGTAAAACGAGCGAAACAACGTTTCTTTTCCGCGCTCCCTGGCCAAACCCTGGCCAGTGCCAATTTCCGTTATCTTTCCGCATGCTTGCTTGGGTGACAAAAATGTAAATACGATGATTATTAGCACACGGCGGAATAGTGCAGAACCTCGCGAACTCCTGCTTCCCCCCCGGATTGGTGCAAAAGTATGTCAGCTCGTACCCGCTCAGAGCTCTGCTGAAACTCTTCCCAACCCAGGTGTTACGAAATTGGCCAGTGGCAAACAATTTGCCAGAAAGCGAATCGGTGCGGTGGAATGATTTCCGACTTGCTTCGCCAGAATTCTTTGCAAAATATCAACCCACCCAAGCAAATGGTAGCCAGCTGGCCAGGTCGGGTGAGCTCGGTGTGTATCTTGCAACCTGGGCAAAAGCTGAACACTTTCCACAAGTAAAAACCACTGGCACAGTTGAGCGGCAACGTTCGTTCGGTTCGGACGGACAGTTGATAAAATGATTTCATTAGCGAAAGTTTTCCCACTTGCTGCCAACCCACCCTAATTCTCGTGTGCCATTAACTAGACGGTTCTGATAAGAACTTCTAGCTTCAAACTTTGAAATGTCACCACGGGTAGCAGGAGGTCAGTCATTTGGTGGTTAGATGGCACGGGGGAACACAGCACAGCATGAGAAGGAAAGACTGTCCCTGGGACGAGCGAGCGAGGACACGACACGTTGCAACATTCAGTGTTATGATTCACCTCGCCATGAAGGGGCTTTTCATTGAAGCTGTCTTTAGGGCAAGAAATGTCTTGGCTTAGATACACACGCCCTTTTGTTTGGTTTTGGCAGCGCAAAGAACACATTCTTTGGTTTTCAACTTACATCTGGAAGGTCGTTACGATGTCCAACGGAGTGAGTTTCAAGGTACATTTTGTTGTACACCGCCAAACCTGCTAATCATATATTTACCTGTCAAAGTTACACAGTTCAGTCAACTCAAGGTATAAAGGTTCTAGCATTGCTTAAAAACTCACCAGGTACTCAATTATCAGTACGCCAATTTTTCGGATCAACATTACACACTCGCTCACCCGCTAGAATTGTACCTCGTTTTTGGCTGTCAAATTTCAATAGTTTATTCGTGTTCGTGTTTCCATTTCGTACTATTTATATGTATATCTATATATATATATTTAGGTATGTTATATCATTAGCTCATAATCGATACCACAGCTGATCAGTTATTTGTGTATTTGTTTATTTATTTATTTATTTATTATACCTTCGGTACGTTTGCGCTTGCCTCTCCCTTCCGACCATTACAACCGACTACTACCATTCCCACTTCAATAGGTTTTAGCTAAACAGTAGTAACAGACTTTTATTTTTACTCCCATTTTGTTGTCTCTCTTCTCCTAACTTTTTTTTTAATTTTTCTTCTGCTCATTTTTAATGCTTAGAAACGAAAAACGAAAAGAAAAAGGTCACAGTAATATCTCTACTACACAACAATCACGCTTACACCTCCTGACGACCGCATGGTGATGACAAAATGTCGTTCATGACGCAGAATGGAAGTGAGATATTTTATATCAGATTTTCCTTCTTTCTTTCTTCACATAGTTAGCAGTAAGGGATAAAACGTACAAACGGACACCCACCAAGCCTTTTGTTCTCTTTTTTTTGAAATAGCAATCGTTTTGCATCTGGCTTTAACTTTTGACACGCTGGTTTAACATTGACAAAATTGCGAACATTGTGTGCTGGATAGTGGCAGTAATTGTAACAGACAACAAAACAAACCCGATTACACACACAGAGAGAAGGGGAGAGAGAGAGAGAGAGAGGCAATAAAACGAAGTCCACATAACGAGGGATCGTCTCACATGTACCAACGGGGCAGGAAGGAAGTAGACGTTATTAACGATTTAAGTGGATAACAGACACGGGGAGCGGACGGCTCTATATACAAAGACACACATACACACATACACACACTCAAAGCACACACGCCTCAATGGAAAAATGGGCAACCACATCAAACAGAACGGTTTTATTTTTACAAAATGTACACTTGGCGCATTGTGAAATAGCCACCAAAAAAAAACCCTACAAAAGAAAAAGTGTGGAATGATGCTGCTTCCTAATCCAACAGATTGCGCTTAATGTGTAATGTTTTGCGCACCAGAAATCCGTGCTAACGGGACCGGCACGCCATTCACTTTCCCATGCGTGTACCCATTATGGTCATTGATTTTTGATGTTAGGCAAATTTTCGTTGCAATTTCCGACGATTCTCTTCTCTCGGGGTGTGAATGTTGAGCCACGCCAGATGAGAAGGGCCACAAGGGCGAAATAATAAGGAAGGGAGAGACAAAGAGAGAGAGAGAGAAGGGCAACAGTAAAACAAATCAAACTTAATCAAAGAGCTGGGCAAAGAGCATGATTGGCCAGTAATCGATATCGGCCCACCCTCCCTTTCGATGGAGCGTTTTGTTCTTTCTCTCTTTTCCCATGTTGGCGTTTCCGGCAGTGGCAATGGCCACCAAATTGCAACGTATTATGCGGCCCACGGTACTTTAACTATTTTTGGCATCTTTGTTAACCTTCAATTTCTGCAAGCAGTCTGCTGCAATCACCCACTCCAAAAGGTTCAATTCTTACTTCCATCGATTTAAGGGCAAAAGCGAGAAGGACAGTAGACAAGTACCGAAACAACAGTCTGGCATTAGGAAGTGAAAGAAACAGTGTACAATTTTACAACAAAAAGAACATTAAAAAAAGCAGAGAGTTATCTACATAAGTGGATGAAAGATTAGCACGTTTTGTATTACCTTTTTTGTTTTTTTTCTTCTTTTGCTTCATGTCCTTCTCGTGTGTTACGGTGTTTTCGTTACATATGTTTCATTGTTTTAGTTATTATTCGTACCGCTCTACTGTATTCTTACTATCATGGTTGGTTTGTGTTTATGGTATCTATTTGTGTGTGTGTTTTATATTCGCTTCTTCCCTTTTCTCCCCCCCCCCCCCCTATTAAATACATTTTGTTGATGCATTACCGTTTCTCTGCTGCTCCACTTGCAGCCACGTGCAGCAACGTGCTTGCGCATATAACTAAACTCATCCCGTTTCCCCCTTGCGCAGTACAACAGCGTCTTGACGGAACTTTGAAACATCTCGCTACCTGCTCTCACCTCCTCCATTTGTTTTTTAAACGTAACAAAACAAAAAAAAACAACAAGAAACATACATCACAATGGCTTCCCAGTCGTGCACGCGCGCGCACACTTGCGACGCGCCCGATGCGAAAATGCGTATTGACTTTTGCGTTCATGCGCCAAAACATTCGCTCTCTCTCTCTCCCTTTCATGATGCGCATTTTTATGCGTTTGCTTCTCCTCTATCGTAATGTGTGAACTTATGCTTATGCTCAGCTACCACATCTCATCATCAACTTTCCAAGCATGAGTGGTTTTGTTTTTGCCCTCCTTTGGGGTGTTTTTTTGCTGTTTTCCTATCGACACTGATAGACTGTTATTTGGATTTAATTTTATTATTGCTCTATATTATTCCTCTCTCTCTCTCTCTCTCTCTCTTTTCGCGTCTCGTACACACTCACTCGCTTCCTATTAATTTACTGGCCTTTTAGAGCGATCAACTGTGTCGCGTGGAACGCACGAAAACGCAGCGCAACAGCGAACGCCTACTTAGCACAACACGTGTTCTTCTTCCGCAAGAAAACGCACTCCGAGGCTTCGAGGATCGGGTTGGATTCGTTCGTAACAAGAAAATTTAACGCAAACACAACAAAAACACACACACACACGCATAACCATTCAGTTCGCTCGCTCTACTTCATCTGCAGTATCGTCCTGACAGGGAGTGTGTAGGTTTGTGGGTGCATGTGTGGTGTACTAAAAACTTTGGCCTCAAAGAAGCTTCAACCCGGCACCCCGCGGGAAGAGGGAGGGAACGGGGGTGTTGGGTGAAGATCGGGGTTTAACTATTGCGCTACTAAGGGTATTGCTAACTCGTCTACTCTATCCCTAAAACACAACTAGTGGCACAGCTCGGTGCAGAATAACGGGTGGACTTTACCGGCCGCGACCCTAACCTCAATGCAGGCGGTCAATGTTCCGCACCGTGTGGGTGGTGGTGCCACTTTTTATTTCCATTCTTACGCTCGATCTTTCGATCCGAACTGTGTCGCTTCAGTATTTCTTACAGTGACTAAAACAACTTAAAAAACAAAACAAAAGTTCCTCTTCTTTTTCCCCGCGGATTTTTGTTGGCTTTTCACATTCACCGATTCCGACCCCGGTTCGGTTTCGTTTGACACACACGCTACTCTTCCCCCCCCCATGCTGGTTAGGAACCTCTAGGCCGCTCATGTCGAGGGAGTAGAATTATATGCTTAGCCCTACAAGAAACGCTCATATCACTCGTGCAACCATTCGCAATCATTCGCATCCGCACACACACACAAATCATTCACATATACTCGCGCAAAGGAATTCCCCTCCTACCTTACAGCCTAACATTGCCTTAGTAATGTGTCCCATTAGTCTTACGGTGTGCTGATACACACGGCGACCCTTAGGATTCGTCCCACCTACTCAACTATGTACAGTGTGCGGCTTCGGTCGAGGAAGCGTGTCGAGGAGCCGGCTCGGGGAGCACCGCCCCGCTGCTGCTGGTAGTAATGGTGCTGCTGCTGCTGCTGATACTGGACCGGCTGTTCCGCCCGCGCGTACCGGTGGTTCACGGCGTGCAGCCGTCCGTGCCGCTCCTGCAGCTCCATCCCGTGCCGGTAGGCCGCCAGTCGCTAGGAGCGATAGAACCCGTTCGCATCCCTCTGTCCCAGCGCATTCGGCACCTCCGGTATGCCACCGTGCACCGTGTCCTCCTCGGACGACTTGCGGATGCAGTCCCGCACCGCCTGCAGCACGATGCCGACGCGCCGATCGAGCGCCGTCAGATGCGGTTCCCACAGCACGGGCGCGATCGGATCCACCGCCATCGATTCGCGCATCGCCTCGGACAGTGGCCGCGGGCCGTTGTGGAAGCGCAGCAGCGTCTCGAGCGTGGACGCCCGTATCAGGCAGCACTGCAGCACCGGCGCCAGGATGGACAGCTCGTCGTGGAACGGTTTGCCGAACCCGCGCCCATGATCCAGATGGATCGGGAACGTGTCGTTGCCGAAGATTTTGAACGTTTCGTAGTGGTGCCGGTCCATGTTGCCGGTGAGGAAGTCGAACACGGCCATGTCCATCAGGTCGAGCAGCCGGCGGCCCTCGTCGTACGGCGGTATGTCGCGCACCATCGTGCAGTAGTCGGAGTCGGTTTCCCACTGCGCCTTCCGGCGCTTGTGGTACGAGCGGCGCCACGGATGCCGCCACACCTTGCGCTGCGTATCGTCCTGCGTGGGCAGGAAGGCGGCGAACGAACCCTCGAGCGTGTCCGGATTGCCGCAGATCGCGTGCGACGTGTCGCAGTAGTACGAGCACTTGCCGTGAAAGCACAGATTGCTGCTCGGCGACACGAAGAACGTCTTGAGCAGCACCTCGTCCCCCACCTGGTAGATCTCGGTGGTGATGTTGAGGATGCGGCCGGTCACGGGCATCGCCCGCCGGAAGCCGAGCAGCCGGTCGAGATGGAACGCCGCTATCTCGGCCGTGTGCCGCTCGTAGTCGGTAAAGTAGAAGTGGTTCGGCAGGGTTTGCTGTTCGCGCGGGAAGCGCATCGGCTTGAACAGGGCGTGCACCTCGTTCGGGTAGTCGATGATCAGCTTCAGCTGGGTGCCGCCCTCCTTCTGCACCACGTGCAGGATCGGCAGCCGCACCATGTCGTCGATGACCGCGTTCACGAGCGTGTCGTCCCGCCGGTACAGCTCCCGCTTGGAGATGCGCAGCTGGAAGCGCTCCAGGTTGGAGGCGTTCGGGCCGGGCCGCAGATCGAGCAGCTCGCCGAGCGTCGGGTTCGCCTCGTCATCGTCGAGCGGCTCGTCCGTGTACGCTTCCTCGCGCACGATGATACGCTCGAACGGTTGCGGGGCCCGGTGCTTGCTCGAGCGCGGCGCTACGACCAGCGCGGTCAGATCCTTGAAGCGATCGTGCGGCGGCGGTACGGTGGTGGTGACGGCCGCCTTGCCCGGGTAGCCCGGCCCGGACGTGTCGGTGTGGCCGCGGTGCTGGGCCTGCTGCGCGTTCGTCGTCAGGTACTCCTTCGAGCCGGACGCGTTGCTTTTGGCGAGATACTTCCGGTGGAACTCGTTGTAGATGCCGGCCCGGTCCGGCTGGTTCGCGTACCGGATGCGGGCGTGCGAGGGTATGAACTCGCCGCGCGAAACCCCCAGATCCATCTGCAGGTCGACGACGAGCAGCAGGGTGAAGAGGACGAGCAGGGCGCCGAACCCGAGCGCGAGCCGCTCGCGCAGCTTCTTCGACCGGATCCAGTACATGATGCTTCGACGTGGATGGCCGGGCGGTGGATGGGATCCGTTCGCCACGGTGTCTGTTCACCGAGTGAGCCGAACCGCGCGGCCCAGACGTGGGGGAAGATGCTAACTAACCGTGCACACACACACGCACACACACAAATACACAATGTTGCAAAATGTTACTTTTAGCACCTTTTGCCTACTTGGATCGCTGACAACGTTGCACTTACACGGGAGTGCAAAACCAGCGCCAGACACCTTTCCGGAATTGTCTTGAAGCACACACACACACAGTGACTGGAGGGCACAGAATAATAAATAATAACACAACACAAGGTTCACTCACTCAGGGCGCTATTTTCACCGTTTCACCTTCACGACAGCGACTGCCGGCGTGTGGCCGCCAACCCTTCACTACAGCAGCACCTTCTCCGCCTACCCCTCCCTCCAACAAGCTTATCACCTTGGTCAGTTTTAGGAGGCAGCCCTCACACATAAACACTACAACACACACACAGACACAGAGACCCGTTCCTAAACACGGTGAATCCTCAGGGATGCGCCACTATCACCAGAACATTCGCCTGCGCCAGGTCTTGGCACTCGATCGGCGATCGGTTCGATCGCGTTCTTATCGCTCCAATCGGTCAGCCGGTGGTGGCCGGTGGTGTGAATGGCAATCCGTGGGGCTCCGAGCGAACTGTGCTGCACTGTCGCTAACGACACCATCGTCGGGGACGCGCCGAGCCACTGCTGCCGTCGGCTGTTTACACTGCCGTCGCGCACTTTGCTGATCGCTTATTTTGCACCGGTCAGCATGTTTGGGACCTCGGCTGCTCGGTGCCACCGGTGAGTTCGACGCTGTTTGTCCACCCGAAACTGCTGCTCAACCGCTCGCGCAACAAAAGGCGATCCAATGAAGCAACTCGCGCCCGGTTTGTCTTACACGCGGCGTCACAAACATCCGCGCCTAACGCCCAGGCTCTGCTGACACGATGCAGGATGATAAGAAAGTGTGTGCGTGAGTATGTGGTTTGTGGCAGCTTCTCTACTCGTCCCGAGAACTCGTCTTCGTTCGTTCGATTTTACATAACACCTCTGCTCTCCACTGCACTGTGTACGTCACCCGTTCGCCCGGGGCTCGCAGTAGATCGGGTTCGCTGTCTGGCTGGCTGGCTCTCGCGACGTGTTTCGGGCGAAACTCGACCCAACACTGCCGGTTGCTGCGCCGTTCGCTGTTCGCGGCGACGCATTAAACTATCGCGCGCACCCGGCCGGCTCTCCGAACCCTTTTCCCACTCCGTGACGTCGGACCGCGCCGCCTCCGCTCTGGATATACTGCGGTACTCTCACGGTTTGGGGGTTTGCTGGCGGTTCCTATACTTCGCCCCTCCCCTGCCCGGTGCTGTTTGTGCTCCTCTCCCAAAGCTGGCTTCCCACAGCTGATGGGGCTAAGTGTTGTCGGAAGCTAAGCCAATTGTTTCTCACTCTCTCTCACAAACACTCTCTCGCGTTGCGTTGCCGGGGAGAACTTTGATACCGAACGAGGGGGTTGGTATTTTGGGGGAAGCTTTTACACATGGGGGGGGGGGGTATTGGGATGCGCTCTGACGATTGCGTTAGTTTACTCAACGGTTGTGCACGGTGTATCGTGGGCCGTGCGAAGGAAGGGAGGGATGATAGAGAGTAAGAAGATGCTGATGGTCACGCGTGTAGTGGTGTGTATCGATGAGCCGGGGAACAGCTTCGAAGCTGGGAGCCGGTGGGCTTATTCGGCACGTACCGGACGCACAGGTGCCCCAGGAAGTGCGTTAGCGGTTTGTGGACACTTCTTTGGGGGAGATTTGCTTCAGCAGCAGCTCGACAGCAGGCAAGTCAGGTGCTTCTCGGGCGGTTGCAAGAATCGTCTATCAGTGAGAGAGATCTTGATGCGAGAGATCACTACCAGTGGCTCTTGCTGCGTAGCAGGCTGCCGTGGACGTCGTGTCTGCAATTAGAAGAAGAGAATAGCACACATTAAGTAATTTGCACTTCAGGCAAACAATCTAAGAAAAATTGAATTTAATGTGTTTTCGTAATGCATTCATGCAGGTGGTTGTTTTGACCCCCTTTTCATGTATTTGCCACACACACACACGCGCGCGCAGATGGTTTTGCTCAGTGTACTACACCTTTGTTTGCATTTTTTGTGGCATGTAGATGATTTGACTGATCAGTGGGGTGGGAGAAATTATGATTGCAAGAACAAGGCCACCGTGGTGCATGCGTGCATGATGATTGCTGATCGTATCGATCTCCCCACCATCCCAAACACCATTCACAAACACACAGCGCTGTTGCCTCCCCAGCACGAGATCTATGATGCGTTTGGTGGATAATTACAGCTTGACCCATATATATCTATGCATATGCCTCCTGATTGGACGGCCGATTCGCACCGTGCTGGTGCTTCGTCTTGCCAAACGGGGCTACACGGTGCGCGGAATATGTGCGCCGTCTTTTGGTGGATTTTGCGCCCATCCGTCAAGACTGTTTATCATCGAGAAGTGCGGGAGAGCATCCGTTTCGTTTGATTACGGTCATTATGAGTGCGAATACCTGCCTAGCTGGCGTGGTGAGGTGATTAGATTTAATTGGATGTGCATCCAAACACGTTGACCCAATCTCCCAGAGTTGGGAGTGTGTGTTGCCTGTTTTGCACACCGGAAACAATATATATATGTATCGCCCTCGGGTAGGTCGGTTGAGGTGAGGCGATAAAACAAAAACAAAAACCCAATTCGAAAAATCTTCCCCCAAAACGCCAAACGAGGTCATTCGCTCGGGTTCATTTTTTGGAATACAAAACTAGACAAAATTGGGGAGCTCGCGGCAAAGAAAGGCTGTGGGCGAAGTAAAACCAAGCGGGATTAGTCCGACTAGCACAGCGTGGGCACGCATTTCCATTGGGGGAATCTGGATTCCCGGCGGGGCGGAAGACGCTCACATAAGCCGCAGGAGATGATCGCTGCCTGCAGTGCGCTCTCCGCAGGAGATGATGCGATCGTGGATGGGAACACTGATCCACATAAATCATATTCAACACCAAGGTTCAAGCGAGCGCGGCTGCCACGCATGTCCGTCAGCTTCGCTCCCCATAAGCGGGAGTGTGTGAGTGATGGCCGTGTGACGGGTTGTTCAAACGATGCAAACAAGAGAAATGTTGTCCATCCCCTCTACCATCCCTCCACCCTCTCCACCGGGCCGATGACCTGACCCAGCTAGCACACCGCCCCGTCCCGTCAGCCAAACTGTAACGGAAACAGCCGCTGAATGAGGAAATGACCGGAAATGCACAAGGCACAGTGCGGCGGACCCCATGCCCACGATTAGTCGGCGGTTGCTGTGTTTGTTGGGTTGTTTCGTTGTAGCTTTCCTCCCATGCATCATCATGCTCGCTGGGCATCTAAATTGATTTTTGATAGTTTCGGTCCCGCGACTGTGCGCTCGCCCGGTCTTTCGGTTGTGGCGCCGTTTTGTCACGTGGTTTACGTGTTTACCGTTCTGCGACTACGAAAACACATAATCTGCATCAAATTGAAACTAACGTTCGGGCGGCAATTAAAGGAAAGCCCCAAACGGAACTGATGGAAAATGGGAAATGCTTTGACAATTTAAGGCTTGGACGGGACGACGGGAAATTTGTATGAATAAGAAGAAAAATGGGTTACACTTTAGAGCAGAAATCTCCACGGGTGCGGATTTTGTGGTTTTACACTGATTGGGGTTTTGTGTTGTTACTTCCATTTCTTTTTTTTATCGATATACCCTTCCCCGTCCCCTTGATGCAAACCACGCCACCGGCTCTTTGGCCGTGTGCTTATCTCATCGATGAACAAGACATTAATCCTCACCGAAAAGCGCTGCGCTGCGGTAATTGTAGCTAACGGACCACCGTCCAGAGCTAGCTAGCCGCGGGTCCCTCACCCGCGGCTAACCGCCGTTATTGCCCGGTGCCAAGAAGCACCGCTATCGAACACCGCCGTCCAACCGAACAGCAGCAACAAAAAACGTTCCAATCCAAAGGGAGAAATAAAAATTAAGCACAATAAAAGAAAATGCCAAACGTTCTCCGACCGTTCTGCCGTACTACTGCCACATACGCGGTTGATTCACCGATCTCTTATTGCATCGTTGTGCCAGCCATATCGACCAGCTTCGTTGAGAAATGAAATGGATCACTTTCCGACGTGGGACAACAACGACGGGAAGGGCGTTTTGCGATCAAGAGAAGATCACGTAAAGGAGAACCTTTGCCACTGCTACCGGGTAAGCGATAATTAAACCGTACACAGCCTTGCACTGCTTGTTCCCGCGAGTTATGAAAGAGGTTGGTGTACTGTTTTTTGTTATTTTTATTCTTCCCACCGAAAGTCAATCAAAAGCGAAACTCCCGCTTAAACGCAGCGATAGATGTGGATCTTGAAACGGATCAGAAGATCAGAGTTGGCCTGTTGCGCAACACTTGTGAGATGGGAAGCGGAGCAAAGGGCAAACGAAGGCGCAGCAAGCGGGAATGGGAGGAGAATTCCTTATCGTCTCAGTGGCATCTTTATTGCCAGGGAGGGATTTTCGGAGGATCTAATAACGCGATACTGGATCCGAAACCGAGACAAAGCTTACATAGAGTGTAGCTGGATCATCATTAACGGATCGCTGCTCGGGGAACGGAACTTTAAAGCGCCTGACGCTTCTTCGCTGTCGGGCCAAACACGTACTGATGGCCATACAATTACTGTTGGTCATTGTTGTGGTTTTCGGGACCGTTTATGACGGTTGTGTATGAGCCGCTTAATGCAATGTTTTAGGTACAGTTTAGTGTCAGACATTGCCTTTTACCATCTTGATAGGAATTCCAACGCTTCTTTACTGGAAGTCGTAGCAAGAACTTCAACCTATTTCGATGAAGAAAAATAGTGAGATAGTAATACTTTGGAGCTGCCTGGAGTTTGGAGAAGGAAGATCTTTAAATTCCCTTGAACTCAATGTAACAAAAGGAATCATTTTCCTGGAATGCTACCACACCGTAATAGGTTACAATCACTTCAAAATCTGATCGTTCTAGAAATGTGTGCCTCTGCTCGAAGAAACGGTACGATTGCTCATGATCTCCATAAAAAAAACAAGCCGCCTGCTGAGTGAGGCTTTAATTACCATTGATGAATGGTATCCGGAACAATCCCCCTGGCCACGGTTGTTTGTGGTTGTTGATCTCATTTTTTATCTTTTTGGCCAGAGCAGAGCGTGCCGGAACACATTACCAACGGATCGTTCGATACCTTCCACGGGGTAGGCGATAATAAATCATTACCATCGATCGATAAGCCACCCAGAAAGGAGCACACTGTTGAGTTAGCTGCAGTTCTTTCACTGCCCTCCCTGGTAGCGGTGCTGGTGCCTGCTGGGCAGGGCGTAAACCTTCTAATTATTACATCCAAGCGCAACGCGATCCTCACGAATGCACGAATGCGAAGATTCTTGACCATTTCGAACACGTTGCCACGTTCCCGAAGGCTCCCAAGGCTCGTGCCCGGTACCGTTTGGCCTGGTTTTTGTGCCCGCTGAGCCCACTCTTTACGATGCTGTGTTTCTGTATGTTGTGTGTAATGGATTTTTTGTGCATTCGAACACTTCAAATTCTGGATGGAGTAGCGTCGGAAGGTGATCTGGATGGCGGTCGTTTGTGGCGTTGGAAGATGCAAAGATGCTGCTTAAATGGGCAGTGAAATAAGGCTTCTTGCCACTGGTTTGTGGGTTAATTGGGGTAGAGCGCGTTTTCATTAAAATGGCTTCGAACATCGCTTACACGAGCTGTATAGCTGGAACTGGACGATAAAGCAAAAGAACACGACCAGGTACATAAACTATACGGGGAAGTTTCCGGTGCACACGTGTGTGCATATGTGAGTGGGAAGCTCGGGAAATGTTAACCAACCCCGGGAGCTTTCTGCGGGAGTTTATCACGTGTTTGACCTTTTCCCGTGCAGGTTTAGTAAAACGAGATTAACGGCAAATAATTGTTACAAAGTATTTTGCTTGGAAAGAGCTACCCGCTCTTTCAGAAGTTCGGCTATCAGAAGCGATCTGCTAACTCCCACATTGCCAGTGCACGATCGGCCACTCTCACATCTTTTACAGCCCGTGCTGCTGATAGCACATTCCCACTTACACACGACTCATCTTGCATGGTGAACAAAGAGTAGAAAATGTGCTCAAATTACTGACCCGCTCGAGGCGATCACGTGAAAGGCACTGCTGTGTGAAAACAATTGCACAATTGCATAAACGCGCTGCAATTGACCTCGGGGCGGGCGCTGATCGGTATTTGAACTCGGCGAGTTTGAAGGGATTTGCTGTGCCGTGTTTTGTTCGTTTGTTGATTCCGTTCCGATAGTATTGCTTGATAAGCGGAGCGCTCTGGTTGGCTAGCGTTGGTGAGGAAAGAATTGTCCGTCAAATGATTTTTGCTCAATGAAGTGGTCTGATGGAGCGTTGTTGTTTGGTGGCATTTCACAAAACTAAAAGCATTTTTTTTTCCTTTATCTAACGATCATTTGGATTTGCGCTGGCAGAGCTAGTGATATGATTTAGTTTTTTTTATTTACGAGCAGAAACCACACCATCGTTCATAAGCGTAGCTTAGGCTTCAGCCGATTTTTGTGTGTGAAGTTCGTTCCCCTATCGGATGGGTTATCTTGGCACCGTTTTATTGCCTGATTCCATTACTGCATTAGAGGCTCGAAACATGCGAAGCGCTGCCGTTTCGGCTATTAATTAGCAGGTGGTTAGTAATCGGGACTAGACGCCCCAGACCAGACATTTGGACGGTTAAGCTTCTTGATAAGACGTACATCAATGGTACGAGTGAATAACCGACTACGTTCGTGTTCGTGCCTGGCTCGCTGCCCAGCATACAGACGCAAATCAAAGATCGCCAATCAATCATTGCGTTCACGAGTCGCGTAAGCGGAGTCGACATGACCACGCTAACCCTATCGCGAGATAAGGCTTGGAAGGCTCGGAGACCACGGCCGTCCCTTTTGCAAGGTTACATCTGAGGAACGAAAGTTAGCGGACTGTAATTGTGGCGTTTTGCAACGATGAATTGTAGTTGTAGTTGCATGCATTTTGTCGCGGTACGAACGTGATGATAATGATTGCTAGCAATTGAAATAAAGAATTGCATGTTGCACATGGCGTAAGATCGATCTTGATTGCCTTTTATACAAATTCGTTATTACTATTGAGCAAAACATGTTGGAACCGCAAAAAGACAGCGAAATTCCAATAAAACCAAGATTAATTGAACTTCCTAACATATCCTAACTAGTTGAGTTGACTAGTTGACGTAATAGCTGCTGAGTTTCGTTGATTCGTTGATTCGTTGACACCGTCATTACTCACTTTCTATGCAATCAATCGCCCAAGAATATTGATTCTCGCAGGGAGTGCTTATGATTCATATATTTAATCCAACCATACAGAAATATCACGTCCTGAGTGCACATGTGCCGGCCTACCTGACTGGCGTGACGCACTGTGACGCTTTTATCTCCAAACAATCCCAAACCATTTCCATTTGCTTCGCACCAGCTCTGACGCCGTGTATCTGTGCCGGGTTACATACAGTCTTCCTCCCCAAAAACAACAACACACACACACACACACTCTGTCTGACACAATATTTGCGCAGCGTGTTTTGATGCGACGATCTAGTCTACTTTTTCGTATTCGAGTGTTTTCAACAAATCTTGGTCGCTTCCCGCCACCTCCACTGGTGTCTTAATTCGTGAAGCGTTTACGACGTTTATGATGTAAATCTGCCAGCAAACGCTATGCCAATGATATGCTTAAGGGCTCTTTTTTCAACCAGACCTGACCTACATATCGTGACCATCGTCGGAAAACCCATTTCGGGGACCGAGTTCCCATTGGACTGAGCGATGCGTTAAAGTGCGATGTCTAGGTCGGCCCCACCACTGTCCACTGTCGCTGCGGTTTTATGACTAACAAATGTGGTTCCCCATGAAAGAAGCCTCGTTGCGTAGCCAATTGCAGCTAACTGGCCGTTCTCTCGCACTCTGGTACCGTTTTCCCGCCGCCGTCGTGACATTCAATTATGAAGGCTGCAAAAGTGTAACCGACTGTGGTCTAGGTCCGTCCCGCCCGGCCAGCTCATCCCCCGATTACGGAGGCCCGTGTCGTGCTGAACACAAACGCCGAACACATCAGCGAACCTCATCAGCCCCAGAGCCTAAAATTTTCCCATCCCGCCCAGCAGCCGCGTCGATGCGTCCCCATTTGCGGGTCAGGTCACGCGGGGAGCGCGCGGTGGCTCGTCGTTGGCGGTGAATGTTTTCCGACGTAATCGCTCGCATAATTTCGTACCGACCCCTGTGGCGGTTTACCAGCCGCCGCACACTACTAACTAGCTGGGCAGGTGCGCAAACGGTATCGCCCCGCCCGTGCCCATCGTTCGGCTTCATTTTCTTTTGTTCCTCCACGGCGGTCCTCCGCGTGTTACGGTGTTAATTTCCGTTCTTCTTGCACGTCCACGGCGGTGCCGGTGTTGTTTTCAATTTTCGGCCCCATTCGGCCGCATTAATCGTCTCGCGTCGTTGTAGCCGCTTGCTGTATGCGAACATTTTTGAGACATCCATTACCGCCGAGTCCGCAGAAGGGAAAGAAAAATCCACCTTCGTGAGCTACTTTTCGAGATCGGGGCTACAGGTAGATGGCCGGCTGGCATGCAGAGAATGGAACCGTTTTTCATGTCATGATGTGTTTTTTTTTGTACCAAAAAAAAAAAAGCGGAGGGAAAACGCATATCTAATTCTTGACCCAGCCCCAGGAGTTGAGTGCGAAAAGAGAAGCCGTCGAGAGAGCGATGCGCGCCGTCCGCAGTGCAGACACTGCCGGCAGCCAGCTCATTATCACAATCTTCATCATCTTCGGCGACTAAATGGCGCTCGCGTGCAATCAACATCTTTCAGCACGTACGTATCTTTCGCCGGTGCGACCTCAAAATCGGAAATACGAAACGCAGCAACGGCAGCGGTGCAGTAATGTCCATCGTCTTGCGGCGCGGGCGGCTTGTGTGATTTCTTACCATTTTTCACGCCACAGCGTGCGTGTGCGTGAGCGTATAGCAAGCAAAAGGAAAACATACCGTACCCCATGTATGCCATGGGCTAGATGACGGTATGTTGCGAATGTTGCCGTAGGGGCGCACCTGATTGCTGAATTTCACCCAAAGCGTGTGGCTGAAAAGCAAGAGTGATCGTCGGGATCGTCGGCGAAAACCAGAGAATGGAAAATGGTATGACGCTTGATAGAAAACGGGGGGAAGGAAAAAGCATTTTTTGTTGTTGTTGTGCCCTCGCGTCTGATGCACAGCACAGAAATTGACCCAATTATGTCGACATAATAGGCGCTTGGTTTGGGTGCGTTGTGTGCCCGTTTCTGAGCTGGCCCCAAAAACGCAAAACGAAAACTGGCAGCACAGGTGAATCTTTACGCTGCCTTTCTCGAGCCTCTCTTAGCCAGATGGAGGCTGTCGATCGAAGATCGTGATGTGGTGAACATGGTACAAGAGCAGGCCGCTCACCCTCAGTGCGTGTGATAATTTGCGACCTTATGTGCTGGAAAATGAACATCCAATGAGGAAGCCAAACTAAACCAAAGCACCTTTCGCAACGGCGAGAAACAGAAGAATAAAAAAAACAGCATATTTAGACAAACACAACCGCACGGGCGAGGCTGCGGTAATGCGTGTGAATGCTCTGTTCGGAAACGATTATTCAAGTGAAAGATCAAGCATGAAGCAGCTGCAAATAAAAAAGAAACTGTTGTCTCGGGCAAAGGAAAACCAAAAAACGCTGCCAAACTGTCACGGACGAAACCACGGCAAGGGAAATTCCCGGGGCCCATCGAATGTTGGGAAAAACGGTGAAAGCGAAACCATGCCAGGGCGTCCTCAAAACACAACAAGGCGGGGAAAGGCAAAACGGCGCGGGTTAAACATGGGCGCGCGCACAAAATAGCGACCGGGCGAGAATAGCGCAACGAAACGAAACGAAAGAATCGCAAATGCCGGTTACGCATGGTGACAACGATGGGAACGATGCATCGGCCCGAGACGCGTCGTAAAGTGAACCTCCGGCCACGCCGGCGATGTGCGAGGAAAAGGGAAAATTCGACGATTTGGAGAAACAAAAAAAAAGCAAAAAAAGGAAAGCCAATCGAGCGGATGGGAAGTGCATTTGTTTGGTAGTTTGGTACCGCCACTTAGTCACTCGTTTCAAGGGCGCTTAGTGTCGCCGGTAAGCAATGGGCGGAACGCAAATCAGCTCCTAATGTAGCAACGAATTGCTCTGTAAGTGCGGCAAATTGGACGCTGGCGGACCAGGTGCAAGGAGAAAGGCATTTAGCGATTTAAAATTACGGTGACAGTGTTGTTTTGTTGGGGGTTTTTTTTCGGCACTGGAAGGATGGCGCTGTTCGACTGGAGGATAAGAAATCGGTGTCATTTTCTTTACGAGTGAAGTTTGCGAGAGTGAGAACAACCCGAGTGACTATGTCAATAGTATGGAGTCATGAACAGCAATATTTGTAATAACACAACTAAATTATTCAAACATGTTTGAGGGGATAAATCATACTCCAACACGTACACATGTTAGTGCAATAAAATTGAAGTAAATGACATTGAAATACAACAAGTGCATTAATCATGAAAATAATGGTTTGTATCTATTTGTTGTGTTCCACTTCTATTGTATCTATTTGTTGGCTGTTTGGCTTAGAAACAACACAGCTTAGAACGCAAATACACTATAAAAACAGTACAGTACCCCTATCCACCCTCATCGTCCGTCATTGACCATCGATCACAAAACCTCAAACTGCAAAAAGCCACCGACACGTTCGCCAGGTTTACCTCTAAAAGCTCTTTCGTACGGGGACAAAACAAAAACGCGAAATGACACTGCAAACTGTCATCATTCATGTTCACAGTGCCGGCCTGATGGTGCATTTTTCATGCACACGACGACAACATTTCCCGCCGTACGCGACGCGAACGATTTGTGACCCAAGTGTGTGAGTCCCCCAGCCCCGAGCGACTTATCATTTTACCACATCCTCCTTCCCCATTTCCACCGCCACCAAAAAAGGCAAGACTTTTCCTTTCCCTTCCATTGTGCGCCCGCAACCGAACGCGTCTGTCTCCCGCCTGCATTGTATTAGAGCGTGAGGTGCGAATTTGATAGCGGCATGTGTTGTCATGTGGCGTTGCACGGTTTGCATGTTTGCTGCCGCTAGCACGGTGGAAAATAGGGACAGAGCGAAGAAAAACAGCAGCAGCACTGAAACACAAAACACACAAAAACCCGGCCGCCTGCAAACACACACACACGCATGGACCAGAGAGGCTTCATAAATCAATCAACCGCCAGCCGAACGGATTTATGGTGCCTGTCAAGGTGAAGGCCCCGTGTTGTGGCCGCCAGCACCAGCGCGCCGCCGATGATTCAACTCATTTACCTTTCCTTTGAATATGCTGGGTTTGTTTTGTTTTTGTCTTTCCGCGACTGTTCTTACGATTCGCACACTCTCTCTCTTTCTTGTTTTTGTTTTTCAATTTCAACCACACACAGCGACAAATCGATAGCCCTGACCATCTTCTTCTCGAGCGTCTTCGCTCTGCTGGACGCTACAAGCTTTCACTATCGATGGCGAAGGTGAGGGAAACAAAGGGTCGGTGTCGGTGGGTTGGCTATTGTTTCACACAATCCGCAGGGACTCCCATTTCCCGGTCAGAGCAGGCGGGAAGGTTTAGGTTGTATTTAAGCGTGTTCCGCTGCCAATAAGTCGTCAGCCCATTGTCACTGAATCTGACAAATGTTTCCTTCCTTCCAGGTTGGTAGGAGTAGAAAAGAACTAAAATGTTATAACACAAAACAGTGCAGCCATAGCTTCGCAAATGCAAAGTGGTGTTGTAGACCTAACCGATACACACATAAATGTTTGATTGTGTTGTGTGCGTTTTGCGGCAGCAAAACTTTATATGCTTTCGACCATGTATGTCTGTTTATGGCTTTTTCGGGTGAAAATATTGACGAATGAATTTTTTTTTTAATTTTTCCTGCTCTGATTTCCAACCTGCACTCGCTCGGGAGCGATGATGTTGATTTGAAAAGTTAGGAATAAAAAAATAAAATAAAACAAAATTTTCATAAATATTTTCTATCCCACTAGATCCTAATGGAACAAGTCCGAACATTCCCCAAAAGGTAAAACACCGTTGCGCAAACACGCGCCAACAGCGTTGCGTACACTTTCGCGTTAATTCTATCGAGACCGAGGGGTTGTGCACACATTTGATTTTGTTGACCTTTAGAGTGTGGAAATAAAAATCAAACACTCCACAGCCCGTGCTTTCGGTGTGCAGAAGGGCTGGTCGAATATGGTGTATCTTTTTGCTTTTTTTTGTACATTTTTAATTCCCCACAAATCCCTGCCCACAAAAGAGAGGGCAGCTGCGAGCGAGCGAAGCTTTTCCGAAACTAACATTGATTTTAATTGATTTTTCGCAATTTTCCCTTTTGCGAGCAGTTTTTGGTAGATTGCAAAAGGTCGTCGCACAATTGTTTGTAAATTTCATGTTGTCGCAAACAGCTGAGCTGTTTGGACGGTTGGGAAAAATCAGAATTTCATTTACAAAAATTGGATTTTATGAAACGGCAAAACAAGAACGGCAAATTGTATTTGTGTTTTGGTTAGGATGGATATTAAAAATGCAGGAAATGTGAGAATCAATACATGAGATTGAATGGCAGTGCTTCAAATTAGTGGGAATTTTATGAATTTAACATACCAATGCAATGACCGTCATTGAAAATATTTCCCGAAAATTGATTTTTTTTTATCTCGTCCAGTATGCTGAATAGCGGATTGAAATAAATAATACATTATTCTAAGTATGAAATATTCAACCGTTGAAAACGAACAAAACCCATCAACCGCGTTAGGCCCAATAGACTTCGAGAAGATGTTCAATTTTCCCATTCCCAAGCTCCGCTCGGCGTGTGCAAAATGCAAAAGTAACACTCGAAAGCGATAACATACTTCAGCAGAAGGAATTACGTCCGCCACCATCACCCTTAAGCCACCATTGCAACAGGTATCATCCCGTGCAGCAAACTTTCGGCAGCCTCATCGAAGCGTAACATAAACAATCGTATGTAGTGCTGTTCAATTGTGGGAACTGTTGAGCGCACAAGTAGATGATACCGGTACCGACACGCTGCATGAAGCTGGTTGATTTGGCAGTAGGAAAGGGGTTTTGGCTAACTCTGCAACAACATCACCATCGCGTAAGTGTATCGCGCTCTTCAAAAACTTTACCCAAAAACTGAGGTGCACACTTCGGTTGGTTTCCAGCAGTTTGTAATTAAAAGCAAATCTTGCAAGGATTTGTTGCAATACGGTGTGATGAATCCGTGCTGGAGAGGTTTTAAGACGCCACTTGCGTGCTTGTTGCCAGTTTTGCTGGAAGCTGCTGCTACAAAACACAAGTTGATTAGAAAGCAACTAAACTTTGTTTTGTGTGCCAATGATATATGGCAACTCTTGATCGCACTCAACACGCCACGAAGCTCGTGCTGGTTTAAACGGAGCAGCGAAAGAGAGCTGCTCCAAAAAGCTGGGGAGTGAGGGATCGGTTACGAAAGAGATCGCACCCGGAAATCGGTTGTTTCCGAATCGTGAACCGTGAGATGCGTATCCCGTACATCACGTCCTACCAGTTCCCGGCGAGCCCGATCTTCGCTCTCCCCTACAGAAACAAAGGAAGTAGTCGCGTGGAGAAAGTATATGGAACAAAGATCAAGATAGTTGTATGGATGCATCTCATTATGCGTTCCAGTGGCTTCCAGTGTGCAGGAGGTTACAATCAAATTTTCTTTACCGACCTCGGTCGAAGAAGATCTCCACCCCTTAACCCGGAGCGGGCGATCTAGCGCACCGAATAAAGATATGAGCAAATAAGTAGAGCGAGCACGAGCTGGAAAATTGAAGACATGCAAACGAGTTTGGATCTTGCGCCTGGTCTTACTGCACTGTGTAAGAGGGTACACGGTACTAGGGGTAATGTTTTTGTTTTTCCTAGCGCTTCGCTTCACCTTATTGCTTTGACTTTTGAGTCTTACGCCCAAACGTAAGACTCATCCAACACCCTCTCGTGTTGGCGAGAGGCGCTCACGTGTTCACGTCCCAAGACGAGCCTCTTCTTTATAACTGCAAGCCATCTAAAAACAAAGCTAGTCGATTACGCTTATACAATCAAGCTGTTTTAAAGCTGGACCCGATACGAGAGACGAAGCATCATCAAGGGAATAAAAGAGGTGACTTAATGGTTCAATTACGAATTGTATTTTCCCGTGCACCGACGGACCAATGGAGCGGAGCCGGTGGCGCGGGGATCGGTTTCCATCAGCGGACCAGAAGCGCCATTTATGTAACGATTATAACTTCATAAACACCGGGCGGCATCGTTCATTGCTTCGTACAGAAGGTGCTCGTTTGTGCGGTACAAGACACCAGTCCTCTCAGTGCCGCGATGTATCCCTCTAGTGGGTCCGAACCGAGTCCAGACTCAACCAAGAGAGAAAGGAAGAATTTGTTCTCATAGAATACCCCCGGGGAGGTACAACAAAGCAACAGCGTTGTTGGATCGTTTGAGACGCGATGGTTCTTTGTTGTTAAAGGTGGCGTGCAATGGGTCGTTTTTTTGTGTGCTATCAATTAGCCTGTGTTCTTTCACGAATTAGCAGCGAGCTTCGTAAAGAATGTTCGATGGATTAATAATCTGTAAAACAGCGGCTTTGTTTGCTTGGAAGCTTGGCAACATCGTTCGTGGAACAAAGCTGAACGTCGTAAGTTAGCAATAGAAAGGATACTCTTTTCAGTTCAATTGCATCAATTATATTCCTACTAGAAGCTACATGGATACGATGAAAGTTTAAAGGAGCACAATAATGTAGTTGTTTATGAGGGCGCGTTTTGTTTTTTCGGTACAATTTGTAACCCACACATTCCGATAACGCCTTTGCAAACCATTCTAGCCGAACGATGGCCATAAAGCGAAATGGTGGCATTATCGTTAGCGCATGGTTAGCGAACACAGTTCGGTTGCAATAAAGACACAACACCGATGGTGCAAACGTAACAAAAAAAAAAGCGCCACAATCGGCTCGAACCATTCCCGCTGTACTGCTCACTCAATGCTCGGTTCCGTTCGAAGCAGCTATGCTAAAACGGTGAGTGACAGTACCGACAGCGGCACCAACATAACAAAAAAACAAAACACGATCCTAATAAATGGTATAGCGCCACAAATGTACCGGCTGCGGTTTACGGGCACCACCGAAAACCACCGCCGTTTTGGCCAAACTGGATTAGTGCCGATTAGGCCTCGGTCGGAACTTGCCCGCACCCCGCCCGCAAAGCGTCATCATTCGCGGTTGAGGGGATTTGAAAAATTGATCAATTAATTGGACACTTTCCCAGTCCCCCAGCGGTGCCGGGGCTGTACAATACTGGCATAACGCCGGACGCTGGTGGCGGTATAATTTTGGGGTTCTCACCTGGTGATGGTGGTTTTGTGTTGGGCTTTTCTTTCCATCTTTTTTTTTTGCAGGGTTTGCGGCATGCGTTGCAATGATGCTGCAAAATGAGGTTGTTTGCACGCCGGCACCTGCAATTAACCGTGTCGACATGGAAATCAGGGGAGTTTGCTGTCTGTGTGTGTGCGCGTGTTTTTGGTAGGAAGAGTACGAGGGTATGGCCGATGTAGCAAATTGGATCGTGCTACCGGAAGCGGCGTCTTTGTAACGGTGTTGCCTAGTCGGTTAATCGATTCAATTTCCGCCGTCGGCGTCGACCTTGACGTGGTGAGGCTTGCATCTGGGGAGCTTTCAGATCGTGACAGGTGTTTTTTGTTTTGTTTGACAAGCCATTACAAGCCAAACGCTTTATGCCATCAAACATTGAGAGGCGCTTTTTGGGTGGTAAAGTTCTTATTTAAATTTATATTTATACATATTTTTCAATGGTTGAGCGCACATTTTTGCTTCTCAGCTGTGCCATGTTTTATAAAAGGGTTTCGAAAAAGGTTAACTATCAAACCGTCAGATCTGAATCAAAATGCTTCGACCATAAACTCTTCATTGAAACGATATTGTTCGGTTCAGTGTCAGCCCAAAGCATCGCACAATGGCAGGCAGATTAAAATCCTTCAACAAAAATACAAAAAAGCTCCACAAGTGTATGCGTCAGAAGCAATTTCATGCCCGGTTTGTGTGTACCCGTGTGTCCCTAAATTTTGGTACACAAATTCGGTTCCATTCCAACTTTCTACCACACCCCTCCGCCGGGCCTGCCCGTTCCACTCCCGTTCCCGTTTGCTTCGTGAGTATGTCACGACAAATTAGCTTCACCTGCCTCACGTTGCGCCGATCTCCGGTGCTGCCGTGCCGGTGTCCCATTTCCGCACCTGATCGCGACCCGCCAGTGGGCGATGGCTAGCATTGATTCGATGTGTTTTACATCGTGTCACCTTCTGGCCAGAAACAACAACAAAAAAAAGCGAAGGGGTACAAAAACACACATACCGCGACGGAATAATG
Organism: Anopheles merus; assembly: GCF_017562075.2. Lineage (NCBI taxonomy): Eukaryota > Metazoa > Arthropoda > Insecta > Diptera > Culicidae > Anopheles > Anopheles merus. The sequence continues at coordinate 9,958,562 of NC_054082.1, read as the reverse complement.
GCACGATCGCTAGTCGTTCCACACGCGCACGGAAGCAGTCGGTCGGTGGACGGCAACGGTGGCGCGGCTGCATCGCTTCTTTTGATCGGCATGCTCTCCTGACACGTGACATACAAGGAACATGCAAACGGTTTGCGCTTAGGTTACGCCGGCAAACTACAACAAACGCAAACACACACACACACGTATGCAAACATTGTAGTGTACCGGTAGGTGGGAGGTGGGTTCCGAATCGATCGGTTCAAGGTTGACGCGTCACGCACGGTAGCACACATCTCGGCGAAACCCGGTTGTACATGGAGCGCGAGCATCCATGGCGCGGATGATGCTGATAAACTGATGTGCCCGTTCGGCCCGAATGCGCCCTCACGCCGCCCAATGATGGATCTGTTTTGCTGAGGAAGGGTGGAGGGTGGACAAATCATTTTGTATTTGGCGGAAAAGCCGAAATTTTGTAAAGCTTGTAGCTGTGTGCTGGTTGTTCTGCGTGGCTTAAAGCCGTCGGTGTTCGCGTAAACGTGAGATCTAACGTTGCACCACTCGCGGGTTTTCGCTTACGTCAGCATCAAATGATGTGGAACAAATGGGGGAGGGTTTGGACCATCCGCACGCCCCGAGCAGATCGGTGACACTTTGCTGTCAAAAGCAAACAGTACCGCGCACGTAATCGGGTGAGCCCATCGGTCCCCGGGCCGGGTTGATTGAATCATGTGTAGAGCTGTTTTCATGTTCATACGTAATCTAACCACGCCACCACGAGCGGATTGTTTGGCGACTGAGGTTCAAGGTTGTACATGAAATTCGGGAAAATTATACTTACAAAAGTTTACGGTTTCAGCATGGTTCGTCTCACACACGCATCGCGGTCGCTTTATAATTGGAAGCTGAGAAAGAAAAGCACACGAAAAAACGCATAGATCAGTATGAGCCATAAGTAGGTTAAGTTCATAAAGATTCATAGTGATTCCCCAATGATTGTGGAGCATAAATTTTAGTCACGGAATATTAACTCCACAGCCAACATCATTACGTCGTGTGCAGTGTGCTGCACGTAAATGGTTTAACCCAAACTTTACTATTCCCTACGACCGAATCGTCTCTGTGTATATCAGCTCATAAATCTCTCGATCCGACCGACCTGCCAGCGCACGAATATGAACGTTCCGACCTGCAGAAGCAAGCTAATTGAATCGGGAGCACCAGCACCGCGCCACCATTTGCCCGATAAATTGTTCCCGGTATTATGCCCGTCCGCCCGCCCGGCGGCCAAATCAAACACGCTCTCCCATGCGCTCCAGGTGCGCACAATCAAATTTACTGCCAAACATGCCTCCAAAAGCGCACACTAGGCCGCAAATTTCGCGAGCTAGATGCCAATATTGACACAATCAACAACCCAACGGAGTAAGCAATGCATCCGGAATGCTTCCGGAATCGCCCTGGGATCGGAATGTCATTAGCTGTCGGCGGCGGCGGAGGTGGTGGTAGTAGTGAATCCACTCCCGGACACTCACCCCTGAGATACAGAATAAACAATAACGAGGTGTGTAAGGGTTCGTGGCCTGTCGCGCTTTGAACCATTCCATTGGACCCACCGTTGAACAGTTGAATAATCAATCGCTCCTTTCGTATGGTTTGAAGGATTCCTCAAGTCTCCAATACTGTGCCAGCCTCCCTGGTGGGTAGCGGGATGCAGGCGACGGCCATGTCCGACGAGCCGAGGCCAATGACGAACGTGATGATCCGTCGAACGTGGGACGGCTCACAGTACGCGGTGGTGGTAGTGGAGCAAATCTCCCGGAGGTCCTAAATCCGTCCGACCAGCGCCGGGTCACGCACAGTCATCCGAACATCTCTCGGGCCCCGTGTCAACCGCGGAAGTGCTACACCGGAAAAGGCTAATTAAGAGCCAGTTGAAGTCCAGATCCAGCAGCAGTGGCAGAATTTGTTCGGCCATGCGCGTCACTGGTCACTGCGTTGGCTGTTGATTGCATTAGAGGCAACTATGCATTCGAGAGCTAGAGTGAGAGAGCGCACGAGTTGTGCATTGCGTGCATGTGTCCGCCCTGGGAGCTGGCATCATAACACACCATAGTTGACCCCGCAAACAGCCTAACTAGGGGATAGGATTGCGATTTGTTTGCAGTTCGTTTGGTAAGCCGTTTTTTTTTTTTTTTGGTTGGTTGTTGTTGCTCCATTCCGTTCACCGAGGAGGAAGGGGTACTGACTGAGCGAACAACATTCGACACACCGGGTCTCGAGTGCATGGTGTGGAATAATTTGCCACTAATTCGCGTATCATTCGCACTTCGCCTCCGGGGAGCCGACGAAAGGAAGATATGATACGCGCTACACAGTACCGCGCACGGTGCACCACTGCACTGCACGGGAAAGAAGTCATTTCGGTTTCGGTTGCTGGCAAAATAATTGGATTTTCATGATTGATTGAGTTGTTTCTCGCTGCCAGAACACGACTGCATTCGTGTTTTCCGGCGCATATACGCGGTTCTCGGTGCTAGATGAAAAGGAGCATTGCTTCTTTTTTTTTGTTTTTTGTTTTTGGCTACGCGATTGATCAGAAGCTTTGCCCTTTTTCGAGCGATAGCGAGCAAGCTAACAAACCAATTTTGCGTCGGTGAAATTTGGCCTACAAAACTGTGTATCGTCCATTACAAAGAATGGACAGAAAGTTGCATTTCCTGTTGGTTTGAATGATTGGCACAAAGAACCTGTTGATCTGCAGCGAACCTGTAAGTTGCAACATTATTGCAAAGATGTATGAAGCAGAAAGTATGCAATCTGCATTACAGAACGCCTCAAGTTGTACCGTGCACAGTACAAAACCGTCGCATTCTGACTTTGTAACCTACTTGTTCATCCAATAGATGGATTTGAGAAAGAGCGAGAGCTAATTTCCTTTCCATACACGGTTTGGCATAATTAATCGTACCCAAACCGGACGTTGTAATGCGATAAAGCGGTCTAGCTCTAAAACCTTACGTTGCAAAAACCGTGCTACAAAACGGCAATAAAAGTGTTATTGCCACGCTGGTACACCTGAAAAAGAAAACTACGTCGAACAGCAGCTGTCCTGTCGCGAAAGACGCCGCAAACGTCCGAGTGGTATGGCCGAGATGTGACCGCAGCGACAAGTGGGTTGGATCGCGTAGCAAGATTTTATTACCCACCCCCTTTCCGCAGCAGCAAACCAAACACAACAATGCAGCTTGCACATTTGCATTCCTTCCTGCTCGCGGGCAACGAGTGGTGCGAGTTATTTTTAATGGTCAACCGGCACACATTTGTCATTGCGTGGCAACGTTCTCTCTCTCTCTCTCTCTCTCTCTCTCTCTCTCTCTCTCTCTCTCTCTCTCTCTCTCTCTCTCTCTCTCTCTCTCTGTTTGTGTGCAGTGCCTGTGTGCCGGTGTGATTGTAGTGATTTGTGAATAAATAAACAAACATTTTTCTATCGCGCCATCGGACGGTAACAAATCCAGTTCCGGATCGATCGCACAGACTGGGTGGTGTGATGACGTTAATCTGAGGTTTGGCCGAGGTGATATCAGCCGGCTTGCCAATGAAATGCATATGATTTTTATTCATTATAACCGGTTTCTAATAGTTGTTAAGCTCTATTGCGTCGTCGTATAGGGGCCGCGTAGGTTGCTGGTATTCACGAGATAAAACTAGAGCCAGAAACAATAAGGGTAGTGCATTGATTTGATAACACTCTGCACCGTTTAAACTTAATTTTTAATCCACCTAACAAAGGAAGTCGTTTTTAATTCGTAACTGGTGCTCCGTATTACCTATTCCGAACCAAACTTAGCTTAACATATGAAAATCATTTGTCCAAAACTCATAACCCACCATCAAGCCGTGAGGAAAGACAAAAACGCAAAGAAAGAAGCAGTAGCAAACAGATAAACGTAATCATCGATTAGAATTGCTTTCCCAATGTCACCTGCGCACTTTTTTTCGCTCTCTTTTACTGCCAATCGACTCCACATGTCTCGGCGTATCGGGCCATACGGGCCTCAGCTTTTTGTCCCACGTTTTGTCTAAACCGACACCGGGCCGGGAAGGACAAATCTTGGCGGCATTGACTTAAATCACACACTCAAATCGTTACTACGTGACTGGATTGGAATAACAAATAGTGCCATGCTAGGGAGGGAGGGCCACCGTTTGGTAGGATGAATGGGTGGCTGGATGGATGGGTGTGCATAAATCGTCCAAAATGTCGATCATGTTGATGTCTTCCCAGGCTTCCCCGCTCGGAGGAGCTGTTCGTATCGGGGGCTTAGCATACACATGCACGCTCACACCGTTCGACGGCAATGGTCGCCCGGGACGATCCATCACTTGGTGCGGGATGATGGGCACAGCGCTAGTGGAGAGCTGTTAGGAATTTCTAATGCCGAAATCCTGAAAAGTAAATAAAATGCAAACTCATGCCCTGCAAAGCCGAGGATGCCGGCGGGATCAGAAGTCAAATCGTTCGTTTGGGTCGAGACAAATGTTGCGGGAAGAAAAAGTGACAAACGCAGAGAGGCTCCGATTTACCGTGTGCAGAAGAATGCGCTAAGCAGGAAACCGAAATTTGTACTGTGCTGAGCGTAGACTATGCAACTTTGAATTTCTTCTTTTTTGTAGCATCTCCTTGCAACAACTCTTTGCAACGTGTGTAACTGTGGACATAACTGGCTAAGATGCTCTTTACGGGCGCCCCGACAGACAAATAGTAAAAGTGTGAATGGGTTTCCGCACTCGAGCATTGGTTTGCATTAATGATCATCTTTCCTCTGAAGTTCTTTGCTTAATTCGCGCTTCAAAGCACGTGTGCTGCCAGCCCAATGCCAGTGAGCCAAACTTCCAGAATTTAATTCATCCAATTTAGCGGTAACACGTGCCGTAATGTGCGCCCTACACAAAATTCCATTAAAGCAGCTTCATTAGGCAAACGCTTTTACCTTCGGTGTCACAACACTTTCGCTAGAATTTAATAAGCCTGCCACAAGCGCGTAACCAGGCGTACAACAATCGGTGGCCCCAGGGTTTCCCCGGGGGGGTCGACAATTTCTCCGCTTTTGCCCGTTTGCCATTACAACTCCGCGGTTCTTGCGGTTCGGGAGCTATGCTCTTAAGGTTGTCACAATTAATTACAATCCAACTGGTTGGTTTGAGCTTTTCGCAACAACAACAACAAAAAAAAACCAAAACAAAGAAACTATCGCTCAATACAGGTTGGTTGGCTTGTGTGCGTGCGGCAGAATCTTCCTTATTGCGTGCTAACGAACCGTCGTCGAGGAAACCCCGAACCGTAAAACCCTCAGCCCCCCACGGCACCTCATTTACGCGATGTCATTACGAGCATTGGCAATTAATCAACGACCAACAATTACCGGACCCCGCCGGTGGGGAACCAAATTCACGTGGGGGTGGGCGGAGGAAGTGGCCACACATTCCAACACACTGCCACTGCACTGGCTAATTAAAGTGTCCCTCTTTAAACAACCAGTTAAGCAGCGCTTCAACAGCCCCGGAATTGTGTAACAAGTCGCGTCCCGCGTCCCGTCCGCAAAACCCGGGGCAGAAAATCACGGACTCCCGGGCCGGTGTTTCGAATTATTGAAACATACACACCATGCACATACCGGCAGCCAAACGGGCAACTCAGAGACGCACGCTGTGGGAAACCATACCCGGCCATCAATATTTCATGTGCGGGCGATTGAAAGGAACGCCCGTGGGAAAAACGCCCGGGTGGTTCGTGTGCCTACCACCAGCACCATCACGCTTCCTTCCTTATCCAGCATTCAGAGCTAACCTGCGCGATAGCCACAGGTTCCGTGGTGATGCGATGAGTCTTTTACTCCGCTCTTCCCGATGTTCGGCTGCAAATCCAAGCTCCGTTCGCTTATTGATTGCAGTGTAAAGCGCAACGGGAGTTCCCTGTTCGCTGATGGACGTATTCCAGGCTGTTTCGGGGGAGGAAGGAGGGCCTCGTTAGGGCTGCTCATTTGCGGCACCCTAAAAATGCAACTAGAATTCCACACCAATTAACCACGGCAGCGAAGTCGGGCTGGCGCATCCGAATGGATTGAATTCTTCGGCCGCTCGGTTCGCTCGTTACGATTTCCCAGTGATTTCGGTAACTAGCATTGATGGAAGCTAGAACCCTCGAGAACGATTTTGGCGAGGGGGGAAATTTGGGAACAGTACCGCTTGGGGCAATCGATTCCACAGTGGCCTCAATATCTCCAGCCATCATTGAGCCGATCAACAGTTGAATGTGTGTTTTGTGTGTGAATTTTCTGTTTCTCTCTTTCCTTCTCTTCCCGTACGATACGATGACCGCTAGTTCCGGTTCTAATGATACCATACTATGCACCCCCGCGTTTGCTCAGCACTGAAAGTGCGCATCGACATGTGTGAGGGACATGCTGTACGTCAGCCTCGGAACAGTTTCGCTACCCCAAATCCACTAACGCAAAACACAACAGTGTCGCGCACGTTTCAGGATTTCGGGCAACTGGGACGGTTCCTAAAACAAACGCCCAATGTTCCCGGCGGTCCCCCAGCATCGACAAACGGTCCTCCTACAACAACGAGCCCCGTCACTGATTTATCTGATTTGCATGCTGCACGCGAAGTTCTCGATCGATGGGTGGGCGGCCGGTAGGTTGGCCGAGCCAAACGCTACACGATTAGGGTGAATGAATTGTGCAGCGTTACGTGTTCGTTATGGTTATTAAGCCGTATCAGCTCGGCCGCAGTGGCAATTCAGCGCAAGACCGCACGTGGTACACCGGTCACATGGTGCTGCCGGTCCGTGCGTGTGCGTGCAAAGGCACGAGATCGAACACAAACCCTCACTCGACGGCCCATCCTTGCCGACACACTGTGCTGTGCTGCCTCAAAAACACGAGCCATAACACATCGAGAACAGAGGACTATCGTGATGGACGGTGGCGGCTGGACACGTCCTGGTCTGGTCTGGTGTCACAATTTTCCAACGAATGTCCGTACAAATGACACATCTTCTGCAGACTGCCCCGGGACCCCGGGACCCCGCACCGGCAACCGTCCGGGCCGGAAAACATGTTTGCTGACGGACGGTTTCAACCTGCAGCCCCATTCCCGGAAGCTTGCACTCACATTCCACGGTCAGCAAGCCGTCCCGTGAGGGCCGCCGTGGGGTAAACTTTGCCTGGCTGCGACAGCTTCTGATTTGCACTAATAATAAACATATTTATTTTCGCCACCTCCACCATCTGTGGGCCGGGCAGCTGATACGATGGCAGCCCTCCACTCGCCGGGATTAACAGGGCGACCGGGAGGGGGCGATCCGGCGTCATCCGGCTTGTGTCGGCTGGAACAGTGATAAGCTGGGCTGGAGAGCATGTCGATGGTGCGAGGTGCACCTACACTTTCGCGGTTTTCCACCGCCCTTCCCCAAGCACGGTGGTGCTGGTGCAGTTATGATGGACACTTTATCTAGCGCGCTGCAGATTTGTTGTCCGAGTGCACACTCGGACACTTCGCAATCGGGGCGAGAGCGTGTAATACCGCACGCGGCCGCTTGGGTTCTTCGCCGGGTCTGATTAATTATATCATTGTTGTAGTAACGGCGTGCCCAGCGGGCTGTACAGTAACATGCAACCACGCTCGGCAGCAGCAACGGTCGGTCCGCTGCACGATGACGATGTAAGTAATTCCACCATCAACCAGCTCCAGCGTGTCCTGAGGGCTTCAGAATTCAGAATTTAGCATCAGTGCGACCGGTCGGAAGACGGGCGCTGCTGCGATAAAGGGCCCGTTCTTCGTGTGCGCTCATGTAAGCGGGCTGGAAACTGCGAACCTCGTCGGTAGTTCGGACGGATGCAGTTGTTTAAATGAATTTAAAGTTACAGCTTTTTGTGTGGGAAACTTTAAGGCATTTGAAATACATTTTTACCGAAAATGTTCAGTTTGTATAACTCGTTTCTTGCCCAGTAATGCTCCTCTCGACAATGCACTAGACAGCCATGCTTCCTTGTAGCGCTACAGCACTTATCGATTTGAGCTATTTTTATATCTTCCATCGATACAATCATAGTTAAATACCAACGACAAACCTACCTCACACAATGTATATCGAACAAATAAGACACCCTTCACACAAGCACCTCTCGGCTGGCTGTCCGGTCCGGTCTGATAACATCTGCCACCCAGGCTAATGACCATTTCGTGTATCAGATCCCGATTCGATTACCGATGGCTTCCGGCGGTGGAAAGAAAGGAAGAAACCACTCCAAACCAGACCACTCCTCTCGTCTGTTGACAGTAACAAACAAGAGCAGTGACATAGACAAAAAAAACAGTCCATCCCAATAGAGCCACACACACTATCGACAGCCAACAACGATTGTGATGTAATCACCGAGGTGCGCCCCCGGGGCGATCGAAATCTTAATGCCGATTTGACCCCCCAGACCGTGTACCCCTCCGGTATTGTTGCAAAACGCCGGAACGCCGGGCAAACGTTCTCACCGATTGCAGCTGTCGTTTGCGAAAAAGGAAAAGCGCCTCAAACCACGCTTCTACTACGACGTGAATGCCGATGGTTGGATGGAATTCCGACGCGGGGATGGGAGGTAAATTCAAATCAGCGCTCGACCCACGATTCCGAAACCGGCTTAATTCCGGGTAGCGAAGCGGTAAGGAAACACCCATCGCACACACCATTGCTCAGATCGTTCGATTCTATGCGAGCGATTTCTGTAAGGTTCTCGCGCATTGACACCGTTCTGTGTTAGTGGGATAGATGCCCTGCGGGGCGAGAGCCCGTCACATCCGTAATGTTTGGTGTCACCACGCGGTGTGAACCATTGCTAATTTGAGCGGGGGAGGTCGATTTTCGCCATAGAATTGAGCCCCGAAGCGCTCTCAATCTGGGTCGAAAGTTTGGCCGAACGTCTTGACATTAACGCCCGTAGCATGGTGTTGTACTATTTTTTCCCCAATGTATTGTTTATTTGCTATCAGTTTACAAATGCTCCCCTCGCTTCTGCTCCTTGCGAATTGTGTGAAGGTGGTCCCAAATGATGCGCTGTTACGTTGTTTAGCAACCGTTCCTTTCCTATTACGCGAATGTAACAGCTCAGCCACAGGTAGCTGCTTTAAATTGGCCAGTGAAAGTAGGTCAACAAAGCTCCGGTTCACAGATTGTCATCAGGTCGTTGCGTTGCGATCCGGTGGCAGCAAATGAAAGACATCGGATCCAATAAAAAGTGGCACCATAATTAGACATAATTCTTTGTACGATTTGGTCCATCCCTCGTCCGAGCTGAACGAGCTTAAGTGATTGTATTAAAATCTTTACCAAATATGCTTCAAGCTCGACAGTTGACCCGAATGACTCAAACCAGAGGGCTTAATCTTTCAGCGCGAGACCTTATGCGTATTACTAACCTCCACTCACTGGTGGATCTGGTGATTGGTGCCGCACCAGCAGCAAACCAGACCAATGCGTCTAGGCCTATCTGCACTCAAAAAGCTCCCACCAGCAGCATCGTTAGCACAGTATTGACCACCGAAACGTTAAGCTAAAAATCAAACACGATCCTACGAAAACAGGTTTCGATGGCTAATTTACACGCGTGCAGGGGGGGCTACACAAACGTCCACATCCCGTCTTGGCGAACGTTCTTTGAAGACGACGTTGGCGACGGTCATCGCACAGCTTCACCGTCTTCCAAGGTCTTTCGAGAGAGAACGACACAGCGGGGTTTTATTTTTACTTTTTTTGTGCGCTCAAAACTCAGCAAAACAGCAAACAACGATGTTCCACAGTCACGAATGATGGTAGTGGTGAAGGTAGTGGTGTCTTCCGTCCAACGCACTCGCCGCGCCGCTCGCACGCAAAGCCATCGATCGGTATTTGGATCGAATGGCGAGGCCAGCGTGCGGATCGCACACTTTTCATATGCGCGGCTTTCAGGTGGTGGAAAATGCTTTATCCGACTGGGGGGAAGTGGAAGCATTTTTACGCCATATGGATCGCGGCTCGAACCATTCACGCGATTCACCATTTTACCCATCCCATTTCATCTGTTCTGCAGTTTTGGGTTGGGGCTTTCATCGTACACCGACCTGTGGGGAAGGTGCGTCGCATAGGAAAGAGTAAAAGTTTTCTATTTTTTGCCTCCTATTTTCTCACACCCCTTCCCCTGTTTCTACTGGTATTTTGTTTATGTGTGTGTGTTCATTTTGCTTCAAGTTCGACTCACGTGCCGATAGAAACGCTCGCGGTACGCACGTTTCATGATGTTATTTAAACGCGGCTAATAAATCATGAACAAAGCCGAACCGATCATACCACTCCACCGGGGTGGAAAATGGAAATGGGAAAGCTGAGTTGTGCGCGAAATCAGTTGCATTCTGAGGCTCGTGTATGGCTCGTGGGGGCCCCCAAGAGTGGACTCCGGCCGGGTCAACGTGCACAAGCAGTGTTCGCTTTTGGAAGCGATGTGAAGACGAATCGAAAGTAAGGGAGGAACATTGTAAGGCAACACAGTGCTGCTGTTTTGCCTAGGGGCAGCACACACTTTTGGTGTGAATCAGAGCCTAACTTTTTTTTACGGAAAATGGCAGAAAAGATTGATATAGTTATGCGTAAGGTCGATTATCAATTATTCTCAATTTAGCGTAATATTCTTTGCAGTGTCAATGCCAACCATTCGACGGTACGCTGATGAAACGATCAGGTCGTAACAACTTCACCCCACCAGAATTGGGCAAATTTCTCTTATTTAATAACTACCCAACTACACTTTACTCAACGCGGCCAGTGCAAACGAATGCCCAAAGAGAATGCCGTCTCCAAAAGCGCGGCTTCAAAATTATCTTCTTTTTGCTGTTGTTAATACAACTTTTCGGCGAGAGGTCAAGAGACGGGGTTTCGACTGCACCGAGAAGCACCATCCACGAGTCCAAGTGGCCACCGCCACCAGCACAGACCCAATGCGCCCATTAGTGTGCTTCTACCTCTTTCTTGCTTTACCACTGCGCCACTGCTGTTACCTCAAAACACAGCCCCAAAATCTCCACACCACCAGGTAGCGTGCCATAAAATGGTTCCAATGACGTAAAAAGTAAGAGTGATGTAGAGTGGAGCGTCATAAAAGCAAGAAGACGTCAGGGCTGCCTGATGCCCCAAAGCAGGAGGGGGCGGAATAAAAACAACATCTTGCCACGGTGCGCCATCCGATCCGATGATCCGCGTTTGGCCTCTCTCTCGCGCAAGTAATGGCTGGAAGTTGGGGAAAAAATGTTTGCAATGTTTGGCGCTGGAAAGGCTTTGGGTCGGAAGTCTGGCACCCGGGGAATGAAAAAAGGCGGGCGTTGAAGAAAAATGCAGACGCGCGCGGAGAAAAGATGAAATAATGAACCTCTAATATGATGGCATCGCGGGGCCGGGAGAAACTTTTTTGCTTTGTTTATGGAAGATTTGATTTTCTTTTCTTTTCTGGCTGTTGTGTGCTGTGTGTGCGTTTGATTTTCATGCGGCACAACGAAGCTTGCCCGTCGCTTGATAATAAACGGTAGCAAAATGGTTGCAAAAGTTTGAACACAAACAGTGACGGAGTTTTTCCCGCCCGCTGCGTAAGGCGCACGTGCGCATGCGTGGTCGTAAAATCGCATCTTTTGGATGCAAATCCCGCCCGGCACCGGCACGTTAATGATGGATTATAAGTTTGTTCTGATGGGATTCTTTTACCGTCTGCTCCGGTCTAGATGAAAGCGAGAAGCCTCGTCGGCGGTGTAGCTAGGAAAATATGTTTGCAGTATTACATATTTGTTAAGTTTTAACTATGTTTGAAGTATAACTAACCAGCACATCACTGAACTTCTTGGTGGTTGTGCCCTTTAGATCGGAATTGATTTTATATTATTCATCGTGACCGGCGAAACAACAAAACAGCAAACCCAACTCCAATGCTCGGCCCCTAACGATGCGAACCATTCACGAATAAGCTGGCCGATCGATCGTGTACTTCACCCACTTTTGCCTAGCTGTAGCTACAGCTAGAGTTCATGAATATTGGCCGAGATCGATTCCTCAAAACCCAAAAAGGGAGGACGCGTGGCCAATCAAACAATCGACTTCGGTATCGAAAAGACAGTCGTGCGGTGTGGGAAAGCTGGAAAACTTCGTCCCAATGTTGGGCTAACAGCACGACCCATGCTAAGACGAATGCACCCCATGCAACGCAACGTGAGCTGAGCCCCGAACGCCCCGAATGCATGAGAAACTGCAACGCCCTCCCTTCCCCAACCGTTGCAGCATATTCGCGCAGTTGGTCCGTTTGTTTTCCTTCATCGTTTTTCCTCCACCTCGGAATTGCAAGACTCGTTTACCACTGTTCCCACTTGCCCCACTCCCTCCCCTCTCTAAGGGTTGGCAGACCACACGGACACTGACCGCGATCATGGCTGAATGCACATGAATGCACTTTTCACGCTATTCTCGGTCGGCGAACGCTTGGCGGCGGGTCGCACTTTTCGGGGACTCACTGGGTCAGTGGGTTTTGAATTGCAAGAAGGGTTCAATGGTGTGCTCGAGCGGAGGGGAAAGGAAGGGGGAGGGGGGGGGGGGAGCAAAGCTCGTTTAAAAGGTAACGTGTGGCTGCGTACGCGCGCAAGATGACAAGTTGGGGCAAATAAATGCAGAAGGGTAAGAAAAGCCGAGATTCATTCGACTGACCTACTTTCCCGGTACAGTTTTTCTTTCTGCACAAACGCACGCTGGTCGCTTGCATCGGTGAACCCCGGTGAGCACGGGACGTGACCATTCTCCCTGGGGGTCATCAATGTATGCATTCTTCCCCGGGGGGGGAGACAATCCCGCTGCTGCAGCGAATTGCGCCTTCCACCAACTGAATTGTGATGTTTGTGTTCTTTGTTTCAATGAGCGATAGCTCCCCCTGTACGCATGCACCACAAATCAATCTTCATCGCTCTTTAGATGAATCGAAACTGGACCAAATTTACTGTGTTCAGTAATTGAGCTGCTAGTTAAATTGTGTTGCATGTGTCGCAGGCCTAATGATCGCACCGATCTTTCGACTCGCTTTCGTACCGCCTTCCCCCCTAGTCCTAAGATTGACTGTGCGAGACGGGGAACGCCAATGGGGAAAGATTTCACTTCTCACACATCCCCCTTCGCTATTTCCCCCACCCCATCCCCCTGCTCACTGCACCAGAGTTTGCTTTCACCCGGCCATCACCATTTGGCGGAGCGCACGGGAGATGTGCATTATGCACAGACGCCTGCCGTCGGGGTGGGGGGTCTGTGGCTTCGCCGGAATGCAATCGCATGCCAGTGCACCGATACGGAACGGCAACGCTGCAGCCAGCGGCAGAAAATCAACAAAAAGTGAAATCCCCTTGCCATCGTCGGGAGTTGCCATCTCCACCGTTTTGGTGGGGAGGATGAAGCAGCAAGATCGCATCTCATCGGGTGAGCGGTGAAACGGGAGACACATCAGGCAAACAGGTTCTTCTCACAGAGTTCCGTGATGAGCAAGGGCACGGCAGGGGATAGACTGGGCAAGAATTTTTGTTGTGCTTAGGTTCTATGGTCAAAGTGAAACTTAAATAAAGTTTTTCATTTGGATACCTTCCCATTCATACGGGAGTGAAAAGAATCCAATCATACAATGTGCTAGAGGTTAAATTGTGTCAAACAAGGTCACAAGAGGAAACACATCGTTTCTGTACGTTAGTTTTTCATCCCAAAACTTATTCTTCACCTTTTAATATTCCAGGAAACCTCAACAACCATCATTCTACTTCATTATGTTCATTAACCGAATTCATTACCGACAAAAGTATTGGCCAAGTAAGAAATAAATAACCAAACATGTGGCATGTCATACAAAAACACCAGATGAGAAGTTCGCTTATGCTGTGCATATGCTACAGTACGACGATGATGCTGCGTGAGAAGCATTGGCGAGAGAATGCGTGAGAGAGATCGTGAGCGAGAATGTTAGCTCCGCACGGAGAACAGGGGTACGCAACCCACGGCCTTCAGATTGTGTTACAATAAAGAGTACATGTTCTAACATTTTTTTAATATACACTGTTTCGTATCATAAGGAATTACTGAGCATATTTTATCACAAATTTGCCCATTTTTCACTTTTACTAAGAATGTTTATCAATTTTTCGTTTCAGTGAGCCACAAAACTAAACAATGTTTAAATTCTGTTTCAGCTCCATTTGTCAACCATACCTCCCGACAAAGTTGCTCACCCCTGCTCGACGGTGTACCGTTGGTTCGAAGCTGACACAAAATCGATAAACCCTCTCTCACCTGCTATTTTTCTCCCATCCACCAGCCTACTTTGCGGGGCGATTTCGTGCAACATGAATTAGATGCTGGGAGGTTCGGGGCATTTTCTAACATTTCACAACACGGCAGACGTCTTTGCACATACCCGCATGACCCCAAAAAAAAAGCGGTGCACGACCTTCTCAAAGCTTCCTCCTCACACACCAGTCACCGGGCACATCTCACCTCGCCGTCTCACGCAGCTGGTTTCGTTCGATATTTTCACGTCTGCAGCAAACGTCAAAACAATGCGCACCACACCAACACCACCATCACTACCACCACCACTACACGCGAACCAAACACTGCATCAGAGCCCGTGACTGTTCACAATGTTGATAGGGAGATTTCCTAAACAAATCACTTTCCGCCACTGGCCGACACACACACTGGATCGGGGTTGAAATCTAGGCGGAAATAACATTGAAAACTACGCCGCGCACATCTTCGTCGCGCGGATGACGTACGGCGCCTACCCGTTGTTTACAACGATCCGAGTTCCGCGGATGTGGGTGCAGGAATTCGATCCCGTTCGGAATTAAATTCCACTGCAATGCTCTACACACAGCCTCCTCTGGCAACATTCGGTCGCAACTGGCGATTGCTTACCCTTTTTCCGCTGATGGATTGCTCGTAAGATGCACCTTGAGATGATAACGCACAGGCGAACTCGCGGACTGATAGCGCGTTCAATGCGCGTAAGATGCGCTCGAAGAAGATGGAACCAATCCGAGACCAATCCGTTCGGGTGAATTTGCACACGCCAACCGATAGATACGTCGGTCGCCACCGCTCACCACACTTGCGATCTGATACTAAATCCTGTGTGCCTGGAGTACGCGGCGACAACACATTTCGCGTTTTTATTAGCCTTTTATTAGACGAAGCTGCACAACACAAAACGAAAAAAAAGTCCGCACACACACGGTTCCGTTCGTCGCACGGAACACAACACACGGGCAACAAAACACAACCGTTGGTTTCGGGGCGAACAAACAACAGCCAGGCTGCCCTGTCTGTTAGGGCAGCGATGGGAGAGCGCGCGCGAGAGAGAGAGAGCGAACGATTGGTTGAGTTTGTGCGCCAGGGTGTGTAAATTTGAATCCGCACTAGCTGCAGGCCAAAACAACTGTGTGACTTTTGGTCTTGATGCCTTAAATAAGACAAGAAGAAAGTAGCACTAACCAACAAACACGAAGCAAATGAAAGTTCTTAAGAAAAAAGTGGAACAGTTTAAAATAAGAAAAAATATAACCTAAACGAGTTAACTCATGTGTAGTATTGTATTTAAGCAAAACAAGAAGCTGTAGTAAACATAATAACCATTAAACGAAACGTTTGTATTAATTGTATTTTATTTATTTACTCAACAACAAATTTATCAAATATTTAAAAAATCAAAGCACAAAATGACACAGTAAAAAAATCATACAGTTATAGTTTGACAGAAAGAAAAAACAATTCAAACAAAAAAAGAAATTGTAAGTAGTATTCTACGTGAGAGAATATAAATCAATTAAGCTACTAATCCTCTTTATACAATAACAAACATGAAAAGAAAGAAAGTGTTGACTTGCGCCATTAGAAACATTAGACGGTTTCATTTTTACGCACCCAAAAGGTGCGAGAGAATTTGAAAAAGAGAAATCGAGTCTCCTCTACGCGAGAGAGCTATTCTCAATTGAATTGTGTTGAGTTTTCTCTTCATTACATTTTTATATGCGCACAGTGAGATCACAACACAAACTGTTGAGGTAAAAATGGTCGAAGAGAATCTTTAGTTACAGAAAAACCGATTTTTTTTTCTTTGCGAAAGTTAGTTAGGTTCTTAAATCTACAAAATCTACTTCTGAATAAAAGTATTCCTAATTCTTAAAAATTCTAAAATAATTTAATATACTGAAAATTATCTCTGCACGCCTATAGTGTGCACTGTCTAAAATGATGATTTTTATTTCTGCTAAGAGCTATCTATGATCGCTACTATTTGATCAAGATAAGTAGTTGGTAATACATTTGATATATGTTATTGTTATTTTAAAGTCCTTATTGATGTGGTGCGCAGGCCTTATTGCTCAAAGCACCCGGCTAGAATGTTAGCTCTAATGCAAAACTGAAGTTCATTGTATATTTGACAATGTTTTCTAAACCAAAACACTATTTCCCCCTGCCCGCCCGCGGCAAAAACCGGACCCGAGTCTAAATGTCAACAGCAAATGCAAAACCCGTCCCGCAGCACGGTGTGAGCGAGCCGTCGAAACAAACCCGCCACCGACAATCATCTGTGCTAACGGGTGGCAACATAACGGCGCAGCTACGGCGGCCACGAGGCAGAGCGAAATGCACTTGCAGGCGGGTTGAAACAAAAAATTAGGTGCAGCACCCGCCCGGCCTGGTGGGAAACTGGGTGCGAATTATCTTATGATGATAAACTCGAACTTCCCATTTGCCCTTGGACTGCAACGGGCGGGCGGGAACAGGGAGTGGGTGATACGTGTCAGTTCCGACACATTGCACGGTTTCGAGAACGAGTTCTAACCACACAGCACCCGCCCCGCTACACACCACCGGGTAGCGAAGTGCCGATGTGTGCGATGTAGCGTCTTAAGCTTGGCTTGTTGTCGGTTTGTTCGCTTTTCCCGGAAAGCTAAGTAATGCTCCCACGTAGCCATCACGTCCGATCGTGACTATGGCGGCAAACCGTTTGCTTCCGGATTCCCCACGGCTCAGCACATGAATGCACATCAAGATAGATTTTTCTTTACACTTTCTATCGCTCGGTGTGCATCCACGTTCGTTTGCCCCTCTGCCGGAGCGTCCGAGCCACCCGGCGGAGAGTGAGTTGCAATGGCGTAGAAAATAATGCACCTGTCACCCCGCCGAGCTCCATTTTTCTGCCACCATCACCACCTGCAGTCTCCAAAGAAACTACGCAAAACCCCGGAAAGAGGCGAACCCTTAAGGGTGCTCTTCTTAAAAGAAAAAGCTATGCTGTTTTTGCTGAAATGCTTCGCAAAAAGGACTTTAGACCATCCAGTGGTATTTATTCTGGAAAGCACCTTTTGCTGCACTATTTTGAATTGCATCATTGCCGTCTACTTTCCACCCGCCCGGGCTGATTATTTGCTGTGCTACCGTGCAGGACAAGGCGCATGTCTTGGGCCATCGCTTTGCTGCTGTCGTCTTAGCCGTAGTTGCGTTCCGCCAAGGAGTGTCTATTATTTTTGGTTTATTTTTTGCTCTTCCCCCTTTCTTTTTGCTGCCCCTGCAATCACTTTCAGTCCGTCGCTGGAAGAAGTCACAGGGGGAAGAACGGCTAGCAACCGGGACGAGTTAACTGATCGTACTCAATTTGCCCGTGCCCGCGGTCTGGGCTGGACTTCTTTTTGCCTCCGTCACTCTAAACAGTCACTCGCTGGTTCTCCGTTAGTACACGAACAATGCTGAAGTGCGTGATGTGGATGGCTAGCTCTGTGTGTGTGTGTGCACACCAAACCGTTGGACAGCGTGCATTCCTCATTGAAGCAATAACAATTTCCTGTGCAAATTTAAATTAAATTGTCTCAGCAGCAGCAGCAGCAGCAGCACCAGCAAGTGGATGCCGGCACCATTTGGGACTGTCCGTCTGCAGTTGTGTGTTTCCATACCGTGCTTCAGCCCGGCACTCGGGGTTCCCTGTTACCTTTCTCCCTGGCTTACGCCGTGCGAACAGGGATAGGTAACCGTGGCTTAGTTTGCTTTGAACTTGCCGCGGTAGCAGCCACTAGCCCGTTTACAAAACCGTTTTCAAGTACGATTTCAGTCTTGACTGGTCTTGACGAACGGGAAGGACCGGGATGACAGACTCCTCGCCCACCCCCCCCGGGGGGTGGCACGGAAAGAAAAAGTACCCTGGAAACGCGTTTTTAAGAGCCTCAGTTAAACTAATGAAGATGAAGATGGTGAAGCGTTCTAGTCCAGTGGACGGTACTTATGAGAATTTATTCGATTTTTATTACTTCTTGCCGGGAACGTAGAGTCTATTGGGTGCGTTTACCTTTGTCTCCGAGTGCGTCATTTTGATTGCTCTAATTTTCTTTTGCAATGAGAGTTTACGGCAACTACATATAACTATAACTAGAATTTTTAGTAGTTTTAATTCTAAATGTCTTGAAAAAAAGGACAGTTTAAGAACTAACAAATGAAAACGAAAAGATGTTGTTGTAGAAAATTCATCTTTAACGATTAACTAATAATTCAATTCCCATTCCTCCCCGGCGAATCGTCAACGATCATCGAAGGAATTTCGTTTTCACACATTAAAAAACCACCTTTTTACTTTCCTCCAAATGAATCGCTGATCAATTTTATCGTGCGCAAAATTCATACCGCTTTTTAATTTTTTTTCTTTTTTTGCTCGCTTTTCTCTCAATCCATATGCATCAAACGCACTACTACTGCTGCTGCTGCTGCTGCTGCTGCTGCGAACCTGTGCGAAACATGTACGCATAAATTAATATTACCTCTATCAGTAGAGTATATAATTGCATCCGATTAGTACAAAATGTATTCACGCGAACAAAAAAAAATGGAAAGAAAAACTTCATTATAATATCAAAACGCACCCTCGATCAATTTTGCAAGACATTTATTACCATCGGACCATCGGAATGGATGTGAAGCGTAAACACTTTTCCATTTTTATTCCTTCTCATGCTGACGGCTTTGTTATGTTGCACTGAGGATTTCATTTAAAGCAACGCAGTGAAAGCATCGACTAACCTAAATTCGTTTTTCAATCGCACGCCACAGAACCTCGAGGAAAGGTGTCAGCTTTTCCTCCCCATTTTCATGCATCACGATCTGCGACGATCAGTGATGGGGTGGTACGGGATGCACTTAAACGGTACTGGATGTACGATCAGCACTGGGGCATTGCATATGGAGGTTTATGTTGAACAAATTATGGAAAATTATTATACCATCGTATACGTCACGTCAACGATGATCCACCACCGCCAACGGCGGCACGTGCACGATCTTTATCTTGGCATGAATGTTTGCCTGTTGTCGGGTTGACGGGTTCGTGTCGTGGTTGGTTGAGACGAAACCCAACCCACCAGCAACGGAGGAATATTCTTTTTGATCGGCATAGGTAACTAGCCATGTTGGGGCTAATTAAATTAACATTAACTGCGCACGCTTGTTAATGTGCTGAAGAAGCAGACTGTTTTTCGCGAAATAGAAATTTATTCATGTACGGACAAAGACGCCTTTACTGTTCACGGGACACGTGATGATTTAGATAACACAGATAAGACACAGGTAATAAATGTTATTTAGTGCATGAATCATCCTGCAACACAGCTGCACTAAGCAGCATCAGACTTAGTGGCATAATGAAATATTCAACACTCATCAGTTCGACATGCTAAATTTCCCTCGAAAGAACATGGTAGCTATTCAAACTCTTTTGTGCAGACAGAGCCAAACGCAGCTGAGGCGAACGCAACATCCCCACCCGGCTACCATCTCTACAGCATCCAATGGGTCAGATCACCAACACCAGCACGCGAACGGTGCGCCTTCCAACTCACACTGACTCGTGCCAAAAGCGCACGACCCGCTGGGTTTATTATTTTGCCCGTCCGTGCACGGCCCGGCTACACGGCTGCTCTGTGTGTCGGGGTGTCTTCGAAATTATGCATCTTGCGAAACAACAGTTCACCCTTCGTGCCGTGCGCGATCCGTGCCCGCGGAACAATCGCGGAACCTGGCGATCTTCCTTTGCGCGAAACGGCAACCCACCGCAATCGCGCCCTTGCCCCGGCTAACCTCATGCTGCAGCGCCCAAAAGCATAAAGCTGTGGGAATGTTGCATAATACGCTCGAACTCACCCCTTTCATCTCTTTCGTGACGCACACACACACACACACATAGACATTTCCGACCGGCAAAACCAACCGACACGGCCGACGGTGGTGGTTTTTCGGTGGAGTTGCCCGTACCCGTCGAAAACAAACCAGCTGGTGGGAAGGTTGGGCTCGTGAGAAGCAGTGCGACCGTGACTCTGGAGTGGGAAGCGATCTGTGAATCTTCCAAAACACAACCAACACCACCGCCACTAACCAAACAGCTGAAATGGTGGACCATTTCGCGATAGTGACCGAAAGCGCAAAGTTCATGCAGCGGCAGCCTTCTTGCATGGGGCCAACGTAACAGATCCGCTGGGTAGAAATCAAAGAGCTGGTGGCCCGAAATTGATGCTTACAACGCCGAACGGGCTGAAATTAATTAGACACCGGCAGCGGGATTGAAAAGGCGAACGATATGGATCACATCGGAGGAGTGGTTGCTCTCATCGATTGTTCAGGGACGCTTGTTGAGGCTTTAACGAGATGACGCTTTATTACAGCAATGGGTCGTCTAGTCGTCCAAAAGAGCGATAAGTGTGGAAATGGCTCGTAACGCATTTCTTGTAAGTAAATTGGAATTGTTTAACATTTGTTAGATTGATTCTTATTCTTGATTTAAACATGTTTGACCAGGGAACATATTCCGTCAACTTTCGCGTCAAGTAAGGTACGGTAGAAATGGAAGCTTTCGCTTTGTTCTGAAGTGGAACGACCTACTCAAAACTGCATCTGAATCATAGGAAAAATAATGCACAATGTATTGTAAGTGTGAATAGGTTTTTTTTATAGTAAAACGAAATCCAACCATTAAATTACGCCTGTACCTAGTAGCAAACGAATCTTGCATGGCATGTAAAGATTACCAGAGCGAAAGCAGCTGTTTGATTCGAAGAAAATTTGTTGACTTCAATAAACCTCCTGCACGGATGCATTGATTGACGTGCTTCATGCAGCACAGGTGCTACCGGCGAGCATCTCAGTTAATTCCAGGAAATGTAGTATCCCTTTTCAATAATTGTTCGTGCATAAGTCAACAATAGGAGCCAGGAGCGTCCAGGAAAAATATGCACCATTTCCTGCAATCACCCACTGTGTGAATGATGTTTGAACATTGTTAATGAAACCCCGGGCAGCGCAGTACGTTTGCTCTTTTAGCATTACACCAGTCGCAAAAAAAGAGCATCACAGTACTCCCGTTGGGGGTTTTCATCGTCCGTATGCATCTCGATCATTCGCTGAACGGTGACCTGACCCATCGGGGCCGAATCACGCTTTGCTAAGCGATCGACCTTTGTCCGCGGAGTCTACAGATGGCGCCGATAGCCAGTTGACACAATGGAAATGGGTGCCGAACAGATTGAAAACCATCCTCCGGTTCGATTGCACCGGGCGTACCGGGGCGGGTGTACGGGAGAGCAGTGCGACAGTGACACTACACCCTGACGTTGCGCTGCAGTGTATACGCATGGTAAGCCTCAAGTGTGGTTTTACTGAACGCATGTAGTACATGTGCTAGCAGATGCATCATTTTCACGGGGTTTCTCCACCCTTGCGCTCATCGTAAGTGGTGCCTGTTGCTGCTTCCATTTTTGTTCGGCCCACCCCGCTCTTCATTCCCATCAATTTGAGTGCAATTGCGAAAACGAGTTTTGGTGTACGAGTGTCGAGATTTGAGCAATCGCAACTAAATTCCTATTTGACTCTTCATGGCGGGGTGGGTTTATCTTCATCCCCGGGATGTCCTCCTGATAGAACGATTCTCGCACCGTTTGCAGCACGCAAATATTACCTTCCAGAGGAAGTATGCAATCAATGTAGGAACAGGTGACCTGAGAGTGTGTTTGCCTTGGTATTCGGCACAGTTCGTCGCCGATTTGTAACATTATTCCCACGTCGAGTTTGGTAATTAGTTGAGAGTAGCTTCAGGCATTGTGTGCCGAATTGTACGCGATTGCTACGTTTCTAGGGTGGCTTATATGCTGGAGGTAGCGTTGGCGTTACCAGTTGTAACAGTGCCATTTCACTCTCAAGTGGCTCCAATTGAAAACTTTTGTTCTAGAACCATTTCAATATCCCCTGTACGTTTACTTGCCGCAGCGTTGATGAATCAGGACGGCATAGAAGCGTGTCATCATTGCGTTCGTTATACAAACAGGCACACGCTGTCTGACGAGTATGTGGTGCCGAGATTCGATGACGGATTCCAGGATTAGCTGTAAAGTTAGGCTACCCTCACACATTTCCAGCACAAGGATACGCACACATGCACACAGCTCAGGCAACGCAGCGTAATCAGTTCAGTGACAATTCCAAATGCAATTCCAGTGGCATGCACAAGTACAAAACCAATCTCATAAGGGTGAAAAGTTGTTGAGTTCGAGGTTGTCAGTAGTTTCGCTGCCATACAGTCGAAGTGAAAGTGGAGAACCGCTTAGATGTTTAACGCATGGGGAACGTTATTAGTTCACGCATTGTTCTACCTTAAATGCAGTGAAACTGTTTGAGGTATGGTCCTGTTTCATTAAATAAAAAAACAGGCAAAAGGGAGTGATTGGCCGAGCCAGTTCAAGCGACACTCAATTTCGTCGCCGTTGTGTACTAAACGGTACAAGCGCCACCTATCGGGAAATCGTTTGCAGTCAAACTGAAGCGCAATGAATGTTCAACGGAATGTTCCTGCAATCAGCTGCAATCTGCACTGCACAAACCTTTTACGTAATTTATAATGATAATGGGCCAATTTTAATGGCTGGGAAATTCACAGCGCTCTAATCGGATGGGCAGATTTATTTACCTGTTTTACAAAACATACCCCAAGGCTCTAATCGTTCGATTCCAGTGTTTCTGTTCAAGTAAGACTATCGAACAGATCTACCAATTAGTTTTCATTTCAAAACCACTCACCGGGAGTCAGCTGGAGCTGAGCATGTATTGAGGTGACCGTTCCCTCCACACACTGCGATCCGCACTAGAATAGAACTGATAACTTCTGCCCTCGATACGGCACCGGCCACACAACAACATCAACAACCATCCTCGAACGATCCGACCATCATCGAAGAAGGACTGATAAGCGAGGTAAGGCCTGATCGAGTACCTTGCGCTTGCGATGAGAGACTCTCCAGCGATGGGCCGGCAATCATCGGGCGAGTGACGATCGTCTTTTATTTTACATTGGATTCTGTTTCTTCCTGCATATCAGGTCTGTGTTTTGTCCGTGTGTGTGTGCGTGTGTCTGACTGGGGTTTTGTTTTCGTTCTGCTGCTGGAGCCTTTGCTGGATGGACCTTTCCCCTTGATACCCTTGACAGGCGCTTGTGTGACATCGGCACCGGGCGTACGTAATACTGCGCCGGCGCAAGTAATCAGTTCGCTTGCGTCCGTGCAACGTTCCGGTAGCTGCCCGGATTTTTGTTTTTTTGTTTTAGACACCAGGTTTAAACGGTTCTGAAGTGTGTCAATAGTGTGTAGTGCTTTTGGTGCAATCAAGCGTGGTTACAAATTCAAGGGCTCTCGTACAGTGTGTCTTATAGCCTCGCAGAACTTCGAGTGTTCAGTGTTTGTTAGTGCATTGCAATAGAGGCCAAATCAAAAGTTTCCCAAATTCGGGTCTTTCTAACCCCATAAAAAGGTAAAATTGTCTTTTAGAATCACATTTGTTTGTCTGAACTTCACCCTCCCTGCGCTGGCGCTCGATCATCACGTTTTATTACGATTGAAGCCAAAATAAACCATATCGCAATGGCAGTGAAACAGTTGCGGAACGGTTCAACCACTTACCCGTGAACCTTTGCACAGTACGCCACCCGTTCTGGCAAGTTTATTGATTCCAGCTTGAGGTACCACAATAAAGCAAGCATTCGGGAGTTTCCTTTCATCAATTTACAGCCCTTTACCGTGTGGTTCAATTCACGGGGCACAAGCATCTTCACAGCACAGCACCGCGCAGGAAAGGGGCAGCAGGATGGCAGCAGAACCATCCAGCTGTGACAGAATAATATGGCCCGCTTTGCTTTCCCGCTGCTGGCCAAGACGAAAGACGTTCTCCTAACTTTCTCCGGTCTGTTCCGGTTTGCTAGCCCCCAGCATTCGGCACCCAGCATCGGCACCCTCCGCTAACGGTGAAGCGGAACCCCACACACACGCGCGCGCGCTTGCAGATTATGGGTTTTGTATGATTTTTCGTTAGAATCGAACGTAACGGGGCAGCGTTTGCATCCCCTTCGGCAGTACCGGAAAACAGAAAAAGCACACCAGCGAGCAGTTTGACCGAGTTTTATTTCCCCCTTCTTTACCCGTAACAACGTGCTAACGTAACGGAAATGGGAAAGAGGGAGGATGGAAATGCAATCACCATCGGATTGTTTTGCCCGATGATTTACTACACCCCACCCCGTGTCTCTGTCTCTCTCCGCTTGGCCCCGGGGGAGGGAAGTCAAATCGGACGGTTTATGATTTGATTGAGTTTATTGAAATCGTAAAACGCAAAATCTTTAACGGCATTTGGAAGCGCGTTGCGGCTGTTGCACCTCTCGTGGTAAGGTTCTTGCTCCGTCCGTTCAGGTTTTGCTGGCCATTGATTAAGCGTTGAAAGTTATTTCTCAGTACAAGGAAGATTTTTTTCTCTGCTAAGTCTTTATGTTTTACTTGCGAGTTTACTACACCCCGCCCAGCACCAATCCGTTCAAAGCGCACCAGCGTAGGCAAATAGGAAGCTTACACAGACACACCGGGGTGGAATTAAAAATTAAGCATTTGCAAAAAGCAGTTACAAGCAGTTTGCCAACTCAGCGATGGAGCGATGGAGGGACAGAGACAAACAGAAAACAAAGCAGATGCAAATGAATTATTTACCGACGGGCAAAAATTGAAATCACTCAGCAAACGCCCTTCACCGTCGGTGGCAATGGGCAGCGATGGGGTTGGAGGAACTTAAAAATGCCAAAAGCTTCGTCCTCCTAACCATCCACCCATACAACCGACTTGCAGCACAGTGGGTGCACTAAAGCCGGTGCAGCCTGGATGCACACTGGTTACAAATTGGCCGGGTGGAGACAGAGATACGCAAGGGAGGGACTTTGTAGCATTTAATTATTCTTCGTCGAGAGCTTTTGCTGGTAGCGTCCTTTTTTCGTTGTGTGTGTGTGTGTGTCTTTTCTCTCCGATGAAAGTTTTGAGTTGCTTCGTCGTGTTTGAATGGTGTTCTGTTCGGGTATGTCTTTATTTATTACCATGAATATTCCCGACTGTTTCTGTTTCTGGTCCTGGTCGCACTGAGTTGGTCTTGTTTTTGGGGCGAAAGGTAAAAAAGCAGGGAAAGCAAGAAGCTTAGTGTATGCGTTGCTGACAATTTGCTGGCTACGTAGCTTTTGCTTCAATTTTCGAGAAGGGTTTTTTTGTGTGTGTGTGAAGAGTTACCGTTTCCCTTTGTGGTGGATGAGGGTTGCAAAGAACTTGGTTCTAAATCATTCAACCTACCGTCCGGAGGACGATGGCCGTACGAGTGGCTGTGCCAGACATCATTAAAGGCCCCCGCATGTTTTTCTTTTCAGCCCGCATTCTTCCACCCGGGCCCGGGCTGGATGAAATTAAATCATAATTACAACAAGACACTAATTAAGCGCTCCCACCGGCCACACGATTCTTGGCGCTTGTTGCACTTGTTCCGCGGCTGGGCTGGAGACAGATGCCGGCGAGCGGCTGTAACACACGGCTTTGATGACCATTTAGTGGTGCGTGTAAAGGTATGTCGCCGCGTTTGAAAGATACCGTACCGGGGAAGAAATTGGAGAGCACTAGCATTTGCATAATGAGTGTTACTTGTCAACGATTATTTTTTTGTTTGCTGCGAGGGACAAAGAAAAAACACGCTGTGCCTTGTAGAATTACATCAAAAAAACCTCACCACTTTCTAGCAATCTGCTAACTCGCATCGCAGATCCAGAAAAGAAGGATTCAATCGGACGGAAATTGTACAGCTCTTCACTCTCTCATCCACTTTTCAATTAAGACCAAGGCTTCGCAATCTTCTCTGCCACTTGTCTTGTCTGGTTACGAGTGATTTGTAGTAATTACACCTCTACTGTTGCGCTTGTCGGTCCCCTTAATGGGTTTGTTTGTATGTGTGTGTGGGGGGTTGTTCCTACTGCTCATTACAACCCAACTCCACCCGTCCGTCCGCACGTTCAAACTCAATCAAGAATCAGCACGCTAATGGATTATACACATTCAATGGTCTGTCCAGAAACAAATGAAGCTAAATTTCCCCGAGCCCTTTTGCAGGGGGGCGATCTTCTTCCGGGACTGCTTCCATCCGATCGATCGATTATCGCCTCTAATGGGTTTATCTGAACGTACCTGGCGGGAGTGACGTTCGCATAAAGTAGGGAAGCATCACCATCCCCCCTAATTCACGCCGAGTAAGCTGAAGTCCGCGAAATGGGCGCTAAATTGGGCGCAAATTTTTTGTTTTGCTCCTCCGACGGGGCCAGCTAATTGATATCTATTGACAATCAACGGACGGTGGAGATAGGGGGTGTTTAGAAGGTGCTATTAAATCACGCGCGAAGAAGGTAATCAGCCTAGGCGCATAGGCGCACTGTGTGAAGCGCGTATGTAAAAGTTCCGCTACTTCCAGCAGGCGAGAAGCTGACTCCCATACGAGCGCGCCCGCATGGGAATGAGTCGAAAACGGGAGGGACTCCATGGTCTTCTAATGGATTAATAATAGCAATAAAGCTAATTCCCGCTGATTGTATGTTTTGATTAAGGTGGGTGGTTTTCCCTTTGCGCCTTGCCTTCTTGTCCCTGAGTGGCTTCTTGTGTGTTTTGCTCTTTCTAGTGCCCCTCCTTCCAGAGAAATGTGTCAGTAACCAGAGAATGAATCGTAACCTTTTGACTCGTGCAAACGATACACGATGCAAAGTAATGAGGCAAGAGGGGAGCGATTCCCCCCCCCCCCTCCCCTTCTATTAGCGGGCTGAAGCTTTATCATTATCATGTTAGGATCGGTAACGATTGCTACCTTCCGTGGTAGGTGTTAAACTGAGTTGTTATGACCTGACCGATTGAAGATGAAATAGAGAAATGGATGATGCAAATGATGTGATTGGTAAAAATGAGATGAATTGGGCTTTGGAGATATAGAAATTCTTAGTGATCAATTCTTTCTTTTCAATCCACGAATCAACAAATGAGCTCCAGAGAGGAGTAAGAAATCACTTATTACATTAAGAGCTTTTTTAAAAGAGCTCTTCTTGATAAATTTGAAGCTAAAGGCAACAATTCTTGTATCACATATCTTGGCACCCCTGGCAAATTTCCCTCATGTTGTTCCCTTGCACCTTGAGCTCTGCAATATTCACACAGCACGCAAATGCACAGAAAATGCATCATTAAATAGGCACCCGAGTGACGCTAACGCTGACTCACGCTTACCTTTCGACCGCCTCATATTACAGTGCAACTGCATCTAAACAAACGCCGGTCGAGATGTAGCCAAAAAAACACACACACACTCTGCAACCTTTTCCCCTACCTATGACACCGAGGGCGTTAGATTAGCTAGTGCTTGTGAAATTCTAAAAACAAAACGGTAAGAAAATAATTTACACGCCTCAGAACGCGGGCGGGTGTGTGTGCGCGCGTGGTGTCGTAATTTTGTGCACTTGCTGTTTTAAAATACCTAAATGGCTGCCCGAGGGTTTTTAAATACGCCTAACGGATGTTGAGCTGCACCTTTACGGTGGTTTTTGCGGACCCGTGAGCTAGAATGATGCGAAAAGAACGCACATACCGGGGCGGCCGCGGGCCCCCGGGGCTGACCATCCAGAGGAGGGTTGTTACCCCGCGCAAGCCCCAAAGTAACGCTACTCTCCCTCCATCGCTCCCCTCGCAAACTTACCCCGTGCGATGCGCCCGGTCGATGAAATGGACGTGTTGTCGGGTTGAGAAATTTCCCACTATCTCCCACTCCACCTTTGTTTAGGTTCTTTCGCACTTTTGCAGCAATTATCGGGGCGGCAGCTTTCAGCACGATTTGAGGTAGAATTTAACTCCGGCCGGAGCGCTGGGCGGCCCACGATCGTTATCGCGTTGCGGGGCACCACACGTTCGATGGCGTGCCGGATCGTAATGCCGGAATGCTCAACACCTCAGCCAACCCTGCTGGGCACACGAGCGATGCGAAGCATGATGCGCTTACCGCCGGGGCAAAGATTTCAATTAAGAAATCTCCCAGCCTGGCGTTTGCTGCAGGTTGTGTTGGAATTGCTTTTCTTCGCAGCGAGAAAAGTGAGCCTTCGATGGCGGAAACACGTGTCGAGCGGTGGTTTTAATTCACGCGTACACATGCGGACACACTGGAGACGGGAAGGCAGGGTTCCGTTGGAGTGCAGATACACTTCAGACACACACAATTTCACACAGCTTTAGCAGCCGTGGTAGCTTTATCGGCTCGTCTTAACACGGACCTGTCAGCGGCTCTAATCCCAGGGAGCAATCGAAACCGAAACGGCCGTCACTAGCGGATAACTGAGAGCGCTGTCACACTGGTGCTGGTTTGTGTGCGGGCACATCGTTTGCTACCGAACATTCACGCACGGCCATTCACGGCACCACACACACACGTTTGGCCTCAGTTGCATCGCTGATCATTGCGCTCGGTTTCCCACTTTCTTTGCCCACTCCAAGTCATTCGATCTGTCTGACTGCACGGTGAATTTGTGTAACAATAAGCCGTATGTACCATCGGTCAACCATGTGTGTGTGTGTGTGTGTGTGTGTGTGTGCGATGATGGGCAATGGTGGCCACGAAACCATCTTTCCCACTCCCCGAATGCTGCAACATGTTTACTGCAGCGACCGCATCAAACCGACCGGGCCGCGCGATCAGCGAGATAAGGCCGTTGCAGTTTCGCGACCGTTTCGTGGCGAGTCTCCCTGTGTGTGTGCCACTGTGTCTTTGTAGTCGGAGAGATGATCTCGCACAAAAGGAAAGGGGGAAGATTTATTCGGTGGCCGTAAATTAATTAAGAGCCATACGGTTACGAGAGCAGCGACACGCGGTCACAGCTTCAACCGTCTTTCAGCCTCTTTCGCTTCTGGCCGGTTTCGCGCTGGTTAGTGGTGCGTAGAGTGCACGCTGGGCGATAGGTTAGGGATTTTTGGCAGCCAGCAGTCTGCAGTGCGAATGGGTGCTTTTGTAGCACAAACTATTGCTATTGTTAAAAAAGCGCACTGTTGCATAGGGAGCGTTGTTCGGGGGTGCCGCATCAGCAGGTTAAATATTTACAGTCGATTCCAATTTGCATTCGTGTTTGCACATGATATATGTAGCGGCGGTTCGAGTCGTTCGGAGGTCTTAAATATTTATGAATGAAAAAAAAGCCACAATTTGCAGTCAACTTGTTCTACTGTGCTAGCTGTATTGAGAGTTCAAGCAAACTTGTCGTTTTGTTTGGTTTGCTGATGGATACAGTTTTGTGTAAGACCATATATTTGCTGCTGGCGATGCAGCGCAGAGGATGCAGTAACTGTGTGATCACGCTGCACCATTTAGCATGCCGTATTAGAATTAGAATCGCCTAATTTGTATTCCAGCGTCGCTTCAACCAGGTACCATGACGAGACAAGCGTACCAAATGCATTACTGTTAAGCGGTTTTGTTGCATTTACTTGTTTTGCAGCAGATTGCTACCAATGTGTGAATAACGAATAAAGAAGAACAAAAAACTGCTCTTGAAATGACGGAAGTGATCGTTTGACAATCAACTGATCGATTCGATAACGCTCGCGCTTAACCTTCCAACCCATAAGCTACGACGTGAGAGCTGCCTATGCCTAGACTTGTTTTTCTGTTAGGGTTTTATTTGCTTTTGCAAGAAAAAAAAAGGATTTATAGCCTAAAGGGGAAACTTAAACGATCGTCCAGCTGACAGGTCATCGGACACGGCGTCAACACCGACCCCGTCCCGGACAGGTCGTGGAGGATGAGAGGCGCCACGATTACGAAGACTCGCGCGCGACCATGAGCTACGGTGTGATGCATCTATCTCCCATGATTGCATCTTTTGCAACAGCACACAAACACTCACACACACAAACACACTCACACACATACACATATGTGTACGGGCACGTGCGAAAACAGCAAACAGACTGCGCTGGTACCAGCCCGTAGAAACCCGGGAAGGGATATTGTTTTGATGTTACGCGCGAAAACCCGGTCAGAGGGCCACGCACGGTACCCGGTCAATGTTGGCGAGTTTGGTTGCAAATGTGGTGTGTAGCTTCGAGTTAGTCCACTCCTCACACACACACACACACACACACTTAATACCCGCCCAAGACACCCATGGAACAGGGCCCGATACCAGCCCGTTCCAGTGCCCTTGAGTTGCGGCTCAAACATGTCCAGCTCACGGGGAAAGGGTGTGGCTCTAAGGGGCTGAGTTTCTTTTTGCTGCCTTACTCCCACCGCCCCACTCACACGGCTACTCACTCATGCCGTCATGCACGGACATGGGGTCGCGTACTACTAATACGGGCAAGTAGCAGTTGCAGTTTAACTGGTTGCTGGAAAGAAAACCTGTTCCGCGAGCTTTGGCGCTCTGTATGCATCGAGCCGCTTCGGTATTGAACTTCAACTGCAAACGTCAAGGATCAATCCCCGGCCCCGGTGAGTGCCCGGAGGTCGCTCCACCGTGTTCCGGTTTCGCTTTCGTCGTACGGCGGCTGCACGTGCAGGTTCGCATTTGCATTTCGCAGTCGCAATACGGGCCATTTGGAAGGCTTGGAGGCTGCAATCCCGCCCATTGACCGACTCCCATATCCCCCCCCCCCCCCCCGGACCATTGCATTGAAGCAGTAGTGTGGACTTTTGGCGTCTGGAAAATGGAGCATTCCAATTGAAAGGGAGAGGAGGGTTGATGGTTTGATCGATGTTATTGTAACTTCAGGCGTCGAGTTTAGTGTAGCGATGTTGGAGCAGGATGAAAGTACTTCGGTGTGAGTTTGTTTGCGTCTTGGTACTTGCGATGTAATGCATGATTTGCTATTCGTTGGTTTGAGCATAAAGGTTTTATCAGAAAACGTTACATGATACGTTACATTCCATCTTTTGAGTGGCAAAAGATGGGCAACGCTTGAAGAAAGTATCAAAATTCTACCAAAAATACCTCCGACAAAGATTTATTCCACTCTGACCAGACCTTGAGCTTTAACGCTCACACAGTGTCAGGTTTCCGCCGTCACTCTGCTTCACTCACAAGAAACTGTATATCATTTTTGTATCATTTATCTTACCTTACGCCTGTTTGTGCATTGCTGGCAAAGGCACACCGAGTGTCTCGCGCACCGGCGCTCACACAGCTTCAGTGCGTTGCGTAGCCAAACCCTTCCGGAAGAAGCTAACGCCCCAAAAATAGCTGCTTGGATCGTACTTCGAAGCCGTGTAATGACGCAAAAGATTAGATAAAAAAGCGGTGGTAGCGCAAGACACGAACGACCAGCCACATAGAGCACATTGGTAAGCAAACCGGTCACTTAATAAACATGCCGCAGCCACCTGTTTGCCGTGTGCCGGTGTGTGCCGTGTGGGACAAAATCAACAGCACATTTATGACACCCACGGTGGTGGTGGGTGCTATTTTTAATCACCAAAAAGGATGCAGTTTCAAATAGAACCTTTTTGCCACTTTGCAAACGAGCTTTGTTTGAATGTAAGCTTGAATGCTCGGTTCAAAATGTCACTCGCCCCTTCCCGCGTCCGAGCCACTATCCTTTTGATGCAAAGCGGGACCAATTTCGCCAGAGTATTTGTCGGCCTGCCTGCACTGAATGAGAGTTTACGGCTATCAGGGCATATTTCACTGTATTGGATTCCTCGGTACCTATTGCCCGGGTGACGAAAGCGCCATTCGAAGGACAGGAAGGCCTCGGGGAAGCCATTCGAAAGACTCGGTAGGAAGGCTCGGGGAAAAAGGGGTTGGCAGCCGGTTCGCTACCGGCCAGTATGCATTACACCATCATCGTCATCATCAGTATCATCAGCGTGATCCGAAGTGGTCCTGCGTCCGTTGTCCTGCGCGACGCACCGCTGCCATGGCGAATAAATAAATCATTTTTATGCCAAATACGCACCGAAAATTGGTCGCGCGAAAGTCGCGCACACTCAAAGGGACTCTGTTGTGCGTGCTGTAAATATGCGAGAAAGCAGCAGTAACTACGCCAAAAAAAAACCCCGACCCGACAACATAAAGGGAAGAAGAGGACACATAGCTGGTGGGAGGACATCACAGAAAAAAGGGGCCATGACAGTGGGCGCCTGCTGTCCGAAATTGTGGAAAATGAAATTGAATATAAATTACAGGATTTACGACCGGAACGTACGCATGCACGCGGGCGCGAAGAATCGGTTGCCATGGGAGCGAGGCGCGAGCGGTTTTCGCCCGAAACGAGGATTAGTATTCCTTTCCTTTATTTTGTCCATTTGTTTTTCCAATTTTTCCGTCCTTCCGAACGCTGTGCACAGGAATCATCACGTGCAGGAAGAAGCAAACAAAGTAAACAAAAAAATCACAACCAGCCGTGTGAAAGTGTGTCCTTTGCGAGGGACACAATATTTCTATTTCTGGGTTCAACGAATAACCCCCTCCTGGGTTGATGGGTCGTTCGGTCCAATGGTAGGACCGATTCCCGGAGATACCAGATTGCTTGTGATTGAATATTTGTACCACAGCAACGGTGCAACGCGCGGGCCGTACTGAGTGCGGAGAAGGGCCAGCGGAAGCGCACTTTCTCGCTCCTGGTCCTGGTGGGGGAGGACATCGTGCTTCCGGGAAGCATGCCGTTTACTAATAGGATTCAAATCGTTACGTCCTCCGTTCGATTGAGAACGCAGCATCGTATCGTTGGCAACAGTTGGGTACGGCTCGGTTTGATGAAATGTTTTGCGCAATCCGCGTGCCTGACCTCCGCGAGATCCTTTCCGCGTGTTGGGCTGCTTGCATATGATCGGGCCGCGGTTCACAAATTAGACACTAAATATGCGAATAATTGGTACAAAGCTCCGGGACCATTCGCACGCACGGGCGCAGGGAAGGTTGATGGATTTGCTTCCATTATTGGATCTCTTTTTTGATTTCTTTTTTTTTTGTGTAAAACCAACGTCACACAACAACGTATGAGCTGAAAGGGACCAAGTGTTGGTCGGTAGAATGTAGTGTTTTTTTTTTTTGGTTGGTTAGTTTGTTTGCGATACGAAATGGTAAATCATTTTGGAAGGACAGCAAATAAAAGCAAGCTAAATGGGGAGGAGGGTCGAGTTTGATTGTGGCGTATTTCTCAGTAGGGTGGGGAAATTATTGAAATTCTCGATCGAATCAGCTGTACGGAATTCCCCTGGCTACCAATTAGAGGAAATTATCCAACCTCCATGGTCGATGCTGCCAACGATGTTGGGTGGAAAATGAATGAATCAGGTTCTACGTATTGGTGGTGTTGGAAATGTTTTTTCCAAGACATATTTTAGAGTTTTTTTTACCATAATCGATTAAATATAGATATTCCACCAATTTAGTTTACGATTATGTTTGCCTATTGTAACATAAGTACACATAAGCCCCGACATTCAATATTGATTCAATTTGGAATACTGATAATGGCAGCCATTAACGCGTCTATTAGCAGTTGAAACACAAACATGAAATGATAGGAAAAGAAGGATTTCCACAATATTTAAAAATAAAGTAATGAAAAATAACTTTCAACTCAAAGATAATTAATTCCACATTAGTTTCTGTTAGTTAATGTTGTGCCTCACTGTTGCGTTGCATTGCCCTTGTTGTTTAACCGCGGTTCATCGATGCGATGGGTATAGCATACATTTAGGCGCTTTCACATCAGCGAACGAAGAAACTATTTTTTTTCCGTTTTATGAATATTGTTTTTGCCCCTTATTTTTATTTTATTTTTGTAGCTATTTGGTAAATAATGATGAGTCTAGACGGCACTGTAAGAAATACAATATCAACCCTTGATGATTTTTCTTAAGCACGTGTCCCACAGAAGCAAAAAAAACTGCTCGCGCACATTGCGTGTCACATTGAAAAAAAAACCCTCTCTCTCTCTCGCACACACACACAGCTCGTTACCTAATTACGTCTTCATCATTATGCATTCTTCCACCCAGCATCCCATCAATCGGACCACTCGACAAGTAATTTGATAACGACGTGTAAGGTAAACGCGTAGCCCGACGCACGAACCTCCTGCCGCCGGCTGCTGATACGACAAGTGGCTTTCACACACAAAGCACAATGCGCCCCCCAACTAGCTGACGACACAAGCAGCATTACGATTGGCGTGTGTTGGTGTGATCCATCGCTTATCTTTGCCTAATGCCCGACTACTGGTTGGTGGTGGTATATGCAGTAATCGTACGCGCACCGTATCAACAAAAGCGAACCCTTTTGGTATTGGTACGCGCGCCAGCTGGATGTAAAATTGAGTTGGAACATGCTGGATGTGTTTAATTTCACACCCGAACCGGGGTCGATCTTGTGTCGTTCGGGCGGAGTTGCACCAGTTGATATCTGCTAACTCGTGCGCACAGTACGCTGTCATTGACTCGATTCAAGAGGCGAAAGAACTCCGTTGAAGCCAAAGCCTCTCTAAACTATTACAACAATATCGACTCGATTGCCGTGACACTCCGGCGTATTTGTTTGAACTGGAACCGGGGAAGTAAAATGTGCGTTCCACCACCATTCAAACAACCATTCGCTTGATTGCAATGATTACTGTGAATAGTTAGAAAGCTACTGGATGGGTTCGTGATGTAGCCAGGCGTCAAGTGTCCTTTTCATGTAGTGTGTGATGGCAAAAAAAAAACCTTTATTAATTAGCTGACAGTCAGAGGTGGAGTGTTTGGTCACACATATCATTGATTTATGTTCTTGCAGGTGGGAGCTATTTTTGTTTTGCTTTCATCAACAACTAGCATAAACGGGTGGCAGAACATATTGCAGCAAATTTGCACCCCGCGTGTGAGTGTTTGCGTTATTTGATTGATTGAGGCTTGAGCAAATAGAGAAAACTATAGGAAATTATATTAAACTCGTTAGTAGGTTGAAAGCATTTTCCCTTGTAGAAAAAACAGGCTGCAGCAGCAAAAATATGTGTTTTCTTTTAACATGTTTTGATGCGAATGACACAAAATCAGTATACTTGCATTGTATGTAACTTTTACCACCAAACGACCCATTACTAATCTACATTCCGCCAGTTTGGCTTGAAACTCCCCCGCCTCCACTTTCTTCGAACCCCCTGATTGCTGTCGATAAAATGTAGCTTCCATCCGGCAAGCCCTCCGGGGCGTGCCCAATTCCCGCAGGTCATTAACAGGCCCCAGCGCGCCCCCCACCATAGAACCTCGACTAAGTCGTTTTTCGCTTATTTAACACATACACCACAAAAGCGCTGACCCCTTTTTTCATGCTGTTACGCTGCCCTCATTCACCCTCACCCTCTATTCACCCGCCATTGCCCAGGAATTCCACCGACACCGAGGACATCGAGATGCTGTCGAGGGTAATTAGTTTTGATGAGGTTGTTAAAACATCAATCGAAACATTCCGCAACACGTTCGGTGCCGAGCCGGAGCTGGCCGCCTGTGCCCCCGGCCGGGTCAACCTGATCGGTGAGCACATCGACTACAACGATGGCTTCGTCCTGCCGATGGTAAGTGTGTCTGTCTGTCTGTCTGTTCGTGTGTGTGTGTGTGTGTGTGTGTACTGATTGTGGTTGTGTGCATGTGTCATGAGCGAGAGATTTTCCCGGAGGAAAGCTTTCGCATTTATACAGAAAAGCCTGTACGGGGATGGGAATGTAGCAGCATTAGACAATCGCACGCCGTTTAGAGCAAACATGGGTGTAAACGTTTCCTTTTCCTCAAAATTGGTGATTAGATTGATTTTATTTCTGGAACGGAACATTTTTCTTTTAGAGCTTGTCATCTCATTCCAGAGTTCAAGATACATTTAATTGCAATTTCATTTGAACGACTTTTCCTTTTTAAATTAAAGACAACTGAGATTGTCGGTGTTATTGCATTTGAGTTTCCATTGAAAAACAGAATGGGAATATGGGTCGTTTTCTGTTTGAAGCCGGCAAGCTGAAAATTTCAACCTGTCCGTGGAAGAACATCATCATCCAGGTCGTATCCATTTGACAGTTATGGTCGGGTGAAAATGATCGAATGAATTTTGACAGGATGGGTGAAAACTTTTGATCGAACAGGCTGTTTGGTAACTTGACGAATACCCAACACACTCTTAAAATCTTCATTTTATTCACAAAAAGTTGTTGAAGACACGTGAAATACTGCTAATTGTAAGCTAAATTAAATCTGAACGTGTGCTGCTATGAAAAACGATCCGTTCCTATGGGAAATCATTACACCCGCTTTGTGTCAAATGGAGCATTTTTGATCTAGAAATTAGTTGTCAAATTATATTATGGGACGAGACTACCTGGTCTACATACACTTTGGATTTTGTACGATGTATTGTCATGATGTCAGCCGCCAAATATGAAACTCCACATAAAACAGCTGGCTAGTATCGTAAAAACTCCCAATATCATCAATCGTATGATTTTTGCGATGATATGATATCAAATTCCTACATATACACCCAGACGGTTATAAATTGATTTTTAATTTAACCTTGAGGCCGGATAAAGTATCTCTGCCTCATATCGGTTCGCCACAAGCCGGCAGTGTATGTCAACACTGGGAGAACAAACAAATGCAGCAGCACTTTAGCTTCACCAGGCATCGTAAAATAACCTCGTAACAATCGACAAGGACTGCGCTGAAATTGAATAGACAATCGTAATAAAAACGACAAAAAAAAAACAACCCTCGTGGTGGTTTTTTTTTTTTGGATGGCGGCTCAGCTCATCCAATGCCGTGTCCCGTGCTGTAAAAGAACATCCTTTCCACCCTGAGCGAGACTGATATGCGGTGCGAGTGCTATTGCCGATGGTGCTATTAACGCACTCGCTCTATTTGAATCGATTTATCAACCGAGCCACATCCAGCGCCGACCGCGATGATGGCTTATCAGCGGGAGCTTGGGGTCGTTATTTATCTGCCCAACCCTGGGGGCCGCGTGCCAAGGGCTGCGTGAGGTGTGCCGAACTGATGAAAGAATAACACTTGTTGGCATTTTTATCGGCCAACCGCAAAAGGGGTTGAGTCGATGGGACAAGTTACCGTCGAAGGTGCAAATGTGTTCGGAGTGGTGAAAATTTTTCCGCTCGGTTGCGGTGGAAAACTGTGCACACGATGCTGCATGAAAGCTTGTGTGATGTACCTTCCGAGGAAAGGCATTGAATTGCCCTTTATTCCGATTCCTTCAATTGCTGCAACTCTTTACGAGCTCAATGCACCAAGATCAATGGCTTCTAGGTAATGTAGCTGTAGCTTCTTTACGATCCAATAGTCGCCTTTCTCTCGCCAGCACGCTCAACAGAAGGGAGAAGCAATTGCCCGAAATGGTTTACTACACTTCCGCTGCAAATGCTCTAATCCGATTCATTTCCGGGCTGCAGCCCAGGTTTGGTAAGGGGGATATTGGGTTGCACGAGCAGTTTGTCTAATCGATCGAGTGTTTATTAGCCGCCTCTCGGGAGAGGCGGTGAGGAGATTATTGATTTTTGTCTGGCAGTTGTGCAAATTTGTCTAGCTTGGCTTCCGACAACGATAAGCTGTATTACACCTGAATCGGCATTCCGAGAACGTTGATACCGATCGCTGGAATTGTATTAAGCATTGCATGATTGGCAAAAGCGAAATGAATCGCATTTTGCTTCGCTTAGGAGTGAGTCAAGCTTTCATTGGCTTCTCTTATAATTGAGCGTATCGTTTTAACAAAGCTGCTGCGCTGAAGTTTGATGAATAAAGCATACTCTCGTTGCCGCCTAATTTTGGGCTGTAAGGCATCCATTTTAGACAGTACCTATTTTTGTCTGTAGATCATCCATTTAGACTGTAGGAAATCTTGTATCAATCATTATAATTATACATGATATTTGAGCAGATTTATGACGATTGTAATTTTACATCACATGAACAAACCTTGTAAATTTTTTTGTGTGAGAAAAATGAAATTTTATGAATTATAAAGCCATTGTTTACACCTGAAAATATATGCCAATTTTTTCACTCCATTGAAACTGTCAAATTTGGCGTTACATTATTACATTTTTTATTCTTTCATTGTAATAATTAACTCTTCTTTGGCTCAACAACCGATGCCGGTCAAGGCCTACCAACCCACTTGTGGGGTTGGCGGCTTTCAGTGACTTATTGATTTCCCCCCATAGCAGGATAGTCAGTCCTACGTATGGCGGCACGGTCTATTTGGGGCTTGAACCCATGACGGGCATGTTATTAAGTCGTACGAGTTGACGACTGTACCATGAGACCGGCTGTAATAATTAACTACTTAACTTAAATTCAATAATTTTGGAACACACAGTTTCAGAAATTACGTTAAATTTTACGTAAATAACGCAATCGGCTTACAGTAAAAAATTGATGCCTTAGAAACAAACGTTGATGCGCACTGTCAAAAATTGATGCTTTTTAGGCAAAAGTTGTGACACGCTGTTAAAAATTTTTGTCTTTAGAGACAAACATAGGTGTGATGGAGCCAAAATTTAGTGGCAACGACTGTAATATGTTCGAATTGTTTCAAAATAATCATCCAATCATGTACAACATCACTAGATAATCTTAAATTAGTTTCAACTTCTTCCCAAGGGCCTATTGTTAAGATCTTCCCAAGGTCGATAAATTGTTATAATGATTATTGTGAAGTTTAATTACTCAGAAAATTTTGTTTGTAGTCTGAGCCTTTCTACTATTTCTACTATTTTTTAAGAAATGATCATACTTAAAGTGAGTGTAAATGCCATTTTACATTTCAGTCTTACTCGATCGTTGATGCAGCTGATCATTTTGCTGCATTCGTAAGACGTATGTTAACTGTTTCGTGTCAATTGTAATACTTCTTTTAGTAAAGTATACATAAATGACCGCCATGCATCGCTTAGTAAATACGTAAAATTCTGATATCTAAGCGAAAAAATGATTTTGGAATAATTGTTCATCGACCGATAGACACATAACTAAATTCCATTAACTTCACTACATAAAATACTAATTTCAACTATATTCCAGTAAATTCACCAACCGCCAACTTCGACATAATTACTCATACACACACACTAACACGCGGCACCAACAGTCAACAGCTAAAACTAATTGTTTACCGCCATTAATTTCTTCCCCCAAAAACCCACCGGCATCCGGCACCGATAGGCACTGCAGCTCGGCACGGTGATCGTCGGGCGGCGCAATGGGACCGACTCAACCTGCGACGTCGTTACCTGCTCGGACAGCATCCAGGAGGGCACGAAGCGGGCCCAATTCGACAGCAGCACCATCGCGAAAGGATCGCCCAAGTAAGCACGCCCATGCTTCACGCGCCATCGAATTTGCCCTACCGAAAACGCTAGTTAATTAATTAGACACCGTTTTGCCCGGATTGCAGACCACCCATCGCGACTACTTCCCCCCCCCCCCCAAGTGTACGCATAATTTGCATTTGCGTGTCCCATCGCAGGTTCGGAAGGGGGTTTGCATTGGAAACGATAGCATAAACATCGTATGGTGTAGGTGCCAATCGCGCGCGAAACGGCCTCTACCCCCTTGCGAATGCGTAGGCCGGGAAGCTGGGCCGCGCAAACACAGGACAAACAGTTGCCGGTACACGAGCCGGTGCGCGAAATTCCGCACTGCAGCAAGTGACCGCGAGCACACGTACATGCCGGAGCCTTCCGATAGGGTTGGGGCTGTGGCGCCACCGCCGCTGTGTGGTAAGCGCGATCCTTGTTCGGCCATTTCGACCGAAAACAGAAACGCGGTGGTTACGGGGCGGTGTTTTGTGTTTGAGTGTGTGGTGTTCGTGTGTTTTTACACCTTGCCGCTGCTGTTGGAGGCGATACGATGCCCGCACAGTGTGCCAAGCTTCTCTGAACTATGTGGGCCTGTATTATTAGGAAATTGTTTGAAATTATCTGGTGGAGTTGGTTGTTTTCGTGAGAAATTGGACCACGTGTGGTGTTTTTCGAAGAGATTTGTTTAATGTGAACACAACTCTACACCACAAACCGTCAAACTTTGGTTGATTATAAAGGGATTTTATTATTTGAAAGTAATACGTCCCTAAACTAACGTTTGCAGTTAAAAGAAATGACTTTTTCAGATGTTTCTTTCCCCGAACATCCTTTGAAAGGAAGTCATTAAAGCTTATTTGCAAAAAAAATAATCTAAGACCTTGCGAGCTGGTATATTTTAAGGTCTACCTTGGATTTTTTGCTAATTCTTCATCAGTTATCGCGTCCAAATTGTAGGAGTACAACTCATGCATCGTGTTATGGCGGCAAATTTTGATGCGACGCTGCTGGAGCATGTTGAAATGGTTCGCAGACTAGGGTGTCTTTTTCGAACTTCGGCCGAAAATCGCTTGAAAAGGTCGCATTAAGTTTTGGAGTCATTGTTTGCCGCTGCAAAGCCTTCGCGTGGATACGAGTTCTGCTTTCTGAACCCCAGGTACTCCCAGGTACTATTACACTGTTTGGCGCGTTGCATCGACCTCTCGGCCAAGCGAACGCCACCACTCTCTGTCTCTCTGTCTTCAATTGCAGCTTCCTTTGGAGCCTCTACGTGCTTAGGGTCGTCGGCCATTCGGTACTGGGAACTTTCCTTCGATGCACTGATGGTTGTCTAATAGTGCCAAGATGTTGTAGATACCAGGAGGGACCTATCCGAAGCCCACAAACGATGTCCGTTTTCGTTGTGGTGGGGTGCTTTTCTCCGACAGAACACACTTCTAAAGGAAGTTGCTTCCCGTTTTTGGCCATCACGGTTAGAGTACGATTGATAGAGGTGTCAAATTTTGTCTACTTCAGAACTTTAGAAAACTTTTAATTAATGGTGTCTGAAAGAATGAAAACATTTTGGTGAACCAAATTCAACAACTTTGAGAACCATCTCAATTTAACCACCTCGATGGCTCACTGTGCCTGCCAAACCGTCCCGTAAGTTCACCGGTACACGAATGCACCATCGCAGGTACACGCCAGAGTATGCGCGCGTGGGCGCGCGCGTGTGTGTGTGTGTGCTGATGTTTTCTTTTTACCTTCCCCTTTCTGATGCACCTCCTCGCTCGTGCACACCTACGCAAGGAAAAACGCGGAAAGAAAGCAGCGCGGGGCGCGTGCACGTTCATTTTCATATTCATGTATTTAAATTAAATAATACGACATCAAAACTCGCGGAAAATTCGCGCGCATAATGAATGTGCAAACGTGTACATAATTCATGCAAACTTTTCGCCCAACCGTGCTGCTGCCGCTGTTGTTAGTGGAGCTTCGCGCGCTACCGGGTTTTGGGGGCGCAAAAAAAGGAAGAAGAAAAAACAACCGGCAGGCACATTTCCGGGGGTTCCGTGTTGCGCGGCGAAGAAACTCTCACATGTTCCCCGTGGGAGCGTTATGGGTGTTTTGGTTTTTTTTTTCTTTTTTGCCCTTGCTTGGAGTAAGCGATGCCGTTGCCATGCACACACAGACACACACAAGGACGTGCGCGCGTGAAGCAGCTAAAACTAATCGGCTCACATCGTCCAGCTTAAATGTCCCGAGCGTGTCCTTATATTTTTCGATTGTTGTGGGGTAGGGAGGTTTTTATTTATGGCGTACTTGTTCCCGCATCCCGTGCGGGGGAAAAACGGGCACCAAAGGGCAAGGTATGTGGTATATTTTTTTTTGCTCTTCCATTTTTCTTCCATTTTGTCTTCCTTTTCTCGGAGGAGAACAGCACCGGATTTGGTTTGCCCCGGTTTTAGGCGAAAGCTTGTTGCAGTTGGCTGCATGTGGGATTTGGTAAATGTTTTCCTCCGTCAGGAAAACAGTACGGGGCTTTCCGAGCCGAATTGATTAATCCCCCCCCCTCCAGTCCACCATACACACACAAACGCACAACATCGACACAGGGTGACAAGGATTTTGGGGACAAAATTGTGTGCATTTCCTCTCTTTTTCTCTCTCTTTCTGGCTGTCTCATTTGCTCTCGCACACATCAGCCAATTTGAAGGTACACGGTCGGTCGACGCGTGGAAAGGTTTCTGTACATAAAATGGTGGGGTGGAAGTAAAAAAACGATCCCCCTGC
The DNA here is from genome assembly GCF_017562075.2 of Anopheles merus. NCBI lineage: Eukaryota > Metazoa > Arthropoda > Insecta > Diptera > Culicidae > Anopheles > Anopheles merus. The sequence continues at coordinate 9,915,983 of NC_054082.1, read as the reverse complement.
TATGCATATGTGTGTGTATAAGTGGTACGAGTTTGCGTGGGAACGGATTGCGAAAACATGTGTCATTCGTGGTGGGTGGAAGATAAAATTTGATTAAGGCCCCTCTCCCATGGCACACCTCCCCCGTTCGCCGAATCGCACTTGCGGCTTGGGGTTTCGCCATTGCAGTTGGGTGCATAATCCGAGCGGCTGGCCGGCAACAGCTGCCTGTTGGGCGACTTCCTCATGGTGCGCGCGTTTGTTGTCACCAATTAGCTGGTTACTGGCATGGAAAGGGGAAACTCGGGACGGGATGGAATGGTGGAAGAATTAAACAACACACCTGCACAGACACACACACGCACACAAACATACAAAGAAAAACAACGCGCTAGTCATGGCGATCATTATCCACCACGTTGACATCATCATCGTCGTCATGGACGGTGAAAGTAGTTGTAGACACACATAGACGTAGCAGGCCAGGATTCGGTGGATTGCTGGTGGATTCCCACCGGGATAGGCCGTGCGTGCGATCGGGTGATTATCTGTGATTAAGGCGATAATGCACACGCCTCCCCCCCCCCCCCCCCCCCCCCACACTGTACTGCACTGCACCAGTTTTTGCACAGCGTTTGGGCAACAGTTTTAAGCCTCTTCCGCACGATTGTTGCACTGTTTAATTCGACAAAGTCATTGTTAGCGCACACGAGGGTATTTTATCGTATTGAGTTTCCTTTTTGTTGTTATGTGCAATGATATAAGTACAACAGTTAATTTGTATCACATTGGTAAACCATTTGAATGCAATAATAATATTTTCACACTCGGTATTTTCTTTGTGGCTAACTGTTTGCTAGTCGACGAGGCAATCAATTGTTTTGTAGACCTCGAATGGGTTGTCTTATTATATAGATCACCTGTTAAAGCATAACCTATTAGCAGATTGAACACATAGAAGGATGCTTAAGTATATGTTAAATTTTAAGTTATATATCACATACAAACATATTGAAGTGCAAAAACGAGTTCTTTGATTCATGAGTTTTGTTATGACTAGTTAATTTGGACAGTTTATTGGTCCTAAAATGATCCTAATTCCATGCCAGTTTCTGGGACTCATCCTTAACCCATTTCGGGATTGAAACTAATCCAAACCCCATATCGGTCCAGGAACTGATATGGAAACCTTACCAGACTCCAGGGCCGACTTGTTCTGAGTACATCCTGGAATGGTCACTGATCCTGGAACTGATCTCCATACCGACCCGGGAACTATTCCTGAATGTATACCGGGCCTGTAACTGAACCTGTACCCATAGCATTCGCGTAATTCGGTACCTAAACTGGTCCTGTTTCACAATTCCTTAGCACATTCCACTGATTCATACAATTGATCTTGAACCCATATTGGTCCTGGGATTGATTCTGAACGCATTTCCTGGAATTGAACCTGAACTCATATTGGTCTTGGAACTGATACTGAGTCAAAACCGTTCCAGGATCAGATCCAGGAATCCCGTACCGTTCCTGGATCAAATCCCGAATTAAACTCGATTTTGGAACTGATCCCATACCGGACATAGAACTGTTCCCGATTTTATTCCTAGAACTCAGTCATGGTACGGATCGCAAACTGGTACCGCTTCTTGAACCAGTACAGTATTCAATTCGATCCATTAGCTGATTCCGCTACCATGTTTGTCAATGTACCATCTTCATCAGCAGTTAGTGTTTTCTTTCTTTTAATAAATTCAACACACACATTCAGCTTAGATATTAAGCCCTGAAAGTGTGAAATACGCATTCCCTGTAGGAAAATAAAGCAAAGTCTAATATTAGGCGCCATAACTCATCTTTCACACATCGTTCACACGTTGTTTGAGTTGTGCTACAAATTCATGATTGCGGGTAAAAGCGCAAACCTCAGCGATCAGATCCTGTGTAAAATACAAAACCCAAGAATAATAGTTAGCATAATAATCCTCAGCAGGAGGATGTTAGTTTGAATGCTCCATCCCCATTCCTGTGGGGAAAAGGCCTTTTTCTTTGTCAAACAATTAATGTAATTCGTTTCAAATCGTAACGATACCTACCGTACGTAAACCTCCAATCCAACGAATCTTTGTTCTGGATAACGCTTTGCATCCTTCCCTTCTTTTTTGCATAGCAGCTGCGTTGCGGAAAAGAACTTTCGTCCGAAAATTTCATCAATTCGAGAGCTTATTGTTGATCCTGCCCAACTACCCTGTTCGCTCCGCATCCGTATCGAGCCCATCACCCATGCCCATTCAAATAGCACTAATTTGAGATGGGGCTCGAGTTAATTGCATTTATAATTAGCAAACTTCAACCTGTAGCATTGGTGCTACCAGGCAGCAGAAACTGCCCTCACTGCTCCGCCCAAACCTGGCGTGCCCTTCTCCAGCCGGTCCGGTTAGTTCAATTTTCACGCCCTGCACACTGTAATCAACGGTTTCGACACACTCTCTGCCCCGCGTACCGGGGAATCCTTTTTAACCATCGTAATCATTATAATTGCAATCCGTTCGACGGGATGATTCGGTGCGGGCTTGTTTGTGCTTGATGTTATTTTTTCACCCTCCCCGATTTCGGAGTGTTTGCATCAGATCCGTTGATGGTTCATGATTGTGTAATGTGCGAACGCGGAAATGCATTGGGAGGACGTGTAACAATGCCGTTCACGGTACAATCATATTTCACAAAACCTTCCCCGACACACACACACGCGCGTGACGAGTGGCATCAAACGATAGGGCAGAATCGGTTGGCTTACTGGGAAGCTAATTTCCGCGCGAAAATGTAATTGAAAACGAGTTGTTAGATTGAATTTTTGGTGTGTTCACACTAGAGCTGAGATTGATTAGTTGCTTTGGCGGAGATTTCCCGGGATGCAGGGAAAAGTGAAGGATAAAAGGGGATCGCGCATGGTGGGTGGTCGATTTAATTAAAGCTTCGTGTTGATCAACCGGAACAAGCTAAGAAGCAATTATAGTATCATCCTTGTGTAACTGTCGTTACTAAACGATTCCGCTGGGCAAACCAATAATTGTTCGAAAGGCTGTGCGGAATAAATCTAACGTGCAACGTGTAACCTTTGTTCCAGATGGCTTAACTACGTGAAAGGTGTGATGTTTCATTTCCGCCAGCCGGTACCGGGCTTCGATGCGGTCATCCACACGAACGTCCCCGTGGGCAGTGGGCTGTCCAGCTCGGCCGCCCTCGAGGTCGCCACCCTAACGTTTCTGGAGCGGCTGACTGGGAAACCTGTGCCTAGGTTAGTCGGAAGGATGGGTGGTGATGGTTTATCATTGAATAATTTAACTCTTTTAACAATAACAGTATGGCCGACGGTGCCAAGATGTGCCAGCGGGCGGAGCATACGTTCGCGAACGTGCCGTGTGGCATAATGGACCAGCTGATTGCGCTCGGTGGTCGAGCCGATCATGCGCTGTTGATCGATTGTCGGTAAGTACACATCACTACTTATTAAAACCATAGATTTAATAGGGATATTTGGGCTCTTAGCATTACGTCAATTTTTAGGAATGCGGGGTTTCAGTTGAATGTACGCTTTGTGCATTGGCACAGATCCCAGAAGATGTCGCTCTTCCATCACAGATGACATCGTCTATGCTCTTGGTTTTATTCTAATCGATCATACAGTTTGATTTATAACTTTGCCCCTGAAGCTGATATATTATTTCACTTGAACTGTCGATAAAGAGGGCTTCGTGCCCGATCCTCCTCTATTTATATTATTTGTTATAGTGCGCCCTCTGCGGGAATCATACGGTACTACAGCGAAAGCCAGGGTCGTTCAATTGATTTCACAACGATTTGGGTGCTCTTGACGACTAAAGGTGCACGGTTTCCGAAGTTCTAATGAATCAGTTAGCGTAAAAAAATGAGAAACTAAGCCGTTAATAACAAGAACAATATGGGTCGAAAGCCTGACCTTGCAAGCCTGAAACCCAGAACCGTAAAAGTGACTATCTGCTGTGCTAAAAACTGGTGATCCTGGTTGATGAAGTGTTCGTGGAATTTACAGTTACAAAACACCTCCGAATGACCAGATGTAAAGGCTGACAACTCCATTTGGACAAAGAATCGAAGACGGTGAAATGTTTGGCAAACCATTCGTAAGTGTTTTAATGCTTTCGGATCCATCTGTGACAACTTCAATGCGAAGAAATACGAGTCCTGGACTCGGAAGCATCAGTATACTCAGTTTTAGTTGCAGTACACGGTATCTCGGTACAAAGGCAACTGTCTAAAGCCTCACAGCACAGCAAACGTTATAGCTTGTTGGTCAAAATCTTGAACATTGAGTGGATTTGGGCTGATAATTCTTCAAAACATGGCCATGGTGGTTCGGTTTTCAGGGGATTTATATGATCCTGACAACATTCCCTACCTGTAGAAACCTTCATCATACTTTTTACGATAAAGAGTTAAGCTTTTACCAGCTCTAAGACTTTTTCATACAATATTGTCACCTAAAAATATTGTCACGGCATGGGATGGAGATTATTTTGTCGTTATCTTCCCTTACGAAACCTCTTGGTCACTCATTGAGCAGCTTTTAAGCAGCCAATAGCCTTAGTATATCTTGCTTTCTGCCCCTAAGAATCACCAGCAACACGTGTCGCAGCGAACAGGGCAGGAAGAGTTTTGTGATTTTAAGGCATCTTCTCATGCGTGACACAATCACGGCACTCGTGGTGGTGCAGCATTATGTTGCAGCTTCTGGACAACGACCCAGTGGGGACGTGGTTTAATCCGCTCGCTATAAGCTCGTCAGGTGGCCCTAAAGCGAACGAACGAGGGTGGTGGTCAAGGTCCGGTCCGGCTGTCACTGGACATAATGCTGAACTTCTCATCCGCTCCGTCTCCGGACCGGAAACGGTCACTTGACGTGAGGTAAACCCCTGCCCATTCGGTGGATGAAACGGATGCGGACAACGAGTGTAACGCCTTACCCGGATGCATATCTCTTTAATTAAGGTGCACAAAATGATTCCCCACAGCCATCCGTCTCTAATCCGGAGCTGAAACCTCAGCACGCTGCAGGCTTCAGCTACTCTCCTTGCAGGGGAACATTTCGTGGCTAATATATTCGTAGCGTAGTGTGTTTTCCAAGAAAAGCTCAACCAGTCCCAACGACTCTTTGTCGAAGATGTCGCCTGCCGGACATAAGCAGCCCCACTGCTCCGTCATTGTCAAAGCGTTCTGCGTACTGCAAGGATCGGGATGCCGGTTCGAACGATTAAGTTCGGTGAATCGAACGTAATCGTGCCGGAGTACAGCGGGATGGGACGGGTGGGCCCAGGGGGGTTGATGGTTTAAACAAAATCTCAAACACCACTGGCGATGCCGCCCGTCCGTGCTAGCTAATCCTTTCTCTATCAACGGTTCCGGTGGGTGGGATATATGGGTTAGAATATTCTCCATTCCCATCTGGTGCATCGTACGAGACGATGGAGTATGAGCAGCAATATTCCATTTTGCAGCGTGCCGTACTCGTGTGTGGGGATTAAGCTTGCCCCGGCTGGCTGTATGCCGTTCATTGTGTGCTCAGTGTTCGGTGTTGCAAATGATTAGAGCATGTTGACATGCTGGTACGTTTGATTACGCTCTCCCAAATCTTGCCAAAACCGGGGACGAAGGAAGCCTCTAACATTTGATTCACCACGGCCAACTCCCAAACATGGCACCAGTGCATGCTCAACAGACCATCAAGCCTGACAGAGCGAGACGGAAGGTTGATTTTGTTGCTTGGGTCATCTCCAGGTAGTTAGGAGGCTTTTACAATAGAGGGCGCTAGCAGCTATGCGCTCATTGAGAGTATGCGTTTGAGTAATGCATTACTTCTTCCCGCTTGATTGCTGCTTCCAAAAATGTTTTATTTGCGAAAGATTGAAAGCACAAGAATGTTTAGCCAGCTACCTGGTTGTTCACAGGTGGTTGCTATGGATTCGGACAAAATGTGGTGCACCTGGACATTTGATGCTCATGCATTGGAATACTAGCTGGCTTTAAGTTCGTATTGGATAGTTTTATACAATTGCTTTACTACCGTTTTAAATTCTAATCTCCTTTTAAACATAACTTCAAACATAACATCGGATAATGTCGGAAACAATTTTTCAATACAAACACATTCAACGCCTTCCTTGGCAATATTTATCCCTAAAACCGACACCGACGTAGAAATTCGTCACCAGTGTTTACTTACCTTCCACTGGCTCTCCCTCCCATTGCTACTTGAGCAGACAGGCTAGAGAATGCAAACATGCCAAGAAACAATTTGTCAACCCGGTGTTATCTTTCTTCCGGGCTGCAAGGGAGTTACGTCTTATTTTCTCTTCCCAACACATACAAACAACACACACACACAAAAGGTGTCGGGTTGTGGGGCGCACGAGACGTTCCTTATCAACCCACAGAGCCATTCTGACAGCGAATGCCTTGCAGGGCATGAAGCAAGGGTTGCAACCGGACATATACTGGGTGGAAATCCAGGAGCACACCGGAAGACATTCATTACTCCTCAGCGTCAGTCAGCCGCCGCCCGTCTGCGGAACGGAGCCTTAGAAAATCGGATCGGAAACGGATCGAATGCACCGGAAAAGCCTCCCATTCCGGACCAGATACACAGTTAAGCACACACGCCGGTGAAAGATGTGAAAGGTGGATTGTTCGAGGACCATCCGTGTGCCCTGTTGTTAACACGGGAAGCGGAAATATGAAACATGCCATTGGTGGTAGCAATGGGTGCACATGCATTTACTGAAGGTACGAGCGATACGCACGAGGGCCTTGCACTGACGAGGGCTTACTAATCAGCCGCTTGATACGTTTGCCAACGCAAGATGGTTGCGTTTTGTACGGTTGCAATGGGTGGCTTTACAGATGTGCAGCTGACATTTGAACCGATGGAAACATTGCAACAGTTTTCCCCGTCCGCATAAGGCACACAAACACACACACACACATTACACGGCACAATTAGTAACAATTGCAGAGTTAATGCGGAACGCCAGTACCAGGATGGTAGCAGTTACAGACATTCGAATGGAGAAGGTTTGAGCTGTGTCCTAGACAGTGTTGTGCAAATTGTGCAAATCATGAAGCATACAGTACAATCATTACAGGGTTTTCCAGGGGTTCTCATAGCTGTGGGAAGCTTTGTTGCCTCTTTCTTGCTTGAAATGAACTTAATCTAATGTGAATTGGAATCTATGGCAACCTTGTTCGACAAATCCAATAGGAAATTTCAAGCAGCCTGTTCAAAAAGGGTGCCATATAGTCCAATTTCCATCATATGAAGTTCACTTCCAATAGGAAAGAGGCTGGGAAGTGTTCCGCAACTATGAGAACCCCCGGAAAACCCTGTATATCCGATTTGTTCTTACGCTAATGGGTGTACAATGTATTGTACTGCAATGTACCCCTGATAAGGTAAATTATAAAACACATTTTACCTTCCTGTAAAGAATTGTTATCATACTTAGAACCATAAATCCTGGTAACGTGCGTTGGGTATCGCTGGAACTCTTTATCAATTGAAAATCAATTACCACCATTGAGAGAGAGCACACGAGAGCACACGTTGAAGTGATTGTTTTCTTAGTAAAAGCATTAGTAAATTGTTTCGAGAAGAACCAGTTGCTCATGTAATCGATTGATCGTATCAATCCAATCCATTGTCATCTACATAAAGAGGCATCCTTTAACCATCTTTTCCTCGGTAAATTGGGTTTTGATGCAAAATATCCTTCATAGCAGCACAACTCCTGAAGCGTTAAATGTCAATTAAGTCAGCTAAGCTGCCACTAAGGTGTGTAAATTAAGGACGCTTTTAAAAGGCAGCACATCAAACCGACCACGGCAACCATTATCATCCGCATGCTGGGTGTGCTTTATTAAACGGTAGAGGTGCTTGTGTGTGTGTGTGCGTGAAAAAGAAGCTTGCTTCTCCTTGGGCTGGATGGGTGGATGAAGCCAGTGAAGGGCCCATAACCACAACAACCCCCATGGTGACGCTAGGAGGAAGATGGATGGCGCTGCGTCTTTGAGCGTTGGAAGCCACAACGTGATGTGATGTGCAAATTGTTCCGCTTCTCGCCCGAGCTGCGGGCTTACGGCCTGCAGTTTCACCAAACATGCCAGGAGCAAGTTCTTTGAGAATGTGATCTCCCGCCTCCCATCATCATGCAACCCATGCATGTAACGGTAGAAAAACTTCTTATCTTCAGGGCAAGTTATGTGTATACTTTCGAAGCACGTTGCTGCTGGCACAAATGCTGCCTCTGGTTGCAGAAATTGTGAATGCTTGCAGCAGAAGCTTCCAGGAAAACGTTCACACAATGCAATTGTATCGGGAGATGCTTCAGCCAGCTGCCGACCGTCTTGCATTTCGTGTGCAATTTTAACGTTAACGGCAATGTTTTTTTTTTCCGCTCAATGTTTACTTCCAGCAATCTGGACACGGAACCAATCCCGTTCGATGCTCCCGAGCTGGCAATACTGATCTGCAACTCCAACGTCAAGCACGAGCTGTCCTCTAGCGAGTACCCGGTACGGCGGCGCCAGTGCCAGGAAGCGCTGGAACTGATGGGCCTGAACAGCTACAGGGATGCCACGCTGGAGCATCTGAAAGGTGAGGCGCTGGTCTGCTTGCTGTTGGTTCGCATCCGAACCATCTGGTGCTAGCGTATTGTTACCTTTTGTGCCATTTGATTTCAATTGCAATTTTATTCGCTCCCTCACACACTAGCGTTGGAAAATGCAAACGAGCTGCTGGTGCGCCGAGCCCGGCACGTCATAACGGAGATCGAGCGTACGAAGGCGGCCGCCGAAGCGCTTAAGGCGAAGGACTTTACCAAGGTAAGGGCGTAGTTGGGGAAATTAATTTCACCCCGTTCGCACCTGTTGAGGTGGTTTGTGTGTGCCATGATGGTGACAAATAATAATAGCTGATCAAAGCTGCCTACTGGCACCAGCCGGTGGTAGTTTGTGGATGAAGCACTAACAGACACGTGCGACACAGTTGGGAAATTGTGAACGGGTGTACGCAATGGAAATGTGTCCGATGCGTGTGAGCTCAAGCTATCATTATGGAAAAAACAATTAGCAATGGAATGTTAATGCTTTCTGCTCATATTTTATTACAGGGTTTCCCACGATTTATTGGTCGGTTCCCATCAATTTTTGGTGGGTTCCCATATTTTGTTGATGCGTTCCCACGATTTTTTGGTCGTTTCCCAGAATTTTTTGGTCCAATTGTATTGATATCCAATCGGAAAATACCAATAAATTATGGGAACGAACCAAAAATCTATGGGATACGACCAAAAAATCGTGGGAACGCACCAAAAAATCATGGGAACTGACCAATAAATCGTGGGAAACCCTGTAAATGAATTTCATTCTAACCGACTTGATACTTTGAAGTTTTAGGACACACGATTCGTTAAACAACTTACAGCCAGTAAATAATAATGTAGCACTGCACTTGGTTGCGAGATAACTCGTTTGCAATAGATAATTAAATTCCAGCAATGGGCAAATGGAAATGAATTATTTTCCATCGGAAAGACTTAAAAACAATTTATTCATTTTATAGCATACAGCTATAATATTTGTATGGCATGCTACGCTTCCATTGGCACCGCTGACCACTCAAGGGTTAACTCTGTTCCATGCAACTTTGATCGCATCTTTCTTGCTCGCTTCACCCATCACGTGCGAGAGCGAGTCAGATAGCTGTTGCGTCGTCTGATCGTCATCGTGCGGGCGCTACCTCTTTGCGCTTCTGCTTGCCTGGTACAAAACTCTGCGCGCGTCGATCGTTCCCGGGAAACGGCGATCGCGAACGAATTTCGATCGTCGAGTTCGATCCGCCTTCGGGGGAGGTCTCCATTTTTGTTGTGACTTGCCTTTCGTTTCATTATTTTCTCTCTCTCTCTCTCTCTCTCCCGCCGTTCACGGCGCACAGATGGGCCAGCTGATGACGGAATCGCACAAATCGCTCAGCGAGGACTTTGACGTGTCCTGCTACGAGCTGGACCTGCTGGTCGAGGCCACCGTCGCGACCCGCGGCGTACTCGGATCGCGCATGACCGGCGGCGGGTTCGGTGGCTGCACGGTGACGCTGGTGCAGCGGGCAGCCCTTGCCGACGTGGTGAAAGAGATGGACACGATATATTCGCGCAAAACGGGCGGCAAGTACCGGGCGCGCTTCTATCTCGCCCAGCCCGGCAACGGCGCGCGGCCAATCGAGCTGGGCGAGTATCTGCGGTAGAGTGTGCGACCATTCCATTGTTTTTAGAGCATTATGAAACGAAGGGAAATAAATCAATTAAAGCTTTACCTTACCTTGTTTAGTTTTATTTCTCTCCTTCGTGCGTTCGTTCGTTCTTTTCTCGCTTGAGTTCCCCTTCAATCGTCGTTTCTTTCTGCTTATCTAAAATATGGAAAAATCGAAATAGAAGCAGCGTCGGCACGGATTTTGGTTTGTTTCCATTTTATTCAATCCTTTTTTTTACAAAAACAAGTCGAACATTTTGTTTGTGTGTTGTTGTTGCTGCTTTCATGCACTTTCAGTGGTAGAGATTTTGCTCTCGAGACGGCACGAGAGTCAGTACGAATGGGTCACGAACATTTGTTCACGACGCGTGCTCTCTCAGCAGGGCCAGCAGCATTTGCCTGGTCGTGTGTGTCATCCGCTGCTCAAACTTTATTTATCTTATCCCTTTAACACCTCTTCTGTTCACATTTCCCTTTTCTCCTTTTTTGTTTTGTTTATTTGTTTTGATTTTAGTCGTTGAGAGTCTCTTGTTTTTGTGTTCTGTTGTATAGTTTAATTCAAGTCAAGCAGTTTCGTCCCATTAAGTTAGCCTTTTTTCCAACTCCGGCTTCGGCCCGCTGCTCTTCATTGTGTTGTGTCTCTCGCGTATTTTCTCCAGTGCAAATTGTGTGTTTGTTTTGTTTGTTTTTCTTTACGTTTATTTATCTGCTTAACTTAAAAACATAATTAAATTTATCTAGCTTAACACCATATCACCCCTGTTTTCTTTTCTTTCCACATTTGTTGTTGTTGTTGTTTTTGTTTTCTAATTTACATTCTTTTGCATGTCGCACCTTCTCCCCACTCCCCCATGCAATAGTTTCGGTTTGGCTTTACCCCTTCCCGCGAACAACGTACCGGACACAATCGTTTCACGTTCGGTTTCAACAATGTGGCTGCTGTGTGTGAGTGTGAGTGTTTGTGTGTTTTTAATGCGAGTGTTTTTCACGTTGCTTCAACGATGCATGTTTTACCCCTCCCTTCTCCACTTTTCATCAACTCCCAGTGGAAAATGCTGTCCATTCCTCTCGCGTTTCGCGGTTTTTTCTTTTAAACTCCAAGCACTTTTGTTCCTTGGCCCTTCGTTTCCTGCACCGTCGCTAAAACCGTCGCTATAAGCGGGATTGCCTGAACGGGGGTTTCCTGTACACAATGTGCAACACCACGCTGCAAAGATGCAGGATGGAGCGGGGATGGGGATGGTTCGTGTTTTAAAAAGAGTTTTCTTTTTTGTCTCTTCCACTTCCTTTCCGCCGGGTCTGCTTCTAGCAACACTTGCGAAACACTTTTCGCTTCAACGCTCGACGCGACTGCTCGATGTTCCTTTTCCCCTTCCCGTTTTAAGCATTTCCACTGAACCCCCGCTGCCAACGGTCTCTCCCCCCCTGCAGCACGCTGTCCTTCGTGGGACGCACGTTTTCAAAATAAAAAATATGTATAGTTCAATATATATCTATTTAAGTGTAGTTGTATATATCTGTATATATATATAATATTCCCTAACTTCTTTCGTTTCTGTCTCCGCACTTTAGTTGCATTTTCATGTACCAATCCACACACGTACACGCACACATGCACCACAAGCATGATGTGGTTGCGTTTGTGCGCTTGAATTGAAAGGGATTTTTGATTTCGTTTCCTACTCACTTACGACACCAGATTCACATTCACGCTCACATGCTGTTAACTATTGGTGGCATACATAGTCACGCGCACATTCGTACAGAATTAATTAAACGCATTCAGAAATTATTAAGTGGTAGGTATTGATAGAAAAATTAGAAGAAACAGTGGAATAGAAAGAGCAAGTAATGTTGAAACGTAGAAAAGTGCAAAGAAAATAGTAAAACGAGAATGAGAAACAATGGATACAGGGTTTTCCAGGGGTTTTCATAGTTGTGAAACACTTTCTTGTCTTTTTCTTACTAGAAATGAGCTTCATCTGTTGGAAATTGGAATCTATGGCACCCTTATTAGACAGAGCCCTTCGAAATTCCTACTAGATTTATCCAACAAGAGTGCTATAGAGTCCAATTCCCATTACTTTAGGTTCATTTCACGTAAGAAGGAGTCCACAGTGTTCCACAGCAAGTGGTCAAGTGTTCCACAGCTATGATAACTCCTGGCAAACCATGTAAGACATTCCAATAAAATAAGAGATAATGTGAAGGATAAAAATGTAAGGATTAGAAAAAAGATGCGAAAAATAATGTAGAAATTAATAAAAAAAATGGAAAGAAAACAAAACAGGGGAAAAAATTGATGTAAAAGATCATTCTATTACACAAATAAAGAAACTATAGTAAGAGTGTTCAAACAGGACAGAAAGCAAGAGCACAAAATAAATCCAAAACATACAAAAAGAGCAGAAAATTCGCGTAAAATCACGCCCGTTTGCTGCTGAAACTGCAAGGAACCGTGGTAAAGAGCGGAAAAGCCACCGCAGGACCTCTTTTGCGTTAAATTCCATTTCCCTCTCACACATCTTAAACCCTTCCGAAATACCCCTCCCTTTTGTTTTCACGCATCCTAGGATCAAAGCGCTAACGAAAAAAAAGAAAGAAAGAAAAAAGATCAAATTTCAGCCTTCCCGCATCAGTCGCTCGCTGGAAAGGGAACGGCCGTTTCCACGCAACCGCGCTGCAATGCAACTAATGATGAATGGCGACTACGCACCCGTTCGTTCACCTCACCTGTCAGCCGTCTGTGGTCAGCCCTGCCGATCCAGCCGTTTGCCGCGGTTTTTGGTTGGCTTTCGCTTGATTAAATGTCCGTTTTTTTTCCGGTGACCAATTTCCCATAATCACATGCACACTCAAAAACGCATTCATCATACACGCACACACACACACACACACACGCAAATATTTTCACGACACACATGCCAACATTGCTCACACACGCTTCTCTATGCCACACACACACATACACGCACACTCCTTGTTAGGGCCATTTTCATTTGAATGGATGATACAAGGGGGCCGCTGGTTGCTGGTTGATGATGAAAGTGCAGAAGGACAACGGAAGAGGAAGGGGTCATTTGTTTGAGGAGGGATGTGGATGGAGAGATGTAAAATTGTGTTCATTCCGCTTCCAGATCCATCCAGCCACGCGTAACAGCCTAGGTCCGGTGGGCGGTGGGCGCATACCGGAACGTCCGCTTCCCTCGGGCGGCGGTCGCCATCGCTGCGGTTGACCTCCGGCTGTCAAAGCGAGCGCCACGTCCTCCACCACCACCACGTCGTTGGTGCCTCTCTTCCTCTCCACCATCCGGGCCCGATTGGCCAGACTCATCCTCATCGTCGTCGTCGTCGTCGTCGTCGTTCTGCTCCTCCTCCTCCTCATCCTCATCGTTATTTACAATTGGTTCCAGTAAATCATCGCCATCGGCCGGTATCGATATCCTGGTGGTTCGGCCCGACGCTGCTTTCTTGCCTAATTTATTATACTTAATTCCAGTGTACATCGTTTGGCTACGCTTCTACGCTCGCGGTCGATTGGTGGAACAAAGTTTGCAGATCGGGACGGAGAAAGATGAAAAGAGATAAAAAAGAAAGAAAAAAAATGTATTATAACGAATTATTTTGTTGGTTTTTCTGTACTTTTTTGAAGAAGTATGTAAAGACCAATTTATCACACCTTTTTTAATCGTACAACTTGTAAAACAAATTCACAAATAAATCATCTCCTTCCTACCCAGAGTCCTACAAGTGATGAGCATTCATCCATCTAAAAACGGTTGCGATTGATCCATTATGGTAAATTGTCGTATAATTGAAAAGTAGTTTTTCTTTTCAAATGCTCACTCTCCTCGGAAGTGACAACACATCCCTTATGCAATAGAATTCGTTTTATGTTTTATAACCACACTCGCGCGAATAAATCGCTTAACAGGATTGGAATTGCTTGTTAGCTGAGCCAATTGTTTGAGGGCGTCAAAGGGAAAAGAGAAAACATTCCAGTTGATTGCCGTTTTAACTCAATAGAATTAGCAATGATACTAACAGGATAGATTTGGTATGCAGGTAGCACTGATGTAGGTGCACTTTGAGCCCTGAATGTATGCAATTGGTCAAATGTTAAAACTTTTTAACAATGCGGCAAAATGTCACTGGCAATGTCATACAAAATTCTGACTGAAACAAAATCCGTGTCAACATCACGTACTCAATTGTGATGATCAGTGGTGATACTCAGACAGTTAGTGTGACCAATACATGCTTGGTGATATTTTAGCAACCAATGCTTGGCCAGTCACTTTATCGTGACTTTTTTTACTGAGATCAGTTCTGCAAAATGTCACTGATATAGTCATAACAAATTGCGGCTAAAACAAAATCATGTCAGCGTCACGAGCTCTACTGTGATGATCAGCTGGTGCGACCATCACGTGCTTGGTGATATTTTTATAATCAACTCTTGGTCAGTCACTTGTTCACGACATTTTCTTGATCATCACGATAGTCATGGGAGAAATGCGGTGCGTGCGGGTAGTCCCAAGCAACAAAATGAGCATGGTTTCTCGTTCTGTCTGACCCGACAGACCATAAAAATAGACCGAGCTCATCTTGCTGCTTGGGACCACACGCCAATTATTTTCTAAGAATTTCGTGACTATCACCGCCGGAAAATGTCGCCACCAAGTGTGTGACAAAGAGATGGGTGCTAAAAAAATGTCACCAAGCATGTTGATGGTCCACCAAATGTTTGAGTCTCACCTCTGGCAGTAGTGCTCGTGACGCGAAAATGATTGAGTCTCACCTCTGACCATCCCCGTTGTGTACGTGAGCAGATTTTATTTTTGTTTCAGTCATGAGTGTTTGGCAGCTCTATTCACAGTCAGAAAAAAATCATGATTATTCTTGCGCCGGCATTAAGCTCAGCTTGTCAGTCAGAGTATCGCACGTCGTGTTCTGCATATCATGACGCACTTTTATTGACTATCAGCAATGAGCATCAAGCTACCATGGATATGTTCATTGTTTTCGGTGGTGATCGTCACGTCATGCTCATGACATTTTGCAGCACTGCCTGCTTATAAAAACAAATATGCAGTGCAGCTTGCATACAATTCGGCGCGCAAGAAAAAGAGACGCCTACGGCGGTGCTCCGTATTGCGCCAGCAAGTATGCAATCTGTATGTAAAGTTATTTTCTGATTTATCTGTACAACATTTGTCATTTAGTTGAACTTGCATGTTTTCGAAAAGTACCAGACGTACTTTTTACAATTTAAATCGCCTCAAAATGATGGCAACATTATTAAAAAGTCATTATAACAGACCATCGCTTTGGGCAATGTCTCCTCGGCGGTCTCTTAAAACCATTAAGTACACTCAAAATACCTTATCGGCGGAAGCCGCAAAAAGCGTTTAAAGCCATCCCGACTACAACTCAAATTAGCACGAGCGCGCTTTAAGGCAACAAAACACGAGAAATAAAAGAACCCCCCCCCCCCCCCCCCCCAAGCTCCGTGGTTCGTAGTCTCCGTACAAACACATCCGATTCAGTTTCAAATAGGACTTCAGTCCCCTCAGTCCCCTCAGACGGTGAAAGTGAGGCAACGCTACACGCTGGTTCGACTTTAAACACCGACACCAGAAAGTGGTGTCAAAAGTTGATAATACCCTTCTGCGGGTGAAGTGGGCGGGGTTGTTGTCATAAATAAAGCACCGAATTTTGCCAGCGGAAGTGCCACACCGGTAGCCGAGGGGGTTCCATTTCCACTCGCGTTGTTTTTGCCACGGGATTTTCCCGCGCCTTAAAACTCTTGTCAACATAGTTCGATTAGCTGTAGCGCACCAACACGTAACGCAATCCAAGGATCGCAACGGCAAACAAGGCATGAACGGGGAAGGTGCGCCCCGCTAATCCGCTTGTGGGCTCTTCCCCCCCACCCCCTCCCCGCGGAAGGCATGGAAACCATCCCGGCACACCGGAAGTGACGATGTTGGCTTAGCGCGACAAATTGATTTGCGGCTTGTCGGCGTGCACAAGGTGCGTTTACGGGGAAACCCCTAGCCGACGTATCGCCACGTCCTCCAGGGGGAGCGAAGAGAAAGGAAAACTTGCCTCTCTGTTCGTCGCGCTGTGTTGCGCAAACAAGGGGATTCTTTTCATTTCCTTTCGCCCTGGCGCCACCGTCCCTCGCAAAGCACGGTCGCGGTTCGCTCATCGTAAATCAAAGCCGAAAATTGCGGTCGCCCTCTGGTTGTGCTGCGTTGTGCTACACCACTGGGTGGTGGGTTGGGTTAGAAAGCTTCCCTTCACGAGTGCGTCAATATAGATGCCGGCGGAATCATCCTTTCCTTCTCGGTGGGGCGCATTGAGTGGGAAAGGATCTTGATTTTCTGCAAGCGGGAACACACTCAGATCCTCAGAACATCGCTTCACAAGCTCATCACCGTGGGGCAGGAGGTGGATGCCCGGTGCTGGAGGTTCGCATCAGATTTAATCATATTTCCGATTAAACAACCTCTCCCGTCGCCGTGGCCAGAAAAGCCAGCAAAACCACCGTGGAATGGATAATTGGAATTTTCCCTTCTCTCTGGCAGCATTTTACCGTGCGGGCTCCCCTGCTTCAAAGCAGTCATTTCGGGAGCTTATCCGATCGATGGAGCAACTCTGGTGGTGATTTATCGATGTCGGTCGTAGGTGGTGTGGATGGGCGCGCGACATTGGCAAACACACACACACACACGACGGGTTCAAAAATGATTTCGTAATCTGCTTGCGGTGCCAGATACGTATCGGAAATTGCGAGCAGCACACCAATCGTTCAATCTGCCGGTTAAAATCCCTCAGACGCTTCCACAGCATTGCATCACGACACTGACGGGCCCTGGATGCCGATGGATCGTCCCGACATGTCCTGATCCGAACACGTGTGCTCGCCTCGGAGAGGGTAAATTGAACGACGATTGAGGGTAGGATTAATTAAGGAATAAGATTAATAAGCAATCGGTGCGGATCAGACGCGCTACACAACCTTGCACCTTGGTTCATGGGCACTCTGACTGAAGCTATGGAACTGGAATGCTTTAAAGCGGCAAAAGGCTCCTTTCGGCGAAACAAAACTCACCTGTAAAACGGTAAATATCACTACAAACAGGGTAACAATCAGCAGGCAGCCGGACACGGCGACCACCATCAGCGTCGGCGTGGACGTGCTAGTTAGGAACTGCTGCCAGGCCCGACCCGCCGCCTGACCGGGCGTCGCTGCCCCGCCATCGCCGGGTACGGCTGGCGCACCGCTCTCCTCGCCGAACTGCAGCAACTGTTGCTCGGCACCGATGCGTCGCTTGCCGGCGGGCGATGCGTTAATACAGCCACCTGTGGGGTAATACCGAAAACGGAAAGCCATCATTAAGCTGTTGGTGCGCTCCTGCATGCTGGCTCCTGCTCACTCTACACACACACACACACACACTTACCGGTCGCTTTGTCGCAGTGGCAGCAGCTTTGATCGTCGGGCGATGCGTCCGCCGCACAGCAAGGCACACATTGATGGTTGAGTCGGTCGAGGTGCAGCGGGAAGGGACAGGTGAGGCAGGAGAACTGTCCGGGGCCGCTGCACGTCCGGCACGACTCGTGGCACGTTTTGCATGTCTGCGTCGGCGGATCGTAGTACTGCGAGGCGAGACAGTCGATGCACAGCCCGTTCTGCAGCATGCTGTGCGCGGGACAGGTCGTACAGGCCAGCGGGCCAGCTCCTGTGTTGCGGCAAGAGGGGAATACAACAAGGAGAAACATTCATTATTGCGTTCATCGTTGTATGAAGAGCATTCTGGGTTTGAATTCAGCCATTGCACACTGAAAAAGCGCTTACAACACTCAAATAGCATACATTTAGGCGTTTGTAGCACTCGAATATCATACATTTAGGCGAACTGTAAGGTCCAGCAGCTAGTTTATCAAACGTATCCTTACCGTTGCAAGTCTTGCAGTAATGGTGGCAGCGCTGGCAGCCGAACTTCGTCTTGAAGAACCCTTCCGGACACTCGGGGAAACATTCACCACCGGCCAGCTGCCATCCCTCCGGGCACTGGACGCACTGGTTCCGGCGCGGCCCGCTGCACGTGTGGCAGCTCAGATAGCATTTCGCACAGGTGCCACGATCGCTGTAGTAGCTGCAGAAAAAAAGGGGGGGGGGGAGGAACGCATCGAGCGCGCACATTAGTAGGCTTGGTTTTCTCTTGGTTTGCGACAAGCGACGAACTTACCCGTCGGCACACGTGGTGCGGCATTCGCCGCTCTGCAGCTGCAAACCCTTCATGCAGGCGGTGCAGTTCATGCGCGACACGCACTGGGTGCAGGTGTGCAGACACTTGGCACAGACGCCCACCTCCATGTAGTAGCCGTCGTCGCACACGTTCACGCACCGCGCGCCCTGGAGCAGCAGGTTCGAGGCGCAGGTCAGGCACTCGTTCTCCGTCGGCCCGGTACAGGTTTCGCACGTCGAGTGGCACGGGTGGCAGTGGCCGTTTTCAAAGTATTCCGCTGGAAATGGGAAGCGGGGCAGGGCACAATTAACGGTGGTGATGGTTTACTTTGTTTCGATTTGAAATAAAAAAGACAATTTGCAACTGTCCTTTTTTTTCCTTTCTTGGAAACGCGCCGTGCAGTTGACATCATTAAAATGAGTGTTTAATTATTTGCAGCACAACACAAAATACCCAGAGGCGCGATGAGGTCGTTTTCCAAAATTGATCTCATTAAAATCAATCGTAATATTTGCACAACTGGTACCGATTCCGTAACAACCAGACCGCTGCAGATGTCAGCGAGCACACACCATTAATGTCGTTCCACTGTTTGATAAACAATACTTTCACCTACAGTGAGTCCTAAAAGTATTCGTCTTGCTGAATTTTGTACAGCAAAAGGTGAGTAGGCTTGGCTCGGTAAAAGTAATGATAACGTTTGATAAAGGGATACTCAATGCACACAAATTTCTAAAACAATAATCTTTAAAGTAGAGTAATAGCAACTAAAACAATTAAAAAAAGGCCTTGGATGGGTGTGCAAAAAGTATTCGTCTACGTCTAGTTTTGACGTAATCATGCGTATGAAAACAAATCAAACAAAAAACTTGATCTGGTTCCTGACTTTATTTATAACTATGACTCTAACGACACGCTAACTAAATTGAACCTTAAAAGGCGTATTTTTGCATCACTCATCACTACAAGACTTGTTGGAATTAATCTCTGGTAGTAATATTGCATTTCCGAGCCACGTGGACAAGTTACAATTGAAAAATTTACAAATGATATCATATTGAGAGTACATCTAGTCGTTTGCATTAGTTTAGTTACGGCTGGTTTGTTCTTTTGCACAAATGTCAATGCTCTGTATATTCTCCCGCTCTGCCCGGTGTTGAAACATGTGATTCTTTTTAAAAGCATGTCCTCGGAGCTAGAACTCTCAGTACTTTAAACATACAAGATTTGTAGTTCCCAATCTTTTTTCATATCAATTTGAATCATTTTTACTGTATCAACTATGCTGAATGAGCTCTAGTATCATGACATCGTGGTGTTCCGGTTACATACGAATTTGCTGATGCATCTTAGTAGAATGTTTTCGCCAATTGTTAGTAGTAGCCTGAATACTTTTTGGACGCACTGTACTAGTGAACACCGACACATCGTATCGTTCGTAAAGGTGCAAAACACCCACCCCGTCCAGGTGGCAGTGTAGTTTGGAGCGCATATCGGGTTCGAATGGACAGTTCATTTATGCCCGAACGACGACACAGTAATGAGCGAACCAGTGCAGCTACAATCGCGTTCCAGTTTTCTTCAGCATCCATGCACACGCGCGATGAGTTCATCTCTTCTCAATGGTTCGTGGGGTTCGTCGGTGTCGTCATGGTAGCCGGCGTTACACCGGTACCGTCAACGCTTCCGGGGCCAACGGTCACTCATTGCGGATGACATTCTTTGCACTGGTTTTTCTCCCTTGCATCCACAGAGACGGTGGTGCGGCTCGTATTGAGTTGCATGTGGTTAATTGTATTTTATTGTTTGTCCCGATCGCAGTAGTTATTCGCGTTTAGCAGCAGCGGCGCACCGATGCAGTCGTAATGATCCCATTGAACGCTTTACACTCGAACGCATTAATTGCGATCCCGTGATGGTGTGGTTCGTCATTCGCATGAAGCACTTTGGAAGTGGAGCACGCAACGTTAGGGCAATATTGTGCACGTTAATGATGCTTGGTATGATTAGCAAATATGAGGGGGAAAACAGCGGATATTTGCACACTGTGGACGAAAGCGATCTGTTACCTTTTATTATGGCGATGCGTTGATGCATAACTGCAACTAGATTAGATTCCAGTTTACGCACCGCAAAGCGTTCTAGTGCAGGATAAGTTGCACAACATATTGTAACATAACTGCATGTGCACCAAAATGGAATCCCACTTGAGAAGGGGTTTGAAGTTATTCCCCGTTTTAGAAGAGGTGCTTTAGAGCAGCAAAAAAAAAAAATGCATCTGTAATTCGTTGGTAGGATTTTGCTATGATGTTCAGGAAGAATGGCAGCACTCTATAGCTGCACAGTTCAATAGATTCGTAGCGTTGAAAGCGGTCCACGGCAACCATTGGCTTAATGTGCGCGCGTGGGCAAAATGCAAACGAACGTGCTCCGAACCTGGCGTGCGACGTCGTGCTGGCCGACATCGGCAAACGCCTCGAAGACCAAATGAGGCGAGAAGCGGCGCACACCATTTGCTTTTATCGCGTGAAATAAAGTTGCAATCACGCTTCGCGCCCCGTTCATCTCCCCTGCTTTCCCGAGGTCAATCGGCTGGCCATACGGCGAGTGAGTGACGTAGGGCGAAATAAATGAAGAAGAAATGGTTGCTTTCGTTTTTATTACTTTCAATCCATTATTGCCTCGGCGTTTTAATCGGCGTCCACGGGCTTACGAGTTCCCGCACCGAAAAAAAAGCACAGACCAACACCGCTAAGTGGTGCCAAGTTTTCCATTTGGTTTGGATTTTTCCACCCCCTTGGGAGTGGCAAGTTGCGGATCGAGTTAGGGTAGGGAAAAGCGCTTCCCAATCGCAGCGAAAGGATATTGCACACCTTGCTTGATTGCCTTCCTTCTTCGCTCTTCCTACCTACCCCGCTATCTATTAAAAGCTTTCCCCCCCCCCTCCCAACCCTCTTTCAACGAGCTGCACTTACATTCGTCGCAGTTGTTGTTGCCGTTGGCGATGCATTTCCCTTTCCGGTTCATGGTCCAGTTGTCGTGGCAGGTGATGCAGACCGCTCCATTGCCGCAGGTGGCGCAGCCGTGCGGGCAGGCGATGCACTCGTGCCGCTTCTTGTCGCCGTAGTAACCGTCCGGGCACGCGTTCAGGCAGCGGCCCTCGTGCGCGAACCGGCCTGCCCGGCACAGGATGCACTGGCTCTCCGACGACCCGTTGCAGGTGGCACAGGACGGATGGCAATCGGCGCAGCTGGAAAAACGAAATTGGACAAGCGGACGAGCGGTTTTTTGGTTGTTAAAAATAGTGTAATTAAAGGAGTTATGTTTTGGGGCTGGTTAGTTTAAGGTCGATGCATCATTTGTTCCAATTGAGGGAAGCCCGAGACTTTTTCAGTTCGTTAAGGTAAATGAATGAACAATAAAAAAGTTTCCTCCTGCAACCGTTAAAGCTGAGTTGAGCTGAAAGGCAATATTTATCACATTGGAAAGGAGGATTTTAGTGAATGTTCTAATTGGTTGGTTGCCAATAATTAGTCGTGTATCCTATTCAATCAGAATTGTTCTGATCAGATTCCACGTATCAAAATATGTTCAATCGTATCGCACACATCCAATAGAATAAAGAAATGTTGTTAGTGGAACGCTTTTGTAAGCATTAAAACAAAGCGTAAACCATCCTCCAGCTAATGAATTGGAGCGCTCTTTTGTTCGCGCTGTTTGAAAATGCCCACGGGGACGTTGTTCCCGGTTTAACGAGCAGGCAAAATAAAAAAAAAGCGAACATCATGTATTATGTTGCTCGAATTAACTAATAGAATATCCATCCCGACAAAACAAAGAGGACATCCCTTCGATATGCGTGTGTTAAACGCTTGGAAAACGCGAAACAAAAAACATCCGCCAAACGGGAACGGTCACCACAAGCTGCCGCCAAAGAGATAGTCCCGGGCCCGCGTCGCGCCTGTGCGGTTTGGCAGTCAGCGGCGAGCGGGCGACCCGCACTCAGCACTTTTACGATCGCCAGATGTGGCAATAAAACTTAACAGCGAAACAAAGAGCACCAAATGCAGAAAGATGGTCAGTGTGGCTGGTGCGCTTTCCCGAGACGCTGCCAAACCCAACCATCCCGGTGCAATGTATCCGTGCTGTACAACCGAACCGGGAGAGCAACGGCAACGAATGCTTTTTCATATAACACGCACTTAAACACACACACGGAGACACATTTAGGGTGAGTTTAGGGCGTCTTGTTCGGTGGTACTGTAACGCCCCGGGAGCTGTGTTTCTTCCCAGTGTTGCATAGAACGGCGACACACACACACACACACACACGCGGAGGTAGAGGAATAACGCGAGTAGGAAGCACTTAAATACAGATAGAATTTTTATGTACACCTCAAGCAGCATAAATTATGCACACACGCCCTTCGTCCGCCCGTGATCCTCTGTGTCACGATCGCCAACACTGTTGAAGCTGAACTGAACGTCCACCGGTGTGTACGGGAAGGCACGGGAAACCCCCTCCCGTATGAGTTATGTTTGCGTGCGACCATCCGGCAGTGCGCCGGTGAACCACCTGAAATTGACTTTTCGCTATGCTAGATCACACACACATGCCAAGTGTGTGCACATGTGCACGATGCCACACTACATTACCGCCAGCAGGTGGAGCGGAACACGTCCAAACTAGTTCCCCCCAGAAAACCGGTGTCCTCGAAAGCGAGGGAACAAAAATGTGAAATAAGACATACACACCCTCACACACACACAGAAGCGCCACCGTCCACATCCTAGGCGGCGGCGTTTCAGCATCCTTCCGGCGCAAAAGCTCACCGGCGCACGTAATTGCCACTTTTGCACCTTTCTGTCGCGACTTTCGACTCGCTTTCCGTACCCCTTCTTGCCCCTTTGCCAAAACGCAACGCGAAGGAGGAAAGAAACGGCCTCTACACGCTACACAACACACGGCAGCCGTGTGAGGAAGGTGTGTCCCCGGTTTTTCGCAGCACGTGTGTCATATGATAATGAAATAAGAGAAAATATGAGACCCCGGTTGCACCCCGGTGGCTTCCAGCAATTTTAGGTCCGCTGCTTCACTCTTTATCCGTTTTCGCGTGGCGCGCAACGGATGTGTCCGGGACGGGAGGACGGAAGCACTGTAGACACACTGGTACACGCCACGCCACCGTCGTAGAGCCGTAGTGATACGGTAGTAGCATCAGCGCCATCTGGATAGCGCTCTGCCGAAAACATTCGCCCCACCCGGGAAGACGATGGCGCGACAGCAAATTGCGATAAATAATCGTAAAAATATATGAAGTGACAGATAATATTTGCCACCGTCACTGGTTGCTCCCAAGGATATGGGTGAGCGTGCGAGTCGCAGAGCAACCTACGAGGACACCGCGGAAGAGCTTTAGAAAGGAGGAACAGGCAGGACAGCGGCACTAATGCCCGCACTGTACTGTACCGTCACCGTTCGTGACGTTGACAGTGTTGCTATATATATATGCGAGGTTCAAGATGGCATGAAATTTTATTTTCAATTTTTATGACCCCACGTCGCGTGGGTGCAGAATTATCTACCGCACCATTTGTGCGCCCTTTTGTACACGTCAGCAAATGAAACAAAAGCAACAAAAAATGGCGGAAGATAACGCTCTCGGCTGCAAGATACACTGTGTGTGTCCATTAGCTGACAGCGGTGTCAGCGGGGCAAAAAACGCACCGGCACAAACAAAAGTGCACCTTGCACAGGAAGATGTCTCCGTCTGCGGCAGCTGTCCCAGTGTGTATGGTGCTGTGCTGGTGAACGGAGATTTTAACGAGCGATAGCGTAATGCACACGAAGGACGTGCTGGGGTAAGGTAAGCGCGTAAAGTCTAAAAGTCGTTGGTATAGAAAAAAAAATGCAGGCAGACTCCAAGTACGCAGCATCAAGGGAAGAGAAATAATGTCGTTACTAGTGAGTTTGATGCTGCAGGAATGATTTTTTTTATCACGATAGTGCAGCACATTACATCATCTGCATTCTTCTAACGCTTCCTGGGTGGCTGAAAAGATGTGGCCACAGGGTAGGACAAGAAAGTAGGGGTCGAGGTGGTATTTATAAAGATTCCAAACAAAGCTCGTAACAATGGAGCTGAGTGTAGACTCGCCTAAAGTTATGCAATCATCGTGGCAAAACTATCCCAATAAATGAAATATTGAATCAATCGCACTGATTCAAGCGTTGATAAGTGGAAATAGAATTTAAATAATAGTTATGCAACAAGCATTACAAAACTGTCTTTGCCATGAACGAAAAACATAAGGCAATAGAATATGTGTATTAACTACGGTAGCCATAATGCGCCTGCCAGTATGCAATACGCATTACAAAATGAAGTAATTTAATCAATTTGTTAAATGAGCAAACGAACGGTATTCTTATGCTAGTACATGCAATCTGTTTGTGTTTTAAAGCTAGAGTAGCGGTGCTGGTAGCGCACAAAATAACGAAAACAAACAATACAAATGAACGAAAAGCACCAACACAGAATCAGCACAATCAGTTTGATCGTTAAAATCGTTGAAAGCCGCAACCAGATACAAAACCTCATTATGACTGTCACCGTGCTACAGAGCTGTGGCTCGTGTTTCATTTGAAATGAATGGGAAAAGTGATAGTATGATGCCAAACAAATTGCCAATCGGCAAACACCAATCAATCGATTATGTTCACTGGCAAAATTCGCCGAACAAATCATCCATTCGAACAATGCGCGCTTTTGTTCAGTTTTCCTCTGTTCAGCAGTTGTTTTTTTCTTTTTCTTCTTGGAATTAACATTCCAAGTAAGCGAGGTTGCGATCAACGTTATGATTGTTATTATTCTGATTTTCCCGAAATCTAATTTTTCATTTCACTCTATCGCTGGGTGGGGTAGTTCCTTATGCAATTTGAATTTTATTTTTTAGTTGAATCTTTCCGATCATGCATCATATTTCGCCGAGCCGTGGTATTGTAGCGTTGAATCGTTTGAATTTACAACGCACAAACACACACGCTCTCCTTTTCGCCTGATGTTCTGTGTTGTGTGTTTCAAACCAGGTTCTGTCCCATTTGTGTGATGGCTGCTGTTTTCCCCATAAAAATAAAACAATGTGCACACAACAAAAAAAGGCGGAAAAATGGAAAAGCAAATCCACACAATTCACAACCACCGATTGGCGATGAGGTTTCGCTGAAATAATATTGTTTCGTTTCTTTTGTTCGGCGGTTTTTTTTTCCAGCATTTCTCTTTTCCCATTTTCCAGCTTACAACGGGGAACGCATTGTGCTCGCGGAACAGTCACGCCAGGGTGTGACGGTAGCATAAAAGGAAATCCGTCGTCACCAGAAAACGCGCTACGATCGCAGAAAATATACCGCGACCGCGGCGACGACTGTGTTTGATCGTGGGTGGTGGTGGGGAAGTTAGCATTCGTCGGTAAAGAAAAGCGCTTTCCTTCCGAAACCGGGAGCGAGGCGACGTTTCGTGGTGGTTCGCTGGGGGGAAACGAAAACGAAACGACACCAAACAATGAATGATTTCCCCAGAAGACTGCGGGGGGAGGGAGGGGGGAGCCATTGGGCTGTCGATGGCATCACACAATGACCGTTGCGCGAGCAGACATCGTAAACAATGCTCGCGCAAAATTGTACCTAACGCGGTTGGCACGGTGTCCAACAGTTCCCGTTCCCGTAGTTTGGTTGGTTTTGTCCTTGCGCAGCACAAACTGTTCAAATAGTTTGTCGTTCGATTGTCCAAAGAAAAGAAAATATCCTGTTTAAATGAAGCAAAAAGGACGAACACTATCCGGCCTGAGAAATGTAAACCTCTTTTCTTGGACTTTCGCACTCATCTTCGGTGGGGCGGGTGGGAAACAAATTCCATCTTTAGGGCACCCACGCTGCCCGCTTTTGCTTCCCTTTAACGCCTGTGTGTTTGTGGCAAGTGTATGAAAACCACCAGCCAGTGCATTCTGGTTCGCAGTACCCACAGAGCGAGACAAGAGCGAGAGAGCGAGTGGATCAAATTATGATGGCGCGTTCAATCGAGCACATAATAATGGAATATCCGAAACGGAAATAATCCGCTACTCGCACTCAGCGACTTGAGCGGAACAAGCCAAGGAAGAGCGGAGGGCAAGGAGGGAGGAAGTAAACGAAGCGGGAATTTGCTAAATGGAAATCAATAGAATTACGCCAGCGGGATCATAATCGAAAATTGGCAGCAAAATGGCGCTGCACACACACACACATCTTCATACACTTTAAAGGCGAAGCAGAAATGGAGCATGGAAATTTCTCGCTCGACAGTGAATGAAGAAAAGCGCGCGTGAGACAAGGGAAAGGAAGTGTCGGGGAAACGCTTATCCTTCTGACAAAGACACACTCAACTCATACACACACACACACACACACACACACACACACACACACACACACACACACACACACACACACACACACACACACACACACACACACACACACACACACACCAAGAAAGGGTACTGCATGTTTGAACGATTTGCTGCCAATAGTTTAATGTGAAAGCTCGTTCGTGTCGCTCGCTGCAGCGTGCAAGTGTAAGTAAATTTGGGTACCCCGGGACCACGTAAAATTACGCAAATTTCCTTGTCCCAAGGGATGGTAGGTAGGAATTTACACCCGGGAAAAAAACGGCACAAAAAATCTAACATTTCGCACTCACACCGGGCTGGCACGTAATCCGATGCCGGACAGGATTAGAGCCGGTACCGGGCACCGTTGGTTATGGAATTTAAATTAATTTTGTGTTGGCGCATATTTTTTGCCTACTTTTTGTTTGCGATTAGAACGACCCCGTGTTGGTGTTCTACCGTACACCTTTGTTCCCCTGTTTGTATGTGTGTGAGTGCGTCTGTGGGCAGATGTTTTGTTCCTTTCGTCGGATTCCAATAAGATAAAAAAGCTCCACACAGACGCTAATCAATTATGCTTGATGAGAGTTTGCTTCTGTGCTTATGGTTTGTTTTTTTTGCTATCCCACTTTCCATCTTTTTTGTTTTAGTTCCTGTTTTTATCTGTTCCAGTTCACGCCCGAAACCTCATCACAAATGGATTGGTTTACACATCCCCGGAACGGCTAATCCATCATCCATCCCAAAAGCCCGCGTGGAAAGTGTTTGTGCCGAACGGACGAACGCAGAAACCGAGAAAAAAAGGGTCCTTCGATAAGCACACACACACACTACGCAAACAAAATAAAACAGAAAAGAGAGAAAAAAACACGGCCATACCGGGCATTCTAAATTCGTTTTTGCCTCTCCTCCAGCCAACCATTCCTCTCGGAAGCAATCGAAACAATCGATCCAATTTTCCCACGGCAAACCCCACGGCAAACCCCACAGCTTCCGAAATACCTTCAGTTGCCCCCGGGAGGGAGAGAAGTAGCAGCAGGGTTCGCCGTACTTCCTTCCGATGGGAAACAGAGAAGAAGAAGAAAAAACCATGCGACTCCATCGGTCGGTAGGCGAGACAGAGACGGCGGGGAAGCGTTAAAATAAAACCGACACATACCGTTTATTGTGCAGCATAAGCGTTATTTTTACAATCGTCACTTTAAACGCACACACACATTTGGGAGGTGTGTGAAATGAGGTGCAAAGATACACATACTCGTTATACGGGACGGGGCGCCATCGGCGGGCAGCGGAGCACAGCCGGTGAAGTTCGTGCTCGTCACGTTTGTGCGCCTCCGGGAGGAAACGAGATGTAATAAAATTTTATTCATAAAATAACCGAAATATTATCTTCTTTTTTCCTTCTTCTGTATGTGTGAGTGTGTATCTGTGATCTCCCCCGGCGTAACAAAATTTCGATAAAAGGTGGGTTGTGGAGGTTGAGGGAAAGCACGGTAAAGCCAGAAGTGCTTTCGGGCGACAACGACGACGACGACGACACGTGACTGTTTGGAAGTTTACAGAATGTAGCCCCAAACACTAATGCCCATGCCATGGATGGTGGGAAATTTTATCAAAAGCAAATTTTCTATTCTAGAGCGCTAGTTTTCCTGCCTTCTTCGCTAGCGCGATGTTTTCTACCACGACTACGGGTTCATTGCAATGGTGTGCGGGCGCTACTACAACGACGATGCTGCCCGTGTACTTGACGGCTGAGCACTGTCCCTGTGCTTCCTGAAAGCACGATGGCACAGCAGCAAGGGGCGCAGTGGGAAGGACAGCTCGTTATGACAGTACGCACACACAAACACAAACACGAGCAAAGAAAAACGGACCGTTACCGTATCCAAGGACATCTTCAATGGAATATTAAATGATTGCTTATCTTGTTTTCAATTTGCCCCCGGTACGCTATGACGGTGTCGATCACCTGCCAGGGACGCCGTGTGGAGGGGTGGAAACCATTCGAGCGTGTCCTTCGAGAGGACGTTTGCACTGTTGGGCCGGCCGGATCGACAACTGTCAGCACCAGCACAGGATGGCCGCCGCCATTGACCACCGTCGTCACCGTCGGGTCGCATATTTAGCAGAACGCCCATTTTCCTATCCCGCACCGAGCCCCTTGATCCCCTTGATTGAGGGCAGGGAAGCGTACAAACCCAATCGACAACCTGTTACAGTTTTGTTTACAAGAAAGTTAAACACCGTCCCCGTCCGTTTCCATGCAGTTTCTTTGTCGATTTCTTTGTGTGTACGTGTGTGTGTGTGTGTGTGAGTACTCTTGGTAGGACATAATCAATATTTAACGGAGAGCATGGAATCGATGTTACCGCAAGCCGAGAAGTTAAAGACGCAAGCGAAGCCCACAATGGCAATAGAATACCTGGCCGGTTGGTGCACTAGATGATGAGGCAAGCCAATAGCAAAGTGGTGCCAAGTGGCCAAGAGCGAGAGAACGGGTTTGGGGAAGGGAATTTGTTGCTCGATGGTGCACAGCGTGCGATGGCACACGCACACACCCCGTGTGTTACGTAGAGGATTATGCTGGATCAGTGCTAGTGTCTGTTCCGAGTGGGAAGTAGTTTCCACCGAGACCGACAACCGCCACCAAAGAAAGACGGTTACTTCCATGCATACAACAAGAACATTTGCACCTCACCTCGACCATATGTGGCAACTTTTTGTTTGCCCACAGATAGAGGCCCATGGACACAGAGCGTCACAGCGGGCGGTGCCCATTGTGCTAGCCCAGGATGTGGTCCACACTTCAAACCACTCGGTCAAGCATGTTAATGCCCTAAAATAATACATCTGAAGCTAAAGGTAAGCACCTCGACTGACTCTTGCCGGACACACTCCCGACGCTGGTTCTAATCGTTTCTTTCTTCACCCAAACCGAAGGGGCAAACACTCATGTGTACACATGTTTCCAGGCGTCTGGTAACGACTTGGAGCGTTTGTATGTCCACTTCCGGTGAAGCGAGCACACACACACGGCACTACTGGGAGAAGTCCGGTTGAGGTTTAGCGCTAATATTATCACAGTGACAGTGTCCTACCCTCCACAGCACGAAGCGCACCTTTGATTCCTTTGCAATTTTTCGGATCCACCACTCGATGTCCTTTCCAGCACCGAACCCGGGAGGTAAACAATAGACGACCCTGGTGGGAGGGTGGGCAAAGCGGGGTTCAAACAAAAACCGACCAGTACTTACTTGTAATCCTCCGTTTCGTAGGTGTTCTTCGGGCAGGCGGCGTAACAGCGGTGCTCATGCATAACTAAATGATGATCACAGCTCGTACAGTAATCGGGCCGATCCTGGCAGGAGGCACAGTTGGCCTCGCACGGCACACACGTTCGATTATCGTAGTCTACCAAAAAAAAAAGGGAGGAGAAAGAGAGAAAATGGTTAGTTACAGGCTACAAAACCAAACCGAAACCAGCCTTCAGCGATGGAGTCTACATTCGGGCGCAAAGCGTACATCGAACGTAGGCGCGGAGGCGTAGCACACGAGTTAAAGTAAACAGAATTAAATTAAAGTAAATGACCAACGCAGCCCCCCCTCCCCTTCCCCTTGCCCACTTCCCCAAATGCCCCGCAACGCTGCCAGTCCCATCGCGCACTGCTGGCAAGTTGAGCTGAGGGAAGGCATCCCCGTGGCATCATATGCTGGCGATGTGCTTTTCTTGTGTAATTATGCAAACATCAGCATCTTTGGGCCGGATTGGAGCATTTCCATCAAAAAGTGTATGCTTGCATGATGCCGCACATCACAGAGCGAGAGAGAGAGAGAGAGAGGTAGTTACAGCGGTCGAACGAGATCGTATCCGAACACCGTGAGGGTTCGGAGCCCTGGGAGAAAAAGGGAACGGGATGGAGCGAACCAGCCACTATCGCATGCACTTAATCTGCCCCGTACCATCGCACTCTTTTCGGAAAATGGGTTCCTGGTGTTTGGTTCCTGGCAAGCCGCTCGCCGCACTCTTCGCCGCGTTTGCCGGGACCGATTAGTTTGAAGATAATTGAATTTGCGTTTGCCCCAGCATACCAAAACGCCTGCACACTCATACGCTGCTCGGTGGTGGTGGTGTTCTAGAGAAAAGATGCCGGCTACCGAACGGGGGTTTACTTTTCGGAACGCGCACGTGCCCCTCTCTCTATCTCTCCCTTTTTAGCTCCTTTAGCACCACGGTGCAGCGCTGTTAGGAAACAACAAAGATCAAAGACAACTTTTCGCAGCCTAATTTCCTTCGCTGTCATTATCACACATTTGTCAGGTTGTTGTTCGGCTTTTGCGGGCTGCTGCTGCTGCTGTCTTGTGCATGCGGAGATGCCTTGCAGTTTACAACCACCAATTAACACACATCCCGGCCCATACCATTTGCCCGTGGTTAGCGGGCGCGTGGCGTGTCGAAACCGTTGCTTTTACGCGATTGAAAGTTGGTGTACCAAACGGTACCAGTACTGAAAGGATTTTGGTTGTGCGGAGCGTTGGTGTTGAAATGGCTGTGGCTGTGGGAGTTATGTGAAGTTTTCAGCTCCTCCTCAAGCTGCTTTAAAACATCAATTTGATAAGATTGTACACACAAGCTTGAAGTCCTCTTCATTCAGGATGCAACAAGTCACCGAAGGCTGTTTTGTGCCGCATTTTCTTGAGGCAAAGTTTGTTCGCCATTACAACCTACTCCCCGTGACGTTACTAGACCGACCTTACAAACAGTGCCATCTCAAAACACGCCCTCTACCTCGGCCATTACGGCCGGAACACGGTGCGGTAATGGATGGGCAAATTTTTACAAATAACGCCACGGGGGATCCGAAACCGAAGCTCCAATTGCGCAAACATTGTTTAATACGCGACCAAAGCCAGAGTCCCCACCGGTCCTGAAGCGAATCACGCGAACTGCCGCAAACAAACAGAACACGAGCGAGTGTCACCCGCTTCCGTTTGTCCCCCCCCCCCCTTCAAAAACGGCCTCCAAGCCCGAGGCGCGTGCACCAAACAACGCGTCCGCCGGTCGGCATTAAAATTAATAATTATAAATGACAAACAAACATAATTAAAACAAATTACAGCAGTGCTCATCGGAGTGATCATCATCGTCGTCCTCTCGGCTGGGTGTGCTCGGTACATTGCCCCGTGCCCCCGTGACATCGGCGAGCGAGCGGGAGACTGAGAGAGAGAGAGTACACGATGGGTGTGGAATTACAATTTCACAGCGCGCTGATGCCGTGTGTAACGACGACTCCCACACACCGAGCTCGTACACAGTTGACACAACCGGGACCGGGGTGAATGCTGCGCACAAATACAAACACGCGCAAAACCGAGCTTCGAACCGAGCCAGCCGAGCCATCACCATACCATCCAATCACGTTCCGGCGCAAGCCGGTTGAAAGCATTCTTTCCCTTGCGGGTTCGTGCGTTCCAGCACCTCCCTTCCGGCCACGGCGGGAAACGGAATGGGATGAAGCGACGGAGCACGGGGATGGGGGTTTTGCGTTCCGAAATCGAAAAGCGAAAGATATTGTGGCACAAAGTACGGATTAAATTCATACAATCTCCCGATGCCCGTAACCCCCTTCCTGTTACGCGGCTGAGCGAGACACGCTTTGGACCGCAGGCGACAGAATCTGTGTGCGGCGCTTGTGTTTTATGTTATCGCAGCCCGGAAGGCCAGCGAGGAGTGTGGCTTCTTCACGCCACGCTTCAACAAGCGTGTTGGCAGTACGGTCCGGATAACTGCACGCTCCAAGAATGCGAGGTCGTACCGTGCTGGCACCGTTTTTGACACTCACCGCTGTGGCAAGCGCTGGTGCGGAAATGAAGTTAATAATTAAATCCGTGCTCGAAAGGGGGAAGGACGTGCCAGCGCGGGAATGAGCTTTTCGGAAGCGAAACTTACTTTCGTAGTAGCCCTCCGGGCAGACCTGCAGACAGACGGCCAGATCGGTAACGTACAGGTGGGCGGGCGCACACGTCAGGCAGCTGTCCTGGCCGGCGCCGGCACACGTTTCGCACGACTCGTGGCACGGCCAGCAGACGCCGCCCTGGTTCGGGAAGCTCCTCGGGGGACACCGGCTGACGCAGGTACTGCAACGGGAACGGAAAACAAACAGGCCCAACCCGTTAATGGAACGGTTAGGTTAGCACAGCGCTAGTGAACGCGGCGACCACTTACTTGTCCAGCCGATAGTGTTTGCAGGCAACGCATTGCGTCGGGCCCTTGCCGTAGCAGCCCTGCTGGTCGCACTCGGGGTCGCAGTCGTGCAGCACCACCAGCTTGTTGTTCGAGTCGGCCATCACGTTCTCGCGCTGGGCCGTCGGTATGTTGTGCCCGTTGAGCGTGGCCACCGTCTTGTCGATGCCGCTGCCCGCCCCGCTGAACAGGTTCGGGTAGTTCATGAAGTTGCTGTACAGGTCGGCCGACTGGTAGTAGCCGGCGCCGGCCCCACCAAGCGCACCCGCCTGCTGGTTCAGGTCCGTCTCCGTCGGAAACACGAACGGATTGAGGCCGGAGTAGCCGGCCGCACCGGCCGTCCGCGTGCCCTCCGACTTGAGCCGGA
Organism: Anopheles merus; assembly: GCF_017562075.2. Classification (NCBI taxonomy): domain Eukaryota; kingdom Metazoa; phylum Arthropoda; class Insecta; order Diptera; family Culicidae; genus Anopheles; species Anopheles merus. Next base: position 9,882,370 of record NC_054082.1, on the reverse strand, counting down.
TCGGGTTCGTCTGGGTGCCGTAGAAGATGAGCTGCCACTTGGACAGGATGCCGGGCTGGCTGACGCGGCGCGGCCCCCCGTTCAGGATCTGCAGCGTCCAGCGGCCCTCGGCCCGCTCGCCCCAGAAGTGCACGCTCAGGAACGGCCAGTCGTCGAAGTTGGACTTGGTGATGTCGCGCGGCCGCTCGAACAGCAGCGTCGAGGTCGTGCCCATCGGCGAGGTCAGCAGGATGCGCAGGTTGCCGCGCGGGAAGAACCGCAGCGTGATCTTGCACTGCACGTGCTCGAGGAAGCGCACCTCGTTCACCGTGCCGGCGCACCCGTTCACGTCCATGTGCGTCTGGAGCGTGTAGCCGACGGACACCTCGATCGGCCGGTCCTCGTTGATTTCGCGCGACTTGCAGATGTGCTGCGACGGCACGGTCGTCCACTGCTCCGCCAGGCTGACCATCGCACCGGCATCCATCAGGCCGTAGCCGAACTTGTGGCTCACCTTGCGCTTCACGCCGTTCAGTATCCAGCCCGGCTCCTTCTCGAGCGGATCGGACCGTGACGTCAGCACCACCAGATACTGCATGTCGCGCCAGGTCAGGGCCGGGTTGGCCTCGAGCGCCAGCGCCGCTATGCCGGCCGCCAGCGGGGCCGAGGCCGACGTGCCCGTGTGCTCCACCGTGCAGATGCGATCCGGGCGCAGCGAACCGTCCATGTCGACGGTCGCGACGCTCTTGTCGTGCCCGGGCGTGCCCGAGCTGTAGGTGGTCGCTAGGGTGGACGAGCACTCCTCCAGATACCAGGGCTTGTAGCTGCAGACGAGAACAAAAAAAAAAATGAGCAAAACCTCGTTAGCTACAGAGAGGATGGGAGAAAAGGGGTGTGCGAAAGGGTGTACTTACCCGCCCTGGGTGGCGCTCGAGATCGAGAGGGTAAAGATGGAGTTGGTGTAGCCGTCGCAGTTGCAGCTGTCGGTGTAGCGGCCCCCGTTACCGGACGCCCAGATGAAGATCGAACCCTTGCCCTGCCGGCCGCTCGTCACACCGAAGATGAAGGCACGGCGAGCCAGCGGGCCCGGCCCATCCACCGTCGAGCCGTCGTCTTCCGGGCCCCAGGACGCGCTGTAGATGTCGATGTGGTCCGGATACAGGCCGAGTGCCTTCGCTTCCACCGCATCGTTTACCGTGCCGTCCAGCATCCGGACGCCTGTGGGAACAAAGCAAAAGACAACGCGATAAGACACAAGTTTACTTCTTCCCTTTTTTTGCCGAAAACCCGAAAGTGTTTGCCAAACACGTGCGACCGGTAGCTGCTGGTATTATCATTTTCGGGGGAAAAAATGAAGGCACGGCCCTCAACACTTCCAAGTAGTACGAAGAGAGGTATCGAACGTATTTCACCCGAAAATAAAAAAAAATAGCGTACCAGCCAATGAAGAGATAAAAATAAATTCGTTTGCAAGTTATGGCATCCTTATGCTTGCGCCTTCCCTCTTTATTCTTTCCTGCTGGAGGGAGTTGCTGCTGTGCTCCAGCGAGGAATTCAACGCCAAAGAGGTAAGAGCGTGTGCGTTTGTTTCACAATATGCTCTTGGGAATCATATTTTTCTACGAAAACCTCAGAACGAGAAAGGTGATAAGAAACGGCAGTTTGGATCTTCCAATGGAGCGCGAGAGATAAACCCCTCGGCTGCGTGCAGCGGAGTGCTCGCAAGATATGCAAACGTGGTAACAACATATTGGGCGTCGGGCTGAGGGCGCTGAGCGGTAGAGAACGTCGAACAAATTGGAAGAAATATTACCGAACGCGCAGAGCACCCGTGGTGGGTGAAAATATGCGCCCTGATGCCGAGGAAAAATGTGGTACCATAAAATATGTAATCTTCTCATGATAGGAATTTCGTTGCATGGTGTTTACGGTTTGGGGTTTGGGGTTTTTTTTTGTTTGTTTGTTGTTGGATCCTTTCCGTCTTCGTTCGCTGCTCGGCTGCTGCTGGTTTCTGGGAGCGATTCCATACGATCATCTTTAACCTTTCCTACTGGGTTGTTGATGGATTTTTGGGGCATAACGTATCGAAGGAAATAGAAAAGCATAGGGGTTTTCATGACTTAAAAAGGTTCGATAGCTGTGGTCGATAGCTTCCCCGGTTTAAACGATAAAGTGGATCGTTTTGCGTGCTGAATTAAAGTTGATCCCAAGGTAATGTGTTATGTGCATCGCTTATCGCTAACATAGCGCTCTTACGGGCAACCTGTTTTAGGCCTCACAACGAATGAAATAACGTACAAAGAGAGCAAGTACAAAAACCTCCAACCAACAAGCGAGCGCAAAACGAAATCCAATCAAATCCATTTAAAATTGATCAATAGTGATTGATACGGTCGATTTAGCGGGGATTAATTCGAGCGCGAGCCAAAAACCAGTGCCGTCCTCTCTGCCGGAAGCAATGCGAGAAAAAAAAATACTGCTCAATCGAGGAGGTCCCACCAGCAACCATTACGGTCACACAGGTAGCAAAGCGATTCTTAGGACACACATTTGTTCCAGCTGCTTAGATGTAATCTGATCTTAGAGCGTTTTGATAAATCGTTCGACCGAGAACAGCACGCCGAACAACATTCCCGGGGTTAAATGAACGAAACTGATAATGGAAAGAAATGAGTTCGGTCCGCTCGGTCTCCCCCGCTGCCTGTCAGTGGTGCGTGAACATTTCATCAACAATTTTTATTACAAAAACGTTTTGTGACACGCCCGTGTCTGCCTGGGAGGAAGAAGAATGGAGAAAAATGATTCGCCCTGCTCCACAACGGAGGGGGTGGGGAGTGGGAAAGGGCATACGCGTTACACTCGAACATAAAATGAACTGCCGCTGCACGGAGCAGCTGAAAATATTTAATCAAAATGCCTATTACGATCCGTGTTTCGAGTTGCGAGGAATGGAATGGTAGCACGCCCGTTACACACATATGCTGGAATGTTTTCGGGCCGAGCGAAGGGAAACGGAAACGGCAAATGGAAAGAGCACACCACCCGCACACCCTCTGGTTCGTTTGTGCGTAAGGTAACAGTGCGCTTTTCCTTTATTTCCTTCCTTCAAATGGTTCCCCATCAGCCGTTCCACAGCAGGTCCCCTTGATCAATGATGGATGAGTACGGAGAGCGAAACTAAGTGGAGGGTGGGACTAAATTTTTCACTCCTTTTGCTTGCTTTCCCCTACCACCGACCGTGTAGGTTGTTTTATAAATGAAGAAACGAAACTTTATTATATACCTTCGTCAAATGCGTCCTACACTTTGTGCCGGGCTGCATCCTTACTGCAAGATACAGATATGTGTGTGTGAACGGCTAGTTGGTGTTCTTTTTTTTTGCTGGCAGGACCGTGTGGATATGATGGATGAAGGAAATTTGTTTTGCAAATAATTTTTTTCCAAAGTTTTCTACTCTAGAAGTCCATTTGTCCTTATGACTATCGAACGAGGGTTCAATAAGAGCCGCGGGTGGCAAAGACAGAAGGTGTCTTGATCGATGACCGATCGAGAGTGGTACAAAAAGTTCTGTAGAATAATATTGATACGTGGAATAGAATGGTCAGCTTGATAATGGATCAAATTGTTGGCTTTGCAAGATAATATAATTTTAAAGATTATTCACAACAATAGGGTTGATTGCTTCCCAATTTTGGATAGAATAGTACGATGCAATATTACGCCGAGCATTCAAGACCGATAGAGAACTCACTTTACAACAAAGAACATCAGATCCACAGTATGATTCTCCTAGTTTCAGCAAGGGAAAAAGAATGAACATCCTATTTTCACACAACAGGAAGGCGAATACCAACAACTGCTTGTCCTTTTCGACAGTTTGTTTCGCATTCATTAGCCCCCGGTTATCGCTTAATTTGGGCTTTCCAAAGAATGAATAAAAGAACCCGAACTCTGCCCCCAAAAAAACATTCACAGAACGCAGCACAAACAATGGAGCGAAAACTATTTGAACCTTTCCGTATCTTTACCGCCCGTCGACAAGGACATGGTGATGATTACCGATACCCCTTGGACCCGAACCCCGGCTACTTACCACCAATGCTTGCGTTGTACGCCACGCCGACCCCACAGTACTGGTTGAAGGCGACGGCCGCTACCTCCCCGGCGCACCGCGTGCCATGCTTGTTGTCACCGTTATCGCGCGGCATCGGGTCCGAGTCGTTGCCGTTAATGTCGTACGATGCGGCCGGGTCCTGTGGAGGGAAAGCAACAAGAACAACAAACACTGATTAGACAAAGGACAAACGTTGTGTAAGTGTGTGTGTGAAAAGCGACCCAACCAACGACCTGCTCGACCAACACTCGAAGACAATCGGTCAAGATAAGGAAACGGAAAAGGACTGAACGCGAATGATTGGCACGAAATTAGACAACTCTTCTGGCAGTGTTGCTGCTGCTGCTGCTGGCACGATCAACCACAACGCTGACTTTAATGGGTCGATTTTTCCATCCTCTGTAGAGGACCGATACATTGTACGTAAGTGTGTGGCTTTGTGTGGCTATGTGGGGGAGTAAAGTTGTATTCAATCGATTGGAATAACAGCAACAAATCCCCCATATCCCCGGCCGCCCCGTACACCCACGGTTAGCACGAATGAAAAGATAACAATCGAATAAGGCAGAGGATTTTCCCTGCTGTAGGTAGCCGCCTGCAATCGTCCTTCTTTATACAACGGGAGATACCCCCTTTCCCCGCGTCAGCGAGATGTTCTGCTGTCGTTCGCAATGGAGCGCGCAATAAATGTATAGTTAATGCGATGGACTATCAATTCCAGTGATTATTAATGAGAATATTGGAGGACGGGCGAGCGAAGCGATGGCGCAACGATAAAGCTCAGGGAAGGGCAAGGATTAAGTGCTTTTCAGTACGATCGATAAACCGGAACCGGGGATAAGGGACTTCAACGTGCGATTTCGAAACAATAGAAGGCGCCGTTGGGCAGGTGAATAGAATGCTCACATCATATAAAAAGTAGGGAAATGTTAAAGGCATTTGGCATTCTGTGAGACAAGAGAATGGAAAAGCCGAACGATACGAAAACACAGCGTGGGACGGGAGTGTTTTTTGTTCCTTTAATATTCGTTCTTTAAGGTCGATTCTGCTGAAGTTGACAAGAGTAAAGATGAACAGAAAATAGGAAAGCTTTAATGTGCTTTAATACGATAAGCCAACTTGTATCCTTCCTGATCGTCTTAGACAATCCATTTGTAGCGATATTCAGTTATTGTTAAAGATGACGCATTAACGCTTAAATACTGAAAAAAAATCTGTTTTTCTTGAAAATAGAAACATTCTCCTCAAAGCCGGCAGCCACCTGCCAATGCTTGTCATTTTGTAACGTTCCATAACGTCCCAAACACCATCATATTTCGCTGAATAATAGGTCTAAATACGCATTGTACGAGCCTTTTGGATTTGGCTAACGAGGCCCGCACGGAATACTTCCGATGCTGGAAACACCGAACGACATCCGGTCAAAATGGTACGCGGGGTAGTAAGGCGCGTGAGATTGTCCGATCCCTTCGATCCATAAGTCCACAAGACGTTTCCATCTGGTAATGGATATATTGCTTGAGGTTTTGGCGTAATTACCCCCATCGCCACTAGCCGGACGAATGGGCCGAGACCGGGCCCCAAATGGCCACAGCCGGAAATGGTGGCTTTCTTGCTCCCGGCTCGAGAACCTACCCACACAACTTCAACACCAACACCAATCGATAGCTCAACCGAATATTAGTAGCCTCACAAGCGCTATTAATTTTCATAATTACGACCTCAGGTTCAAGCTGGTCCGGCTGGGGGGAAGGATGCAAACACCTTTGCCACCGCTCACCCGTGAAGAAGCAGAACGGGAAGCGACATGATGAGGCTCAACACACCCAGCAACCCGACAACACAGCCCGACTTCCGATGGTCGTTTAGGTGATATGATGATAATAGGTGATGTTGTTGTTCGGTTTCAGGTCAGCAACAATGGCGGATGGGTGGGCAGGTGGTGGTCAATATCGTTTTGTCAATGTTTTGCCCGGGAGTTACGCGCCCGTTCGACCCCGGGTGCTGCCAGAAGGTGCCTATTAGGGGCCATCACTCTTGCGCTGACGTTGCGTTTCCGCCGCCTTCGCCACGGCCTACACTCGTCCTTACCCGTCCACTGCTGGGCGGTGATTTTGAGCAAGACACACACCGGGGCCACCGGAAGCCGCTGCACTCCGTCCGGTCGGTCGGTCGGTCGGTCGGTCGGGTGTTGATTTATGAAACCGTAATAATGTATTATTTGAAACGATCGGTACGTACAACATGCTGCCACGTGACCTCGTGGTCGTATTTGCGCTAGAGAAAATGCATTGGAAGGAGTGTGTGTATGTGTGTTGAACACACTTTTTCCCCATTCGTATCGCTGCGTAATAACGTTCCATTTCAGCGGTACGTTCGTTTCCTTTGTGCCACCCCATTTCCGAATGGCGAACAAGTTATAACTTTTGGACAACTTTTAGTTTATCCAACACGTTGCGGGTGTTGTTTCAAACACACTCATTTGAATGTTTGGCATGCTGGCATAGAAAATGAAACACGCCCAAGGACGATCATCATGCAATCGGGACCTGGCAGGAGGTAGCAGGAGATTGTAGAAATTTCCCCTTGCCACGGTCGCCCGAAATGGACCCACCCGTCGGCTCGATCCAGCTGCATCTAATACGGAATGCAAATTTGCCGCACGGCCCCCAATTTGGGGAAAATTCCACTGCAAGGTAGGTTGAAAAAATGAACGGAAGGATCGGTACGTGCACTCCAATTCTTGCGGCGGTTCCGTTTTCCTTTTTATGATTTTCAACCTCCCAAAAAAGGGCTCCATTTTTCCTTTTTTTTGCTGCCGTTGTTGAGCCAATCGTCGATAAAAAGAAGCATTTTAAGCTGAACGTTTCTCATTGGCATCGCTTGAGGCCTGATTTTCATTCCGCCTTCTTTCTCACATTGCCCACCTGCCATTCCGTTCCCCGGACAGGTGAAAGTGATTTTCTATATTATTTGAACGCTGGTAAAACTTTTTGCTCTCCCCTTTCTTGCCACCGCCATGGAGCACCCGCCCCTTTGCCGGGGTGGTGTGTACGATAGCAGTGTGGCAAGGTTTTTGCCCGCACACTGAAGGAGGGGTGAAAATTTGCGAAAATAATGGAGGAGGTGGCGGCTGCGGCAGATGTGGTATTCGCTTTTCAAAGAAACTTTTTCACACATGCGGAGGAGGTGTGCGTGGTGCCGCAGGTGCCGGGGAATTGTGGTGGTGCCGAGGCGGCATGAATTGGTGTAAATTAAAAAATACTTTTCATGTTTTGGGGAAATTTCCAAGCAAAATGTTTCCCCTGTTCGCCTTCGCACTTTGCGCCATTTATCTACCCGTTTCATCGATTGCGGTACGATTGATTTTTATCGCATCACGATTTTTACACCTGGACTGAAGCGACAGTAGACGTGTGTACATGATTTGCATACATTTCGGGAGGGTAAAAAATTAAGCAATCAATAAAGTTGCAACGTTTCACAGAGGTACGGGCACGGTTGTTCGTTAGGGGGGAAAATTGGAATAAAAAGCATTACCCATCCCTCACTGGAATGGTGAAGCATTTTTACAAGCGATTGTAAGTTAAATTTTCTTGCAGGAAAATGCCATCAATATTCATCGATAAAGACACGTAACATAATCAAATGAAGACAACTTTTCAGCAGGCAATGAGTTACATTCAATTTTACAAACGTACGAATTTTCCAGTTTGTGAGCATTTGGGTTCGGCTCTTTTTAGCGATTAGAGCAAATTGGTATAACTAATAATCGATAACATTATAGCAATTATAGATGATTGAATGAGCAAAAGGAAATAAAGAAAAACATGACACGAAACTATGCTTTGAACAGACAGCTTCAACTGTGTTCCTGCCATGTCGGTAAAAGGCTCGGCGGCGGTTGCCCTGCTACATTGTTAGTGATTCCCGATTGGAGGTTTAATTAAAATCACGACCATCCATCAACATCAAGTGCTGTGGCGCAGCGCTAGAATCCCAACCGTGTTAGCCGCAGGCGGGGAAGAAAAAAGTAAATCCTCCGCCCTATCGCAGCGGTTGGGCGGCAATTTTCACCCCACAACACAAGCGCACAAGGCTATTTACAACAAAGGCAACGGATCTCAATGGTTCAATCAGTTGATGTCGGTGGTGCAACAGTTGCATCGTAGATCGTACCGGGTGGATAACTCAAAAAACAGGAAAAACGCAGGGAAGGGACAGTGTCCAGGCCATAGCTAACAATGGATCGGTTCTAATGTACGCCACTTAGCACCCAGACTTGCGGAGCGGGTGGTGGAAAAAGCGTGAGGCATGGAAAAAAATAAAGTCCCACTCATATGGGTACTTTTAAACCTTAATTTGAAGCAGGCAGCAGCAGTACGATACAAGTTAGCAGGAAACGAAAGAGAGAGAACAGGAGCTTGCAGCGTCGTGGGTGTACATGGTTCAGTTGTTTCGATGAAATGTAATGCTACCATACACAACCACACACTCACACACACACATACACGGATTACTAACCGATCAGAAAGAGCAGCAGCAGCAGTGTGCAGCTAGTTGTGGATCAATTGTACATTGGGGTGAAAAGTCTGGGAAAGCTACATAAATGAAAAAGCGCTTCAGAAAGAAGACAAACAACAACAAACAAAAAGTGTGCAAAAAGTAAACAGGAAAATAAATTATAAACAATCTATCATACTTTACACACGACACATCCCTTTTCCCGGGGCAAACCGACCAGCCGGACGCTGCAGTGTAAGCGCGCCGCAATTGTGCGCAATTCGTTCGCTTGCCCGCTCTTTCGCCTTTCCCAGGCAGGCGACAGGCAGTGAAATGTGTATGTGTGTGTGTGTGTGTGGGAGCGCTAGTCAGCATAAAGTTCCCAGCATAGTAGCATAGTGCTGCAGCGCCAAAACAGCGAGTCACAGCCGGTTTTTGCATTTTCCAAATGACAGAAACAAATTGAGATGACCAAACGAGTGCTGCTGTTTGCTTTGCTTGCAACCGTTTTACACCCTCGCTCTATCGGTGGGAACGGTTCCAGCTTACCCTCGTACATCTTTCCTTTTTTATGGTTTGGGGTTTGGGGCAAAAACAAATAGTCCATCCCACTACCTCCAAAGCAACAGCAAAAAAAAAAACCCCCCGGAACGGAAAGGAAACGAAATTGAATGCATCCGTGCAGTGTGCGCAAGAATATTAATGCTTTTTAAACAAATTATATCGCTCACGTTCACTGCTTCCCGTGCCTTTGCCGGAAGGGAAGGAAATGCGTACCATACCGTACTCCCCCGCCACCCCCTCTCTGCAGTAGTTGTATCGTCATCATCGCCCCGGAAAGGGTTTGAAATGATGACGAAACTGCATCATTGTTCCGTTGCATTACAGTTGCACCCGAGAGTGCGAAAGGCCGCCGTTGGAAAGTTTGCTGTTTGCAAAGTGTGCGCCACAAACAAACATAAAAAAGTGTGTGTGTGTGTGTGTGTGTGTGTGTGTGTGTGTGTGTGTGTGTGTGTGTGTGTGTGTGTGTGTGTGTGTGTGTGTGTGTGTGTGTGTGTGTGTGTGTGTGTGTGTGTGTGTGTGTGTGTGTGTTGGTGTGTGTGTGTGTGTGTGTGTTGTGTGTGTGTGTGTGTGTGGTGTGTGTGTGTGTGTGTGTGTGTGTGTGTGTGTGTGTGTGTGTGTGTGTGTGTGTGTGTGTGTGTGTGTGTCCTTTTACTATCGAAAAGCATTGGGGCCAATGGCACTAGAATGTAAATGGGGACGTTTGGTGCTGCTACGTGTTTTTGTGCGACCGTGTGATGATAAATCACACTGCATCAAACCGGGCTACCAGGGGGTAAAGGGGAATCAGCAATCAGCTGCGGGCTGTACACTTTCTGCGGGCGTTGTTTTTGTTTCTGTGACAGGGCGGACGGTATAAAGCCATTTCATTTCATGCCGGTCGGACCGAGCAGAGTAGGGTTGTGATAAATTAGGTACTCGAATCGAATTAATTTTGTCAATTAATTTCAATTTGTTTCGGGCTCAATGCTACCTGCCAAACAGTGCCGGTATCCGTTTGGTGAAAGAAATGTGTGAACGTTGCGCTGGTTGTGTCCGTTGTCAATTTACACACATCACACGCTGTGAAAATTCATTAGCGAAACGGTTCAAGCGTCACTACGGGAAGGTGTCGGAATCGATTGAAAATAACTATTCCTCGAAGGTGTGCTATAACGTGTGTTATCAAGCAACTTTGGTCAAACGCGATCGCGATGAGGCGTTGAGTATTGGATTGGCACTTTGCTTCCTGCTGGGAATGTCGGCAGTGTGGGAATCTTTTCAGTGACCCCCGTTTAACCTGCAATTTCAATGCAGCAAGAGTCGGCTTGTGGGAGAAGGTTTTCCTTTGAAAGTGGGGGAAATGTTTTTACCCAGTGCTTACAATGCATGGCTTAAGGATGCTTTCTGACACTCCTTTCATCAGGTTGAGCGTATTAAACGTACAAACACATACACACCCACACACACTGACAGAAGCTGCATACCTAGCAGCATCTGCATACTTTACCGTAAAGCACGATTCTTATCCTTTAAAACCGGGAATGTATATCGAGCACAGCAGAATGATGATGATGATGGTACTGCCATGAGCAAGAGAGGGGCAATGAAAAACCGTCCCCATGCACAACTTTTCCTAGCAGCAAATTTGTTGGAATGCACGGTGGTCCTGTGCATCGTTATGATGCCGTGCCTTCGAGAGGGCAACTGAAGCATGCTGGCCCATCTGAAGCAGTTCAGCAGTTTCGTATCGGAAAAAGCGTAAACGAGGCGTATGTGAGTGGTGCTGGCCTTTTTAAAGTCGGCATTTGATCTTCACGTAGCGGATCTTAATTCTGAGTTGCCTACGGTTGTTTAAACGACGCCGGGCCCTGGTGCTTCGTTTACCGGTCCGTTTGTGCAGTCGGTAATGATGATGATGGCGATGATGCTGATGCGAAGACATCAGAGTGTTTTCCCATGCTAACCGGAGCGGTAAGGTGAAGAAGTTGTCGAGGACATTATGGCAGGAAGTGGTCTCACTAGTTGGACGGATCAAATGAGTCCCGTTGCTCACTGTTTTCATCAGTCATATAGTGCAAATTGGCCGATCTCGTAGTAAAGTCGTCAACTCATACGACTTAACAACATGCCCGTCATGGATTCAAGACCCGAATGGACCGTACCGTCAAAAGTAGGACTTACTATCCTGTTATGGGAGGACACCAATAAGTCATTGAAAGCCAAACCCGCAAGTGATACAAACAGGCCTTGACCGACAACGGTTGAGACGCTCTGGATACAAGTCATTTAAAATCCTGCTGCCTCTTATTCATTTGCACGCAGAATACTACGGCAATGTTACAATACATCGTTATGAAACTCAATCAAACACATTTACATCATTCGAGCAAACTATTGTCAGCGGGTTTGGTGACTACGCAAACCATCCGCTGTCGGATTGGATTGGATGCCCTTTCGAAACATAACGATCATGCAAAGTATCCATTCAATCAGTTGCAAATTAAAATAGGAAACCTTTGCAGACGTGATTGAGCACTACGGTGCACCCCACTGCAGCGCCACAGTCAACCGAAATCTCGCACAAACCAAATCTTTTTCTTACGTGTGGCGGTGCACTACCTCCCCCCCCCCCCCGCAAGGGTTTCACCCAAGTCCCAGTGGAAAAATATACGCCATTTCAATCTATTCAATCTGTACAAACTTCTGCCACTTTTGCGTTTGCGGTGTTAGAACCATGGAGAGAGAGAGACAGAGAGAGAGAAAGTGGTGACCTTCACAAGGCGTGGCAGGAGGAAAATTTACGATGCCAATCTAAGGCAGGTTTGGGTGTGTGTGTGTGTATGTTTGCCTGCCTGCATCCCCTAGACGTGCAGCACGCTGTTACGGATGCAATTGGCTAACGATATGCAACGTCGGGCAATGCAATTGCACCAAACCGATACAGTAGTCTAACGAGATAGTTCACCGGAGCACGCAACAACCGGTCTCTGCTTGCGCTTGCTTACCTTCCCTCCCGTGTCTTGTTTACCGTTTTGCAGGCAGGCAGGATGGGAAAGTTCTCCTTTCCGTTCTGATTCGTGAACGCAAGATACACGATGCTGCCGCGGGAGAACCTGACGCTGGCGGGCCCGCATACACTTTATTCGCATCACTGCTAAACGACTCCTAAGGGCTACATTGAGGTTAGATGAGCTTTGAGCCACTGGAGCGAGCTGCTGCTGCTGCTTCCAATTCCTTCCCTTAAAGCCATCGCCAGCGTTTGTAAGAAGCGGAAACAATCTTTTATGCACACACACACACACGCTCAAACAAACACAAACAGCACCAGAAAAAAAAACTCCCTCTGAGTGCTCCCTCTCGAAAGGATAACTTGCCACGGCCAAGAAAAAGGATTTTGTATACTTTTACCGAACACCGATGAGAGGGGTTTTTCGGTGTTTGGTGGAATTCGGTCTGGTTGCACAACCCCTCCCACCTGCCCAAATAACAACAATTCGCAATCAAAGCAAACAAATCCACCGCTGATGATGCGGGGGGGGGGGGTTTCCCGGCTGGTCGCTGGCGGGATGAAACTGCCACTGGCTCTCAACGACCGCTGCATACGGAATCAGGCCGACTCAGTTGGCGGAGCATACAGGCGGGGCTCGAGTTCCGAGGCGTACAATAACGTTTCGTTTAGCCCGTCGACCGGTCGGTTCCGTGGTGGCGGCGAACCGGGGGGGGGGGGGGGGGGGGGAGAATCAAACAAACAAGCGAAGGGGGGGAAAGGATTGAAATCGCAGTGCACGCAAATCAAACCCCCGTTCCGGTGGGCGAATCTCTGATTCGATTCTCACCGGTGTGGCTCGTCTTCATTTTGGCCCTAACAATGCCCGCGCAGCAACGGTCTTCCGTAACCTGCAGCCGCGCGTCCTTCGAGCTTTTGCTTAGGATCGGATGAATGATTTTGGCCCGATTTTGGCAGCGCACGGGAGGAGATGAGAGCGGAGGGCGGAATCGGCCAAATTCCGATCCGATACTGATGATGGATGTCGGCGTAGGCAAACGGTACCCGCGTCGTTTGTTACGAGTGCTGCTGCCGTGTACCTCTCGTTATCTACCGTCCTCTCGCACTCGATAAATACGGATTGTAGCATTGGGCTTTTTGGAGGAGCACAGCACGCCGAAAAGCCGATGAAAGGCGCCGTCAGCGCCGTACTTAGAGTTTTGAGGTTGAACCGGATTTCGACACTATTTTTCCAATTGGCTGATTTGGTAGCGAAGGTTGCGGATCGAACAAAAAGGGTTGCAATCACGGTTCCTGCGCCAACGAAGGTGAACAAGCTATGCAGACAATCGATGGTTGTCTCGTTGGTATGGATGATTTGCGTATAATATATCATGCCGAAATATTCGGCAGCGCTGTCCGAAAAGAGAAATTTGAGATATGATTTTACTTGACACATCGTGTTTGTGTAGAGCAAACAGGAAATATCTCTTCTTTGTATGTGCTGTGCAATTCAAAACATTCCAAATTTTATCTCCCATTGAACACTGCGAGAGACCACATTAATACTCATAAAGCAATAAACTAATGCATTCTTCCGTTCCGTTCCACAAACGGCATAGCAGCACAATGGCGAAATGTAATTGGCAGCCCAATGGCATGTTGCAGATGACTTTCTCGCATTTTGCCCTTTCCACCGCAAGCTTAGGGAGGGGAAAAACAGGCGGAAAAATGTTTGGCGACCATTAATCAAGAGCGCCGGTCATCGATCATAGTGTTGTGTTGCGCGCTGCAAACAACGCAAACATGAACGCAACAAATGAAACGAATCTGCTTTTTCCCCCCACCGACTGCCGCTGCGTAGAATGACGAAAGGCGTAATTTGTGTTGCAGCTGCTTCTAATCACGGTATAACTGTCAAACGGTCAAGGTCGGAAACCTCGCTCGATCAGTGATGGAGGCGAAATATTATGCTGACCAAAATCCTGACCAAACCACGACATCGGCACAAAACAAGCCAATATTGACTATGATTGATACAGGTTAATCGGAATCGGGCCAGATCCTTTGCCCCTCAGCACCAAACATCCATTGGACGGCTGGATGGAGGTTTATTATTTTCCCGAGCTTCATCCCATCGCCAGCCCATCATAATTCACGAGCTCATCAACTGAAGGTGCCATATGGGCATGAAGTTGGGCTATTGAGCACACTTGCGCCAGCAACCACCTTTGCACTTCTTCTGGCAAACGGACGGCCTTCTCCGTCTGTGCCACGCGGTGGTGAACAACGGTGCAGCGTGCGGCTGACCAGAGGATAGAATTAATGTATTCCAAGCATCCAAGCATCTACACACTGTACGGCATACGGTGGGTGAAGCAGGCGGGTTCGATTCCTGTTGCTGAAACGATCGCTCCTGCCCGGGTGTACCCCGCGTGCGCCGGGGATCAAGTGGCAATCCAAATGTTCGGCCCCAAGGATTGCTCCCACGGGAGGCGCGGTTGGAGCGATGAGGATGCGAAGACCCTGCCAAATCGTATCGACATACGGCGTGAGCTAATGCTTTCACGGGCCCGACTGATGGACGCACTCGCCGGGCAGAAGCGAGCTGGCAGCAAGCGTTGTGGTAATGGAAGCCAAACCAGCTGTAGCACAACTTCGTTAGATATCTGTTTGATGAAGCCTCGGAACCTGACCTTTCCTCCTTCCCCGTACGTACTGGAAGTGACCTGCTTCGCATAAGCAACAGCCCGTGGTGGTTCGGCAGGCAGAATTATGATTGATGGAACAGGAGAGCCTTCTTTTGGTTGGTTCGGGTTGGTACGTGTATGGGTTATGAGCTCCAGTAGCGCCACCAAGCCGGCAAAGTCGGCACCGTTCCTACCGAAAAATGGAGCGAGTACAGGGGCAGCGGCGGTAAAGTGTACACACCACGGTGGAGGGAGGAGGGGGGGGGGCACGTTTTGCTGATGTGTGGCCGAAGTCGAAAGGCAAACAAACAGCACTAACTAACACCACCCGGGCTACATCCAGCGGGCAACGTGCGAGCCCTGTTGAAGTCTAAAAGCCTTCAACCCGCAGACAAGGGGCCAACAAAGCGGGTCTGCCAACTGGGAGTTTATCGGTCGAAGTCGAATGCGATGGGTGGTACACGGGAAAGAAAACATCCATCTTGGTTGGGGAGAAGGAAAAAAAAAACAAAAACCCACCGCCGTTGTTTCCCGTAAGCCAGCAGTAGGTGAGAGGCAGCACTCCTCTGGCGCACAGGATCACACAAACCAAAAACCGAAAGCCAGATGCCCCCGATCCGTTCTAGCTGTCTGTCAAAGTTTCGGTCTGTCGACATTTCGGCAAAACGGAACTCGCCACAGCTTATGCAGCCGTACATGTGTCGGATGTGGGGTGTATATTGAGTGCGAGAAGATGGCAGAACACAAACACACACACAGCAGCAGCAGCAGACCGACAACGTTTTCCCAACACGCTTTTGCGCTCAATTTTCTCCCACCTGATTTCCGGGGCTGGCCGGGGCAAAACTGCTGGCAAAGCACCGGAAAAGCACCGGAAAAACGTGCCCTGACTGCTACACCCGGGGGTGAAAAGGATAGGTCCATACCCGCCTAGATAGCCATGGAGAGTGGCAAGCCCAAGGGGTCAACGACGTTGCAAACGGTTGCCGCGGTGTCGGTGGGAACGGTGAAGCTAATTTGATAGTTTCGTTTACAGGACTTTTCGGTAGTTTCGATTGATTGACGGTAGGCGAAACTTTCCGCCCGTCCGTGTGTGTGTGTGTATGTGAGACAAGTGTTTCAAGTGGTGAGACGGGACCAGTGTGTTAACCAGCACGAGCACTCTGCCCCGGGGTTAACATCGACGACCATTCGATTCGACGACTTGCTTCGAGTTTGTCGGTGGGCATAAGGCAGGCGTAGACGTTACAATGATGCTCATCATATTTTATTGATCCAATTGCTGTTGGGGACCGTTTAGCGAGGGAACATATCGATGAATACTTTATCAGGCAAGTGTGAATTAAATAAGGACTATTTTGAAACGTTTAAAGCACGTTTGGCAGATCGCTCTAGAAACTCAAGCGCCATCAAACAACGCAATAAGAAATGTATCGAATGATTTTTGTCCGCAAACAATTATGTTTTGACTAGATCTGTTGAAGTTTTTCAATGGATTATTCCGAAGAAAAAACATTCCCTGGGAAAGTTTCGTTTTACTTTTAATTCATTAGGAATATGATGGAACGAAAAAGTTCACGGAAACGCTTTCCTACCAGCTCCAATTCAACGAAATGGAAAGTTTTTCACGCTGCAAACAACTCCCGGACGCTGCTCATCAAGGCTCACATTTGTAATCGATTCACTAGAACAGCACTAGCACAAACAGGCAACGGCAACAGCTGCCCGGTTATTGAATATTGCATTTCCCTCGTGCGAACTCGTGACAAAGAAGGGCGGAGATGTCTATCGGTGCCGCAACAGCGTCGATGATGTCGTTTGACAAAATTAAGAGGAATTCAATCTTCTGGCACAGGTCCTTGCGTTATTCTGTGCACACCACCGGCGAAAGGGCAACACCCAGTCGAACATACGCGCGAGTTTCATTTATCTAAATCGGAACTTTTACCATCGAACTTTGAGCACGTGTCATCGTCGTATGCTCATTTGCTTATGCCGCCGTCGACGGGTTGGGTGAAATTTCATTCCATTTGCCGACTCGCCGGGTATCGAGACGTGGCGGTGGTCGCGGTGTTGGTTGGGTGTTTCGTGATTTCAACGCAATCTCGTACACCCTTGGGCACACAACAACAGCTGTCAGCCACCAGTAATGAGCACAAATTGAGCCGCACACAGCCGATGTGGCAGGACCACACAGCCACACGCACGCACCAGCTTTCCCACGAAGGTTCGATACAGGCACGACCATATTGCTAGACAAACGGATGATGAAATGGCTTCAAAGAAGGATGCGCGCAATTTACAAAGGTGCGTACTTTCTGTTTTATTAATCTGCGATTGAAGCACTTTTCACGGGACCTCTGAAGCGTTTCAGGACTTCTGGAGTGTCGATAGCGTGGTTGAACGTGCTGATTGAAAATTGGAATACGAACGCGTTGATGCACAGGATTGGTGCTTCTTATTCTTTATTTCATCTTCTTCTGTGTGTGTGTGTTTCGTAAGAAAACTTTGCTTAACAATGCCAGCCAGGAAGTTTCATCAACCCCTAGAGCAGTGCGATAAACGTATTCGATTTCAAAGCAAACAGCATTTCCTAACTAAAAAAAAAAAATACAACTTCTTTGGAAAAGTGATGGAAAATGGTGGAACTCACATACCACCCAGTATCACCCAGGAGCGTACATGTAGGTGTAAGATGCGTAGATGGAAGAAAATGCGTTGCTTGTTGTTTTGTTGCTTTTATGTCCTTTGTAAACAAAGAAAGTGACGACGAGAACAAACTGGTTGTGACGAGGCTACTAACTAAGCTAAGCTAAGCTACTAAACTAAGTCCAATGGTGTGCTCAAAGAAGCCCAAACCAGCGCATACCGAGCAAACAATAAAATATTTAAAACATCCTTGACGAGTCGAGAGAACTCTTTGACAACAAATTTGCCCCGTTGTTTACAGAACGCACGGACGAAGAGACGCACATCAGCAGAAAAAAACATACACCCAAAACTACCGTGCTGATGGTACGACCAAGATAAAACAGGTTGTGATCATTTCCCAGGTTTTGTAATCCGATTAGCATTGCCATGGAGAAGACTAAATAAAAGTTGAGGCTGAAAAAGTTTTGGCAAACGTTCGCTTCAAACAAAGAAGCGTATGCAAGTTGAGCTGATTTGATGTGTAGCACAAGCACAAAACAAAGCTACTGATAAAATTGTGAGCTTTGCGTGATTCACTTTCGAAAAGATGAACACAAAAACGAACACGTCATCAACTTTTAAAAACGATTGTGTAACTTTATTTTTTATTCGGGTGCTCTCGCTCTGTGCCATGCGCAAGCGTTCATTTCAAGTGTTGGACGTTCCAGTAATGAGAAAAGGGAATTTATTCGTCCAAAACAGCAGAAGAATGGCTTCCCCGAGATGGCTGTAATAGATGTGCTGAGTGTGACATTGTGTTCGGTGCAAAAATGGCAAGCAAAAGCGCACTCGTGGATGCACCAAACGTCGTACGGACTCGTACCTTGATGAAACATGCACAGCATGACAAGCGCTTGACCGACAATGGTACCCACGGGGGCACTAGCAACGCCGGAGGAGCTCGGACCACTACCGACAGTGCAGCATCTTCACATGAAACGTCAATGCGGTGCAACTGTTGTGTACACTTTGTTGCAAAGTGAGTTTGTTGTTCTGAGCCGAGAAAAAAAAGTACCCTTCCAACACCAATGTGATTAGCTGATGTACGATAAGCTTTTTAACCGTCATTTTTAAACGCTTTTATCCGTTGAAGTCACAGAGAACGCTTACAAAGCTTAAAGCTAAAACAATAAAACTGAAACAATAAAGAACCTGAAACCGTTTTACGAGCTCCTGGTACCGAAATAAACACTTCCACCGCCAAAAGCGACATCTCTACCAGTTGCTTTCCGCACCACACAGTCGGGAAATCAATTGCGCCAAAAACAAATTGAAAAGTCATTACAAAGAATTACGGCTTTGCTCCCTCCCTCCCGACGGGGTTTGATGCATTACCAATTTACACGACAACTCACCTATTACGACACCGAGCGACAAACAGTCGGGAAATGTGTTTCGCGTAGCTCGAAGAGCGGAAGGAAGAAGGGCACCGCTTCGCTAATGAAATGGATTCCATCGCTAATCCGATTCGAAGACGAGGAAGCGGTGGTAGCATACGAAAAGAAACCCACCCCTCCTGGTCGCACATCGATAAATCATCGCTTTATGGGGTGTTTTGTTTCTGCCAGCGTTTTGCACAGTACACCAGGGCCCACAAATGCAGGGCCATTGTTTTGTTTTCCCTGCGCCGTATCTTGCGCGGGTTAGGTTCCGGCGGGTTCTGGCACGGGACAATTGCCACTGCGTGAATCAGTGCTAAAACTTGTAACGTTTCGACTTGGTTCGTTGCAAATTGA
Source organism: Anopheles merus (assembly GCF_017562075.2). Classification (NCBI taxonomy): domain Eukaryota; kingdom Metazoa; phylum Arthropoda; class Insecta; order Diptera; family Culicidae; genus Anopheles; species Anopheles merus. The sequence continues at coordinate 9,863,128 of NC_054082.1, read as the reverse complement.
AGATAAATTTAAGACCACCCTAACACCAATGGGAGCGCTTGGTGTGGGAAGCGATTTTGTTATCCTGCAGAGGATAAGGATCCTTAGCCTAGCCAACAAGCGGCCCGGCACGCACGGTCTGGCTTCGGCTGCCGGGAATGAAGTGAAAACAGTGAAGTGAATAAAAATCGAAGTAAATGAAAGCGTTGAATAAATTTAGCCCGGGGATGGTTCGATTGATCGGTTTTAACGGTCGGGTCGGGTCTTATCGGTGCGAACATGCATCCCGCCCGAAGCAGCCATAACAGCCCCGTCAAATAAGCTCGCGAAGATCCCATTTCCATCAATTCGGGACTATTTCGCGCCATTGGTCATGAATGGACGAAGCCGAAGATCAACTAGGCGGCAGCGGGAAGAAGCGGAACCAGGAGCTTCTCATTTGGGAACCTTTTACCATCGTGACCGAAGACTTCAAAGCGCCCGTGACAGTGCGGGATGCGACAGCATGCCTCGTGCTGTCGGGGTGGAAAACCCCCCTGTAACACCACCACCACCACCACTATTATCGCCCACTTGGCTGTGTGGGAATGTGGGGCATTTACAAGGACCTTAATTTGACAAGCATCGGATCGGGAGGAATGAGCCTAGGAATGCTACGCCAGTACGCGGGAGCGCACTCTCGACGATGGAGTGAGGCGGTGGAAGTTATTTGGCAAATGCCATCCGAACACGGCCCGGGAACATCTGAAGCCACCGCACGTTACCGCGACAGAGCAAATGGCTCAGAGCGTGCGATCGGAAACGCCGGGGAGGTTAATTTGAATAATGAGTTTTGCTGGAGCTTTGATCGAATTTCGAGCCCCATTTTTACGGGGGGTTTTGCTGAGGCTGCTGCTGCTGCTGCTGCGAGGGCACATTTGTAACGGCTCCCCCAACTGCCGCCTGCTGATGAATGGAATTTGTACGTTCGTGATTTGTCATCTCGGGAGGGCGCCGGAGCTGTCACATTGCAATTCTTTTCCGCATGGGATACGAGGGTGGCGGCGTGAGTTGGAAAACTAATATGGATTAATGATGTTATCGCGTTCTTCAAGAAGGCAATAGATTTAGCTAATCATTAAAGCTGGGAAGCATGAGTATGAACAATAAATTTAGCTAATCATAAAAGCTAGGAAGTATCCACAAGTTGTAAAAAAATCAATGATTTTGGGAAGTCGTTAACACGAAAGAATGTCAATTGAATAAGTCTTATAAATGTATGATATTGGAAATTCATAAAGTATTGGGTAGCTTAATGTGTGTTCTTTTTATGGTCATCTTCGAGTTAGATACAGATTAAATTATGTTGGCAGAATACTCATGCCCGTAATAAAACTACGTAAGTAGCTGGTATACAGTATTGGAAAGTAGGAGTATGAATTGATTCGTAGCGTTTATACGATTATTTTGAAGTGTCATCTTCAAACTTTTTTTTCGATTTTTCCGCATTTTACAACAGTGAAATCATTGTTTTTGCAAGGTCCTACGAATCCTACTGTGATTGAAGGAGCACTATTTACAATTAAGTTATCCTAAGTTATACAATAAATCAAAGCGTTATATAATAAAGATTTCAAATCTGCTTGGCTGAGATCTTTCCTAATATCGTATCAATCAAACTATTTAGCTGCTGCGAAGAATTAACATAGCTTGGTTTGATTAGTATCGATTGCATCCTTCCATCGTCCCCACCATGCCGATCCTCGCAGGGACACATAGTCCGGTCGATTGCCCACAGTGTCTGGATGATGGAAGTGCGCACAATTGGCATCCGTTGAACGTACTTCCACACAAACACACGTGTAGACCACACGCTTTTCATCTTTATCATCTGAAACCCCCAATCAGCCGGACGTGGAAAGTGCGACTTCCGGTGTGGACAGTCGTGTTTCAATAGCGCACCGTTGAACGGCTAGCAAGCATCGAGAGGCCGCATACTTCATTTTCATAATTAACTCAAACATAGCACGCAGAAACCGACGCTGCTGACGATGCGTGAACGTGGCTTTGACCTGACCGGAAGATCGGTGCGTCACACGAGCACATGGACAACATGTTTTGCACTATACATTCTGGATATTGAAGGATTTGTTGCGTATCAGTTCAGTTCTAGAATGGTAGTTTGTCTGTGGTGATTGGATTTGCACAGATTTTGCAAAACTTTGGAAACAGCGCATCCGACATACCTAAACCTCATTCGACAAAACTAACACAAAAGCAGCTGGCAGGAAAGGCTTCACGCGTTCTATAAATATTTATTGCACTCCCTTATCAGTTGATGCATCAGTTTTTGAACACGCTACTGCCATTTTTTCAACTGAACCGAAATTTGCCATTGCATAGGAAACAGCAGGATAGAAACGTTCCGCTATGAAACTGTTATTAATAATAGTTTGCTTTTGTTTGGCAAGCGCTGAAACCAAACCCTGCCCACCGAGAGACAAAAACGCCATTTTTGATAGCCATATGGTAGACTCACATATGGCAGCAGCTCAGCCACAGTGACGAAGTTTGGTCGCTCACGGTGTATGCTCCAATGAATGATGCATAATCTCGCAAGTCATCTCGGAATGCCATCGTGCAGGGCCTATTCTCGGAATGCTTGCCTGCGACAGGAGACGCTCCCCTGCGAGTACCGATAATGTACACAGTGCAGCAGCTCGAGCGGAAGCTACCAAATCCCACAGTCGTGCCTAGGCTGGGCTGCGTGGCGATGGTCAGTTTCCGGGTATTTCCGAGTCATTCGTTCCGGGGCGCAAACGATCGAACGATGATGTGCACGTGACGATTAACCGAGCGGGAAGCTTTCGGGAACCATATTTGCACACGCAATACACGCGGGACCGCAACTGCGCAACGGTGTCGATGTGTCTGATTATGATAGGCATATTGCTCGATAAACGACATGTCCCGGGGTAGGCTCTATTTGTTGGAGGAATGCTGCAGCGCGTGCTGGAATAGCAGCTTGGTCTGTTATGTGTCATCATGCCGCTCGAAACACTGACTGCTGGCGCTGAGAGGAATGGGGAAATCGTGCAATCCCTGCCCAGAGAATATTAAAGCGTTTTCTGGTGCAAAACGGCGCATCGATTTCATACGGTGGATTAAAAATTCTACTCAACAGGCGCAAACGCGACATTCGACGAGGATTCGATCATCACGCTGAAACAAACCCCTGCTATGGAGTGTGTTCGACCGAATATCATCGAAATAGAGATTTTTCTGGAACCGAAAATACAGTGCGTGTGCTCAATGCATAAACGGACGATTAAACTTGCAGGCTATCAATGCAAAAGCAAACACGCACCCAGACACGGCCCGAAAGAAAGTGGGTAGCACAGCAAGTGGACAGGGCACATCTCGGTGAAATGCAAATCGTTTCTACTTACGTAGTTGAGCGCCAGATCCGGATGGTTGCGCTGGATACCGTCGTCCAGGATGGACACGACGACGCCCTTGCCCGTGTAACCCTTCTGCCAGGCCGGGCCAACGTTCATGTCCGGTCCATCCTTGGCGCCGCCGTTCTGCAAAAGAAGAAGAGCGAGAAAACGTTATAGCAAAGCCGTTGTCCAGTCGTCGTTAGCACACATCGAAGCGGTAAAGCGAAAGCATCGGAACGCTTAAGTTGTCATTAGCTAAAAGAAGACCGTCCGCAACACAAATTTCCCACTAACGGCCGGAAGAGCAAACAATGGACAATGAAGGACGGCAGCGGAGGGGTTTTGCAACGGATGAGACAGGAAGGGAGGAGTCGTTGAAAAGTGGTCTTGTTCGTATGAATTAACAGTACAAGTAACGGCAGGATATTGAGGGCAACACGATTCTCCACCAAACTATCCTTCCTTCCTTCCTTCCTTTCTGTCGAGCCCCTTCTTGGGAGGGGAAGGGGAGAGGCAGAAGGAGCGATGGAATCTATGTCAGCAACGATTTCCCCTTAAGCTTAAAGGCTCTCGTTTCGCAAGGGTCAACCCCGGAGTGACCGCTCATGTGAATGCGTAATGTGAGAGCCGTTACATTTTAATTTAGTTAAAAAACACATACACACACACACACAGAGCCGTATGGGGTTGTGACAGAAACAGAAGTTCAGGCCGGAGGGAACATCACCATCCCCGTACGTCCGGCACGCTGCATCGGAAAAGAAAATGGCAAAAGTCCATTGTCTCTGTCGTTCCGTATCCTGATTAAATCTGTCGACAAGTGCTGCTTGCGTGTTTCCTGCCCAAACTCATCCTACATACAGAGGCGTACAGGGTCATACACACACACATACGGGGTGTTTGCTTCGGGACCTATGTTTAAATATTTCTAAACCACCAGCAAATCAGAGCCGGAAAGAAAACGATTTCCCACACATACATACACATGCACAAGTCCGGTCCCATGCTGGTGGTAGGCGTATAATTTACGCAATGAATTTGCATTATCCTTAAGAGCAATCTAATGGAACTTTTATGACGCTGTACGGTCGCACTGGTTATATGGTTTTGGGTTGTGCTTGCGGGGCAAAGGCGGAGAGTGGACGATATGATTATGAATTAAGTGATAAGGATACGTTTGCCTGAGAATTGGTTTCTCTGCAACGTTCTACGTTCCTTGGCGCCAGAAGATTTAAGTTTTGTAGATTGTTTTGTAATTTAATGTTTTTGTATAGTACTTTATGAATGTCCTTCGTAAAAATTATTTTAATTATTTGAACCCTTACTCAGCGGTCGACAAACTTGGCGTACGAAAGAGCCAAATTCAACAAAAATGTTTGTAGAGTTTCACGTGAAGAGCCAAATAGTTAAACCAAGAGCAAACATGAGTGAAAGTTCTACGAATATATATATCAACTGTTAAGAGCCGCCATCGCACCATATAAAAAATATACCAAATTGATAAAAAACACAGAATTTTATGAAAAGGTAGCATTTAAATTAAACATCAAAAATATATAGTACATAAACAGAGAGGTTCCGAATATGCAGAGAATGCTGAGAAGTAGGACTCCATAAAATATTCTTGATTTCCTGTGATACAGCAAACTTACAAGTAGAATGAAAATGGATCCAACGATAAACAATTGAACTTTCTTTTTTAAGAATGATCATGTTTTTTATAGAATTTTCTCGAAATCTTTTCCCACAAAACCGTATACGATAGGCAGTTTATTTCATGCTGAATATTTTAATATGCATTTGGAAATATGCAATAAAACCTTTAAATCAATGATCCCGCAAACTGCGAAGAAATAGGGGCTATAAAGCCAGGCAACAGCAATAATCATGATTATGTTCTACTCCTCAGCTGCTGAGAGTGTTCTCGTGCTGCTTCTTGTTTTCTTTAGCAAAAGAAATCCACTTCTGTGTATGTGTAAAACAGCCAAATTTGCGGTGAGCAGGCAGGCACACTACAAACAACGACGGAGGATGATGATAAAAAATACAACGCGAACGATTCTTTTTTTTTGTCATTTCGCCCCTGCCACGTAAATGATTGCGGTTGAGTTTATCTGGATGTCGTTTGGATTTTAACAAACTCAAGATAGGCGTTTCCGCACGTAAACTTCCACCCATGCACATGCCATCTACGCGAGTTTACTCCTTTCATTTCGTTTACCAACAACACTGCCACCGACATACCCCACGACCAAACCGAAGCTTTTGCGCTAATCGGCTTTCCTGTACTGTTGTTCTTGTGTCACTGCAAACAAATTTCCCATCGTGGCCACCACCGTTCCACCCAAAACTCCTACCCCTCCTCCCCCTTCCCTTACTGCACGTACGGAGCGAGCATAAAGTGGCACATTTTAGTGATGACTTTTCACCGGCGATAGTCATCGTCTTTGCTTGCTTGGGGTTCTACAGCGAAATTTCACATGACACGTCTTTGCTGCTTCTTCTCCAATGGCGGGACAGGGGGATTTGTCACGTGAGCGAGCGCCGAAAGTATTCGGAACGCTGAGGTCTTGTGCAATAGTTCGCGGGCTTTTGGGGAACGGTTTGCTCAGTATGCAAATGTTGAAGCAAATTCCATTTGCCTCTCCTTGTGGCGATGGTCGCGCTGGAAAAACGTCCACACACCGGCCGCCGCCGCCGCCGCCGCCGCTCATTGTTTGTGACAGGAGTAATTTCCCGCAGCACACCGTCGGCCACAGTGCCAGGCGCTGGCAACGGCACCGTGTGGCCCAGCAACAGCCTTATGAATGTTGCAAAATTCGTGTCGCGCTGATAGTTTGGAAATCAAGTTTATGCTCATGAATGTACAAATTTTCTCCGAGTCGCTCCTCCGCGGCACACGTTGTACACGGCGGCGACAGGGAAAAGGCAAGGTGGTGAAAGTTTTACACGTACAGCGGGAATGGCAACAGCACAAACAGGCAGGTTTTGGGAAAACAATTTCACTTATGAAGTTGCCATCAGTTGCGTGGAAGCGACGCGGGAACGTGACACGCGGAATGCTAAGGACTTGCCAGCCACAGTACAACAACTGTGACATGTAAGGGAGCGGGCGCGCGCGTTGTGTTGCTACAAGCCCGGTTGTCACAGACAGTTTGTTTTATTTTTGGCTTTTTCTTATTCTTTTTTATTATTTTTTGCTTGCCGTTGTTTGTGTTTCGCGCACCACGGTTGTGCCATTTGTTTTTCATTAGGCTTATGAATTGCGACAAGATAAATATTACCGGCACCGTATTTGCTTCGGCATGGGCGTGACGTGCGGAAGAGGACGCCCCTCCGGTTCGGAAAAGCATGTGGGAAAACTGCTAGTTACGCGAGAGGGGGAAAAAATAGAGCGTGGGAAAAACTAAAAACGAGTTATGGGCTAAGTTGCTTAATGAGTTTTCGGGGCCTCACATTTTAAAGCAATAAATCATACTCATGGAGGGAAAGGGTGAAACTTCCAGCCCGCACACGGTAGCGCAAAAACGATAAAATCCCGTAAGACTACTTGGCATGGCATCTTCGCATCTACTACGACCTTTTTTATATTGAAAGGAATTTTTTATTGTCGAGACAACTACTCAACAGGGAAGCGAAGTTCTAACCTGCTCCGAGAACTGCTTCTCTTCTGCGTGTCGGCAGCAAAAACAAAACTCAAATTAATTCTTCCCTTTCACTTGGGGTCCGTGTGCCATTATGTCGTCGTTCAAAACGCCGTAATGAACGCCGTACGGTAACGGCAGAAGGATGGAAAAGAAATGCAGTTAACGCATTGGGACCGGCAAAGCGGAAACTGGCAAGTGGGACTGGACTGGTGCAGGGGGAAAAACCGCGGAAGCTAATTACCGTTTATGGGTCGCGGAGGTGGGGGTCGAAATGAAAAATGAATTAATTGAGAATGTCAGCGAAATGCATGTTTAATAAATTTATCGAGCCACGACACGAAGCGCAGACCGTCAACCGCACACACGCAAGCCGGACACATCGAAGCGGTCGCGACCGCACGCAAAAGGACGGCCGGAGAGTAAGAAGAACTTAATGAGGAAAGCAGGGGTACATCGGGGGAGGGAGGGGGGATGAATTGAACACGCTAGCTGGGCGCGCTGGGGACACCGTTCTGTGGTTGTGTTGATTTAAGAGAGACCCTCGGGCCAATCTCATTTCGCAACCGCAAGGCACGCCCAATTTAAGGACTCTCGAAAACGCGAATTTCCAACGCACAAACCATTTCTCCGACCCTCCGAGAGGAGGGTGGAGTGGGAGCTAAAGGGCGAGCCGTCGTTTGATGTTGTCAAATGTCGTTTCCCGCGCCGCTGCCCCATTCTTCCTGTGCGCAAAGTGAATAAATTTCACATTAATTATGTACCGAAACCCGATCACCAGAGCGGCACAGGCACATTAGTTTGCAATTATTGTGCCCGTGTGCAGCTCATAAAGCTGTGTTTCGCGGCCCTGTTTGATGGGGTGGCAGGCGGGTGGCGTGTGAAATCCGTTCCAGCAGCAATATGAACCTGGCGTGTGACAGTGAAGCCACATAGCCGTCACATTTCGAATGGCCGGACGAAAGCTCGCGCGAAACTTTATAACCTTTACCCCTGTCCAGCAAGCAGTAACAGAAGTTCGCACAACCAGGGCCCGTGTTCTCGCCGACCCACTGGTGGCACACTGGAAATGAAGATAATTTATGGCCGATGTAAATCGAACACTTGCAACACTGACTTTCCGATTGATGGGTGGGATTTGCTGCCAACGCGTAACGCGTAACGTTTTTAATCCCACCGCGCTGCTGGATTTACATGTGCTGCGTGCAGGGGATGGTGGTAAGGTAAGACGCAAAAGGCACATCACAGGCACACGCACGGTTCTGTCATAACAGCACAAAGCCTCTCGGAGGAGCGTCGTTACTGCCTTGCGGGCACCATCCTGAATGTTGCGGGGGCCTTTTAGGTCGTTTGATAAATCGGTCGGCATTAATGGCTTTATTGTCGAGAGCTGGACTGTTGGATTTGATCGCGCCTAGCTTGCACAAAGATGACCTCGGTTCTGCTCGGTTTGCACCATCATCCCTCCCTTCCGCGGTCATCCCCAGCCTAAGCTTCATCCCGCATCCGACTAATGGGGATGGGATTTTAATAAATCATGAGCAATGGTTCGATTTATGCCAGCGGGTACCGCACCTACCACCACACGCCAGCAGGGCTTACCATTACCACAGCACCGGAGCGGTACGCGGGTGCTTTACTGTTGTTAATTGTCACCCCCGCGGGGGAAGTTTGGGAAACATTGCTCCCTCTCCAACCTCCATTAGCCATCACAAAGAGGTTGGTGGTCAGCTGTACAGTGGTCAGTGTGCAGTAAAGATGCACTGGATTGTAAATTCCGTCGAACATAATTAGCGACGAGCATGACGGGGTGCGCACGCGAGCATGAATCGCGCGAGTGTGTAAATTGCAAACCACTAGCCCCCGCGGGCGATTGAGCGATCTATTAATAAACATACGGGCGGCGGAAGCGGTGGGGTGTTCATTTCAATTGATGCTCGATTTACGCGCGGCATGATTTCCCCGCCGAGCCTTCCCGTGCGCTAATAAAGTCGTCACACGACGCGGCCCTTGGAGCATGGAATTGTATTTGATTGTATGCAGATGGTAGATGGTAGAGAGGGGAAATCATAACCGAATGTACCTATACGAATTTGGATAATTTTCCTACCATTACTTGCAACAAAAAGTATAAACGAAATTTCGATAAGGTATCGTAGGATATACCATGTTTGAAAATTGCCAACAGTGGGGTTTTTACAATACTAGCCAGCTGTTTTACATGAAGTTTGACACGTGGCGGCTGAAATCATGACAACGCTCGATACAAAACCACACGCAAAAAGGACCTCTGATGTTCAGCCTGAAAAAAAAGTAAATAAACAACTTAAGTCATTTCAAACAGCAAAAAGAAAACAACGCCATTATAAAATGCATTTTCAAACAAAAATAGTGAAATCCAATTTCCATTTCTGGTGTGAAAAATACGTCCTTGTGTGGAACACGTACACATAACACGCTTAACATCGCTATTGGATAAAAACATGGAACAATTACTGTGACGAAAGCTTTTGCTGGTATGACATTCGGAAATCAAGTCCAAGTTTTTCAGTCGATGTAAATTCGTTCCGATTCGCATGTAGCAAAAAAAAAACGAGGCTAACAATCATCCAGTAAGAATCCAGCCTTTTAATTTGTCATAAATCAAAGACATCTTAAAAAGCTCCTTTTTCCACACATTGCGGTTTAAAGCCCGAAGAAAGCAGAACCGGAATTGACACTAGACAAGCGGTTTACCCCGGCGTACAGCATCATCCTGCATGCATCATGTGGATGGCAGCAAAAAACGTAAGTCATCTTAATGTTACATTCTGTAGAATTTATTGATGTGTGAATAAGACAGGAAAAGAATGGAAGAAAGTATTAAAAAAAAACCTCACACACACACACACACACACACACACACACACACATACATACAACGGAAATATCCTTTCCAAGGGCAGCCCGTTAGCAATTGCGTTGGAAGAGGGACCAAGCGCGGAGACTGTCGCGGTAAACTAACTGGAAAATTTATGTTACTTTTTTGGCCGATTCAATCCGAACTGATACGCGGCTCGCGCGAATTCGGTGCCAGAGGGGAGCAGCGAATAGCGAAGTGCAAAGAAGCGAGTGGGCTGTTGATGACACTTTCCAACAAGCAAGTTATCTCCTCGCTGCCAATTTCACAACATCAAACGGGAAACGAGCGAAGGAAGGCAACCGGTTTTGTATTCTATCTCTCTCTTTCTCTCTCTTCGTCGAGTTCACTTTTCCTCGGGTGCTAATATTTACGAGCTTCCGAACAAGTGGAACGATTGCTTCCGTGCGCTAAGAAAACGGCACGGAAAAGTACAAAAAAAAAAAACGCACGACGGCAGAACGGTGAACGAGTAAAAATGAATGATATACGACCAAAGCCCGAAATGGGAAACCGAACCAGACACCGGAACCGGCAGGGGCACGGTACGCAAAGGATTCCGTCGGCCTTTTTCCAGGGAAATGTATTTAACCGTGCGGATCTTGGGCACCGGCGGCGGACCGGTGGCAAACGGCAAACAAAGCGCGAAAGGAAAACCTATCGATAACGGGAAGCCCTATTTTCTATCTTTGTGTAACTTGTGACACTCGGCCCGCCCGACGACCCTCCTCCCCTCCAGCATGCGAAAGAAAACTCTTCCCAAAGCAACGGGCACGGTGGAAATGCGAAACGGTGAAAATGCGAAAATGTGATACTGTGAAAATGGGACTTTGGTTTGTGGGCGACAAAACATTGTCCAGTGGCGGGAGGGGGGGGGGGGGGTGCCGAAGTCGGTACAGAACAAAAGAAAATAGGACCGAGAGCAGGCGAGCAACCCGGAAACCGCCTCCTGTTTGCTCGAAAAAGTTGACTGCGAAAATCTCGTTTTCGAAAAGTAATTAAATTCAAACCGTTAAGCTTACCCGCCCTGGTCCCTTGGTGGCTTGGTTTGGGGTTTTGCGTACCAGGCACCGATTCCTACCTCCAACTCCCCTCACTTTGCCATTGGTGTGGGAGAAAGTGTTCCAGGAAAATCTGGCCCCACTCAAACAACGGTATGTGTGTGTGTGCGTGTGATGATGATGGTTGGAAATTTATTTTCACACCACTTCCTTCGGCGAACAGCCAGCGTCATTAGTAGTCGAGCGCAATGTTGTCGAGCCGCGACCAACGGAATGTTTCCCTCGTTTTATTTTCCCTCTCCCTTTTGCGCTCGAAACGCTCCTGGCGGAAAGCGGTATCCAACCTGCCAGTGCATGCTTTGCCGGCCGTCCGGCGGAAGTTTCGAATGCCGGTTACAATCAGCACCAGGGCCCCCGCAAACGCACAAACCAAATCACAAATAAGGGAATGGAAGAACGGAAAGAGAGAACCGAACTGTCGGAGGATATCACATTTCAGGCGAGCGCAAGAGGCTCCCGAAAACCCGGCCAACCGGGGTGGAAAGCGTAGGAAAATACATAAATCAAAAGCTGCTCTCAAGCAAAAGTCAAACATCGCTACAATTTCGAAAGGATTAGGCGAAGGTCACAGGCAAAAAGCAAGGCGATAGTACTGGCGCGGCAGTGGCGTTCGGGTTCCGCATCTGTGCCAAGATGCGCGCGAGCAAGGCAGAAGAGACGGCAAAGCAAGAAAAACACGCGCGCGCGTTAACAGGAGTGGAAGAGTATGCTGCCAGCAAATCTTAACACACATGGTGCGTCGTCGTTATCAAAAAACGCGCTGCGAGAAGTTAGAAGCTAGACGATGGGGAGGGGGCTGGGACGATCGGCACACTACCACTTTAGAATCTTTGCGAGCGAATCCGCATTTTGCAGATCTCGGCAAAAGGGTATTTTTGGTGCGAGCAAAAAGGCAAAAAAATGGCGTATAAACATGCGAATATAAACAGAAAGCTTCTCATCAACGGGTGCTGAAAAGTCGCGATCTTGCACTGCCCTGCTCGGCTGCTCCGGTACACTTCTCGCAAGAACAATATTTGAGCTAAATATTTCATGTTGAATTTCTAGCTGATTATATTTTCTGCCGTCTGCCGTAGCACCCGCACGAACATATGCGGCACGGAAGGGAAGGGGAAGGGGAAGGAGAAGGGGGAAAAAGCACATACAGCAGCAGTTCACGGTTCAACGAACGCACACGAGGCAGACTTTAACGCGTATTATAGCGCGGGCTGTATCTTTTGGGAACATTTTGTTCCTTTGCTACTGTTTTTTTTTTCGTTTTCATTTTTTTATAAAACTGCGAAAAGAAGCTTGTGAAGCTTCTCAGCCAGCCAGGAGCTGTTTGTTTGTTGCTGAATTTTCTTGTTTTGCTTCGCTAAACCAACCGGCTTGACTTTAACTTGGCGGTACGGTGCGTGTTTGCTTTGATACGCACATGGGGACGCGCTAGCGGGTTGGATTTGCTGCAAACGGGAAAACAAATAACTCCTGACCTGCTTCTGTACGGTGTAAGGTGTAAGCAAGTGATTAAGTCGAACAATTGAATTACTCTTTAAAATTGAGTAACTGATGCAAAGTGACTTGCGACGTTGCAGCGTGCACTTGGTTAAGAGTAGCATGGAACTGTCGTTTATGTGATGTTGAATCCCTCTCAACAAATTACATACAAATTGGGCGATACAAATTGGGCGATACAAATTGGGCATTGGATGGAAACGAAATACAAAGGCTTTGATTTAAAACGCTACTCATTTTGGTTGTGTATCAGTTGTATATGCGAGCGCCTAAATGTATGCAATTTACAACAAAAGTACCAGAGCGAAAGCTGCTACAATTGGAAGCTTTTAATTTTAAACGACACCTCACATTTTAACGCTTTGCTAAACAAAAACCGACAAAATATTTGTCTGAAAGTAAGATACACACATACACACAAATGCATTGGCAAAACGATTTGAAACGGAGAGTAGAAAGAACACCTACGGCACTCACCAGGTACCACTGTTCCTTGAATAGTGGATCGGGAAAGATGTTGTGGGTGCTCGTGTCCCGGTACGCCATGCGCGTCCCGGACACTAGCGACCGGAAGCCGGGAAATCGCACGAAATCCTGATCGAACGTGCTGTAGTCGCGCTTGAAGCGGGGCTTTTCGTGCTGTTGCTGCACCCATCGAACCTGCGGGCAGAGCGGGAAGAAAAGGGGGAAACATAAAAGGATTATTAGCGTGTGCGCGGTATCGGGAACTGCGAGACGAGCTCGTAACCGCAGCGCTCACTTACCTCCGGCTCGGTGTTCAGGGCGTTGTGATGCGCCTCGCTACGGTCTACCGAGCGTTTGCGCACGTGATTGTGATGGAACAGATAGTATCCTTTTAGCGGACCAATCTAGAAAGGGAAAGAAAGAACGATCAAAATAAATTATTAACGTGAAAATGGTGTGCTTAAACCATGACTTTAGCTTCCCATACTGTCACAATTTAATCAGTGAGCCAAATCTGTTCTAACTATATCCCCCCCCCCCCCTTTTCTTTAACCTTGCTCGCAGCTTTAATGAGTGGTGCATAAGTGCACCATTCGTCGGATCGAAGCTCTCGTAGACTTTGTCCATTCAACAGCAAGCATCCGGTCGGAAAGGCACGTACGAACGAAGTGCACGTCAATGATGCTGGAACATCGGTGCAACTACTACTGCTGGCTCAAGAAAACGATGCCCTGCCGTCCGTCCGAAGCGGGCGCAAGAAATGGATGCAGCGTAAGAAAATAATAGCCACCATCATCGGGCATGGAAGAAACCGAAGCAATAGAGGTCTGGAAATTGGCAAAAGCAGAAGAAAGCATCGCACGAGCTACACTCCTCCTTTGCCTCGCCACGAAGAGTGGCAAGAGTGAAAAGGATACGGTGAGAAGTACAACAACACCCTCTGGACCAAGGGAGTGTGAAACCGTGCCGCGTGGGGAGCCAAAGGATGCAGCAGCAGAACCGGGCAGAAAACCCATCGTTGATCGTTTGCCGGGAAGTGTTGCGAAAGGATTTTCATTCCTGCCCCAACCGCACACCCGGCTCTACTCCCGCGGAAACCAAACGGGATACGGCCAGAGCCCGGAAATCTCGAGCTATTTGATTTATTTTCCAATATATCAAGTAATTTAAACGATACACGTCGTCCCTGCATGGACCAATATTTATGGTAGCGAAGAAGATTGCTACAATTTTGCTGCACCCGGGATGTTTGTCGGGGAGCGTCCGTGTTGACGGTGGATTCTAACCACATGGAGCGTCAAACACACACACACCCAAGCGTTCACATACGCTATATCTAGGGTCTTTGGGTTTCTATTAGCAAATCAAGAGTACTTCCGAGTAGCAGTGGAAGTATGCTACCACCACGTTCACGTCTGACACCTACTGTAAGGTTACCACCTGCTGTTGGGACTAAGGACTAAGGCATGTAGCAGCATGCAGCACGATTAAGTGAGAGCTTGCACCTGAGATGAACAGTACAGTCCCGTGATCGAAGGTAGTGTTAAATAACTTTTGCGTCGTGCATGGTGATGCTGGTTGAGGTACTGCAAAGGATGTTGATGAAATAATTGAGCAATGAAAGGATGTCCTCAGAATACTCGAATGTCTTCCCAATCTAGATAAAAAAAAAAAACCAGTACAGCCAAGTGTACTGAAATTAACTTAAGATGCTTTAAGGTGCAACTCTATTAACATAGCTTTTTACCGATTTCAAGATAGCCAGATTCAGTATGCGCTGAACACTCTGAGAATTACTGAGAAGTTTCAGTTAAATTAACAAAAACAATACCTAAAACTGATTTGCGCATGTTTGCATGCTCAATTCATTTTATTATCTAAGTAACATCGACTGTACAATAAATTGAAAACGTACTGTCCCTGACCAAACATAAACGCGACCCACAATCACGGATACATTGCAGGCCAGATCATTATTTAATAGCACTGCCAGTGAGCTAACAGCAGGCGCATTCGGTTGCAGTTTGATGCAACATTGCAATCAGCCATCGGATCATGTTATGGTCGTGATGCAGCAACTTTCAGGTTTCAGGTCGATGGATGAAAAAAAGAAAAGAAAACATACATAAACCGGTCCACAGGTCAACCCCGTGTACCAGCTGCAGTGGGTATGCAGAGAGTGGTGTGAAATGATGCTGACATATAAACACGTGTTGCAATGCGGTTCCGCGCACAAGTATGCAAGATTAATAATCGTAAAAGAACTAACGAAGCGTGGTAATTTAAGGGCTTGGGGATGCACTGCAATGTAAAGAGGTAAATCGTGTACTGTGTATGTGTCAGTAAAACTAAATAAGACTTGTCTCCAAAAGAACACCTTCTACTAATGAGTGTATCGACCTGTATTCATCATAATCTCATCCTATGTAGCGCCAGCGCAACGTACATCACAGCTGGTCCACAGATACGACAGCAAACCAAACAGGTAGCGCTCCATCAAAACGAACCCCACGGATGTGAACAAGCCCTTGCACCAAGCAGAAGTCATTTCGTGTTGCCCCTTTCATTTGCACACCATTTAATGACTTAACGCTTGCTGAGGGGCTTCATCGGACCAGTTTACGACCGATTACGCACGGGGTAACAAGTTTTATGGTAAAACCAAGTGGGAGGAAAATGCTGAATCTTGCCTACGAAGGTAGGCTATAGAAGCAAGATGGACAATTAGTTCCAACCCTGGTGGGACTGAGGGTTTGGAAGGATAGGAAAAGGGTGCCGTTGATGACCGGAAAACGATCGCTGGATGACATCCGATCCGGCTATAGGTACGGAAGTTTGCGCTCCGAGACGTTAGGCAGCAATATACGTTGTAAAAATAATGAGCAAACCTAATTCAATCCACAAAAGATAAGCAAGAAACTCCAGACGTTGGTAAATTCTTATTACGCAAATTGATTTGCTGTATCGCTGAAAGTACCATAACAACCATCGAATGAAGCTATCTGAACTGCCCTAAGTAGTTTGTGATTGTTTTGCTTGTTTAATTTAATTACGTACAAAAAGGTGCACTCGAAGACAAAACCATTCAGGTGAAAGTTGCTTATGAAAAAATAAACATGTAACACCATGCTTCAGCGCAAACCACGCCAAGCGCTCCTGCCTCCTGCACCGATTATTTATGACTACGGGCAAAAGGTCAGCAATCAAAGTGCAATATTTCATCCGAAGATGCTCCCCGCCTGGGGCGTACAAAACACCCAATGTGGACTCGACACACAGACAGCGATAATACCGTACCGACGGCGTAAGCGCCACCTACTGCTTGTACGCCGACCGATATGTAGCAGTGGCTTATTTTTATATATCATTTGCCATTGCTTTCGTTTGTTTTGTTTTGTTGCGAAATTTCGAGAAATAAATTGCACACTACCAAAACTGGGATGTTTCAGCTGTACAAATGCGAGATGTGTCAAAAAACATGCGCAACAAAGCAGAACAGAACTACCGCAATTCGATACTGGCTGAAAGCGAAAACGCCTAAAAGGGGTACAGAAAATTGGCGTCCAAAAAGGGAAAAACGAGTCGAAGCAGGGATTTATGCCACCACCTCATTGAAAAGCCCTGCACCTTCGTTTCGCCTACATCGACAGCTTCTGCACTGCACAATAATGCACCATCCAAAGCAACAACAAAAAACTACAGGACACGACCACACGACCAGAAAATGAAGAATTACGAGCCAAGCGAAGTGGGCAACAAAAAAGGCCAACCCGATCAGATGAGGAGGAGAAAAAATGGCTCTAGCACTATCTCACGCACACACACACACACACACACACACACACAATCGCACGCACACATGCCGGGAAAATGAAAGCTTGCGAGAGACCGTGAAGCGGCGCAAATGTGCAATCGAAGTCTGGGCAATCATTTCACCGATCGGATTGTGCAAAGTACCGGCGCTAGCTGAAGCTCTGGCTCGTAAATTGTGGATTAATTTGATGATGGATTGTAGTACACGAGTGCGTGTGCGTATGCAGGGCGTGGTGTGGTAGTGAACTAGGGCAGGACACATAAAATAGCGAGGCAAAAAAAAAATCAGCACAGAGGATCAGCACTTGTAAAGGAAAGGCAAAAAAACAGCTGCTGCATGTGCAACTGCATTTTACCGAGTGAAACCCGACAAATTATTGCCCGGCTTCGATGTCCCTGTAAACTGTCGATAAGAAACTGTTTTAATCCATTTTTGCACCGGTCTCAGGAGCAATGGGTTGGCATTGCTTCGTTGTTTTCCCAAAAGCAAGTAAACCTATAGTCGTATGGATGAAGCAGTGATGAAACAGATTTTTCATTCAGCAGAGCAATCGCGGCTAAGTGCTGCCGACATAATTAATGTTACGCTTACGACTACTGTAAACACAGCTGTTCCATATTTCTATTTCTTTCTAACTTATATTAAACGTATCATAATAAAAATGTTAAAAAAGCAGAAACACATGATTCAACTACTTCACACAAAAAGTAAGAACATTTTCTACTGGTTTCAATATCGTTTTATTGTTTCCATGAGTTTCATTATGCTCACGTTATGCTAATACCCTTAGGCCGTTCAATTTGTTGCCTATCAATAGTTGCGCGAACCGCGCTCAATGACGATAGAATGAAATTCAATTAAAAAGTTTTCTCTGCCGTTAGTGCTGCTGCTAGTACGCTTCGCCAACCCCCATACAAAACCCGTTCCACGATCGATAACCCGATAAAGCTCGGATACTGATCCCAAGCCAGTAGGCACCATCGCCACAGACTGCTCCCCAGCACAGTGTGGAGGGCAATGGTTTCGATTTAATCTATTTTCTCCTGCTTCCCGATAGCCCAACGGTTGCAGTAGAAAAAAAAAACATACAGCACAGAAAAAAGAAGACAAAACTGTCAAGACTACGATAATATTAAGATATCAATATCTTGGTCTCTTTCCAATCGCCCCATCTGATAACGGACAAGACCCTTCAGCTTTGTTGACATCTTGTCCTGTCGTTTTTGTTTCCTTGCCGTCCCTTTCTCCGGCAGCAAAGCTTTACCAGCAGCCCGTTCCCAAGACAACACGCTCTCGGTATCGTATCGGCGAAGCACAAGAAATGTAATAACGCCCCGCGGTCCAGCCTGCCTTATGCCGTGGTCCGCGTGCTTATCGACCAAAAAAAAAAAAAAAAGGGGGCGACAGCGATAACGCCGCAGCCTCGCAATTGGCCGCTCGTAGGCCGGCGGCGGAAAGCAAACGTCTTCGTCAGCCATTTTGCCCGTCAGGGGCTTTTTAACAGTCAAGAACAATGAGCAGCAAAAAGGGCGATATCTCATCCTCACCCGGCGACGGATGGCGCGTCGCCTTGGAAAAGGAAACTGAAGGGAAAAGGGTGGCAGCGACAACAAAACAAAAAGAAGCTTTATTGTCTTCGCTGGTCGTAGCAGCAGCAGCAGCAGCAGCAACGCACCGCGCACGAGGCGCGTCGTGGCGGACAATTTTACGCAGCATTCGCACCAGGCGTACAGCTTCCACGCTCCTAGCACGCCTAGCGTGCCTTTTGCTTGTACCCAATCCGGAGTCGAGTAACGGGCGTTAGCGTGTCAGTCATTGGCGAAGTGTCTTTCAGGAAATGGAGCATTCGGGCACAAAACGCACCACAGGAGGGGGGAGTCAAGGGAGCAGGGAACGGAGTGGCATGCTTAACGGTTGGATGAATTTGAAGAAAATTATTTCCCGCTCATCGTTAGCGAATGTCTGGTGCGAGAGATGATGGCTGCCGAATGGCGAATCGTTTGTCGCAACAGTTGTTACTGACGTTATTTCTTCCCGCGTCTCTGCGTCGTTTGTGTGCGCACTTTTTCTAACCTCCGCCCGGTGGCGCTGCCAGTACGGTTGTTGATTATGTGCGCTTTTCAGGAGCGAACACAAAAAATACACGTCCCATTTTGCGCTATCATTGGCGTCATTGCATAGCTGGAGGGGCCGACGCTTTAAAGCTAACGGTGCAAAGCGAAGGTTACAAATTAGGTTAGGTTTTGAAAGCACAGACACCTGCATTGGCCCGCGAAGTACGCGAACTTAACGCTAAAGATGTAAGTGGAAGATAAAAAAGGTTCGATTATGGAAATTCGCATTCGTCATGAGCTTACTTTAAGAATGTCTTTTCTGCAAAATCCAGATCTTCTGTAACAATTTAAGTTTTGATTGTAGCTTAATATCTTGGCACTTGAATAATATGTTACCTTTGGTAAATGTTAAGCTCTTAACTTTTCAAACAAAAAAGCAATATTCAATTGTATACGAATAGGAATATCAATGTCATCAATGCGTTCTTTATTATCCTTAAAAGGAATTATGAGATCAAAGACGCTGCATTGTGCAATTAGCTAATACTTGCAGAGACAATCTTCCTCAACTGCATTTTACAGCAATGCTCAGCAAAAAGCTGTCACACAACTAAGTCATTTGACATGTAGTACACGACAGACCAATCAATCTTCTCCACATTGGGATCTACAATAACCCTTTTATGTTTACAAGAATACAAAGCTCGAGGAAATGAAAAGGAAGCAGCAAGGTTAATCAGAAGAATTCTGTAATTAGAATTTCAATCACGAGAAACGCACACCAGACAATTGGCTCGAAGATGATATCTTGCTTTCAGATGAATGTGGATGGGCTAGTTGTGTGCTTCTTAACGCAGGTTCTTTATAAGAGCTTCTTATGTTGTTGCTACAACTGTGGTACTGAAGCAGTACAAAATATAGAAGCGACAAAATAGCATAGCATGCGATATAATGGTCTATTTAAGCATTGCTGCACCCTACGAAAGAATGTTAGTATTTGATAAGAATTACTATATGAAAAAAAGAAGATATTGCATCTGGTTCCATTGACAAGATACGCCAGCAGGATTACATCGCATCAGATTTATGTTCAGCATCACCGACATCGTCGACATAAAACATGCCACTGTATCGCTGAAGTGGGATGTACTCTGGCGGCGTAGTGCAAATTATGACTTCTAATTAAAACCGCAAACATTGCCACGATGTTCAACAACCCATATTCACCCGCTCATTTCAACCTAGTTTTTCCCTTTGGCAGAAAAGCAAGGCGCTCCTTCTTCTGCAGAGTTCCACATGTCGCGCCATTGACGAAGGAAACAAAGTGAATAAAAAAGGCCCCCCGCCCCAACTCCGGAGCGCGCTTGGAGGACTACACCACTACGCTTGGTGGCAACGGTGACATGACATTGCCCACAAGAGCCTGCCATAGCTCGTCTTAATTATCCACCAAACTTCTAAACAGCGACACAGCGTACGTAACCATCGGCAGACGGCGGTGCGTGTAGCTTTCAACCAAGCTCAAGAACGCTCAGGGAGCAACGAGGCAACCGACCGGCGACGAAGTGTCCTCGTCTTCGGGATGTGTCACAACTGTCACAACTAACGTCAGGTAGCATCATATAATTAGACGTAATTTCCAGCACCCATTCAGTGACAACACACACACACACGCGCGCGCGCTCGACATGGTACGCGTGAGCAAATTTTCCAACCCACAAGCAGCGGTGTCGTCAAGGCAGAAGGGCCTGCTGCTACTTCTGCTGCTGCTGCTGCTTTTGTGCTCAAATAAGGAAAACCGGCGCCGCACGGTCACATATGCTTTCCAGCCGTTTTCCTTTATCTGTCGCTTCAACCGAGCGCAAACTCGACCCGGTTGAAGCCGTTTCGTACAGCACATGGCCACGGCTGGATGACACGGCGATGGCATGGGCTAGGGTAGGCCACCCTCGTGTAGTAGTGGCGTAGTTGCCGTCGCCGCCGTGTGCCACAGAGTGTAATGATTTGCCACCGGATTTAAAATGCAAATTAATGTAATACATTTTATCGTGCGCCGCTGCCTCGGGTCGGGAAGACGACTTCGACATGCCGAAGACTGAGTGTCGAAGCGGGCCGAAGTGAATGAATGGAAGGGTGAAGTGGGAGTCGGAGGGGACTTTGAATGCCGTGTTGAGGTTTGCGAGAAGCCTTACTTTGTGATTGTGTGTGCAAGGTAGCGTGTAGCTATCCAAGTCAAGTGTGAGGATCCTTTTGCTCCGCAAGCCGATTGTGGGTGGAAGTCAAACGAAAGCGTATACAAATCACAGTTAATTCGCAAACAATTCTGAAGTAGGTGTAGTAGCAAGCCATGCAAAAATCGGGTGAGCTGCTATGACTGTTTTAATGACACTTTAACGAAGACGCATGGTGTGGTATTTCATGCGCATTTTGTTGGCATTTGAGCGCAAAACGAAAGATGTTGGAGCCGGATTTGTACATTTTAAATTTTATTACCAGATTGTCGGTAAATGCTTCACCTTGTTTGTTTCCCAGGAAACTGCATATCTGTCCATTACGAGCAAGCTACTTTAATTTCAATTGCCGGGGAAATTGATTCAGTGGCATTCCATCCAACTGCAACATTTTTTTAAACAACTCCGTATAGCATAACGTTGCTGTGTTAAATATACTGACGCAGGCTTAATAATCTTTTCCTTACATCAAGGACGTTTCAATTAAGATCCTCCCAACGGAACAGCAACAAGAAATGCTGCCAACGATGTAACTGTTCCTGTAGACTGCCTCCTAGCTGTTTTGTGGTAACATTTCTAAGTGTGGTAGAAAACTACGTGTGCAAACGAAACACTTCTTCCTATTGTGAGAATAAAGCAGGAGCGAAAACCAACAACTGGAGGAAATGTGTCGCCGTGCCAGTTTTTATTCACCGCCACTTTCGAAGCAAGACATTTCCAAAAGCTGAAGCTATTTTACTAAATTGTGCTCGCCGCGTGTCTTGTGCTATCTCTCACCTTTCTGCTCGTTCTACTTTTCTTTCCTTTTTTCGTTTGCCCCTGACCCGCACCCTGACCGTACATTCGTCCCGACCGCTTTTGCAAACGCGTCCCATGAGTGGCGGTTTGTTGCACGTTTACGGATGTGGAAAACTGCATTCCATCGTTGCCCACACTACCTGCATACCGCGCACTCGCTCGCAACTCAAATACACACACACACACACACACACACACACACACACACCACACACACACACACACACACACACACACACACACACAACACACACACACACACACACATTGAACTTGGTTGGTATTTGAGGCGAATGTTAAGGATTTCCCTCGCACGATGTGCTACGAGCTACTCAAGACGTGGATCAGAGGATCATCTCCTACCCTCGGTTAGTGCTCTTGTGCAAATCTTCTTCAAGAATGCCATGCAGTTATGTGTAACGCGGAGAGGAGTGTATCGGGCGCTGCGGTGCAGGTGCTTTGAAGAGGGTTGCAATGCTTCCCCTGCGGGGGTAGATGCTTTGAAATCGGCCCCTTTCCTCGTTGCTCCCGGTGCTGCTGCAGCGCTGCATGCGTGATGCAGCTGGTTTTGCCGTTTGCTAATGCTTCCTCGAAGCTCGGAAAGCCACGGGAAGAGTAGTGACCCAACGTACGTACCACCAACGTTCCCACCGGGAGTTGGTGAAGAATCTTAACAGTCTGCACCTGTGGCTGCTTCACCTGTCGAGGACGCTAACCTCTTCTCGGCTTCTAGGGTAAACCATTAAAATATGGCAGATAAGAGAAGCATCTTAAACGGTACGGTCGTTCTCGAGGTCGCTTTAGAACTGTTCTAGTTATTTCGTTAAAACCAACAGAGTGGATGAAGCAAAAGAGAGGGAAAGAGAGATAGCAGGAGATAGACAAGGAGAGAGAGAGCGAGAGAGAGAGAGAGAGAGAAAGAGAGAGAAAGAGAGCGAAACAGGAGCACGATGGGATGAAATACTAAGATTCGTTACGGCGTACGGCAGTTTGGAGGGTGTACCTCAGTGAAGGGGTCCGTTCTGAAGTGCTCTGGAAGCAAAATTGGAGCAAAATCTAACTAACCGAGAGAGCAGCGCGGTTTATTAGAGTGAAGTCAAGGGCTTCCGCCGGGTTATTAAGGAAGATTTCATTAGTTTCTTTAAAGAATTACCATCAGGGCATTGGAAGCAAAACCGTTGCCTATATTTTTGGAATGGAGGTCACAAGAAAAGCGACATTTTCGGAATGCGCATCAATTGCAACAATCAAATCGAATGATTCTGTTTGCAAAAGAAGATTGGTAATGTACACACAAGATCATTAACCACTTAAACAAACAACTAAAAACCAATGCTTGAATACTGAAGAGATGTTTTACATCTTGTTATAAATTCTGAAGCACATCACGAAATAAATACTCGCTGTTATTTGAAAGTGCGTGTGTGCAATATTATTATCCTTTTCACACATTAAAGCTGTTCAGTTTCTACCCTCAGCGCAAAATCTACTACACGTAAAAGGAGCCCCAAATGGCTTTATTAACCTTGCGTCACGGAACATGGGCAGCCAATGCTTCGTCGCCTGCAAGTATAAGAACGTGTGTGGTTGGTTTTGGTCGTTGTTAGAGCCAGCTGTCTTTCTCTGTCTTTTCTCTCTCTCTCTCTCTCTCTCTCTCTCTCTCTCTCTTTATCTCTCTATCTCTATCTCTTTCTCGCTCTCAGGTTACAGTCTCGGTTCGATGAAGATGATAAATAAATGTGATATTTCCGTCCAGTGCCGGAAGCGGACTGATGCTCATGCCCATAATGGGTGGCACGTGAATGCCCGGTTTCGAATTCATCTGTCACACAGGGCAAGCGGAACACAAACAAAGGCGGAAGCAAGTGGGGAGGGAATGGTTGTGTGCAAATGGGGAGGCAAGATTAATGTGATCGCGGAACTCTTCTCGGTCACGCCGCATCTTAAATTACTGCTCATAATCGCACGCGGTCGCGTAAAGAGGAAAGCTTGCAAGCTACGAGCGGTTACCCCCACTCACCCAAATGCGCCCAAATGTATTTGGAGGCTAGGTCAAATATTCGATTCGGTTTTGGGGCCATGCGTTTTGAGCCACGCAAACATAAACGTCGAGAGCGGCGTGATAAATGGTTGCGGCAAGCCACGGCTGATGTTTGATGGACGCGTTTCGGGTCGCATGGATGTCGAAGAATGTCAATCGACGAATCATTTATTATGAACAGTGTGGTTGGTTCGGGTTTGCCGTCAACTTTAGCCGGGTTAGAAGAATGTTTATCGATGGAAATCAATATAAAACATTTGTTTTTTTTTTACGCCGGCGGGAACTCAACACGATTAGTTAACGTGTTTCTGTTGAAGAGCGGACTTATAATTTGACCAGTTGAAACGGCACAACAACTTCTTCGATTGAAATATCCTGAAATAATTAATGCGAAGCGCCAATAGCGATAATAATCCCTCACCTAATTGAACGCACAAAGCTCCAATGTTTAAGTGGCAGCTTAAAAACATGCCTCTACACACCACTCCGGTTGACCAAAAGGCATCGTTTCCCGAAACCCCACTCGTTAGTCTCAATTTGGACGATCCTAATCGACTGTAATAGTAATGATCAAAACCTCACCATTGCCAACCCGTCACAACAGTTGACGCTTTATGTGTGCTCTTAAGGCACGTTAAGGCGAACGCTCCAAACAGGTTCGTTCTTTCCCTTTGCCGCCTTCTCGTGAGGTTTAAACCTCACGTGACCATAATTGCCGGATGTTTCGTTTGGTTTGGTTGTCAAAATGGCTAACATTTCGTAATCACCCTTTTCCCCTTGCCAGCCATTGGCCATTCACGTTGAACGAGCAGCCTCTCGAGCCTTTTTTGGCGAAACATTCGCCGGAATGATAATCCTATTTGAAGGAGCCGTAGCTTCCAGACTCGTCCACCACTCTCCCCGTTTTATCCTTCGGGTTTGAAGCAGAGGAAGAAAACAAGACGCCTGGGGCTTAATATTTAACAACAACAAAAAAAAGGGTCAACTCCAGCGATCCGGAAGTGTACAGTCCCCGTTGGCGTCCGCGGCTGATCGGGACGGGTCGTGCACCATCCTTTCTCATTTCATTATCCCTTTTTCGCACAATAATGCGAGCAAACTAGCGCAGCATTAGCGAGGAAAATGCGGCTCGGATGACCGAACGAGGCCGGAAACAGCCGTTAAGATTGGTGTCATTGTCGCATCATTGCCCGTCCGGTTCGGTAAGCCCCGGAGGCGGAGCTTTTTCCCCCGGCCTGGCAAAATCACGGCACCGTTCGTCCCAAGAGCGCAGACGGCAGCATTCGCTGACAAGATGGTACAGACATTTCTTCTGCTTTGTGCCCGCAATGAGCGGCAACGACAGCGGCAAGCGGATGAGAGCAATGTGCGGCACAAACAGAAAGCCACTTCAATCGACATTCGACATCGACCAAAAGCAGCGAGATGCCGGGGAGTCGGAGCAATCCTCCGGTTTTTTCACACTTTTTTTTCTAATTCATCTGTACTTTCGCTTGCACACCAAGAAAGCGTACCCTTCACCCGGACGCGGGGTGCGAAGAAAGATGCTATTAAAATAACGGCCTTTGAAAAGCAAAATAAAGTAAGAAAAATTGAAGTTAGGCTGTGAGTGCTTGCTATCAAAAGCGGACGTCGGTAGGCCGAGGCCGGTCTTCAACGAAGGTGAAAACGGAGTCATGCAATTTGGCGGAGACATTAACAGACGGATAATGTTGATAATAGGAAAAAGCTACGGCAATCCTCAAGGTCCGGCATGAACGTTGGACGCTGGAAAACGTTTGATGCAGGACGGAAGATCCCAAGCAAACGAAAGTATGAACATAATAATAAACAATATTACTTACAAGCTATTGGAGAGCAAAGCTTCTTTTCAGTCATCTCATTCTCAGATTAAAGTGTACTCAGTTTGCCCAGAACACGAATACGTACATATCACGAATAACGTACCTACTAGGAAAGTATTTATTGGGGCGGGGGTAAAATGATCCTAATGAATCGGTACGGTCCCAATCAAACGTGTTGCCATGTTGCTTATCCAATCGCTTAGCCCGGACCAAAGGGATTTCGTGCGAAAAATCCTATGAAAACACGAGCAGAAAATCCTGATCAATAGCAAGCGTCTTCTACTATACAGTGCTCCCAAGGCTGTGTACCGCATCGCTCGACCTGTCGAAGCTACGGTATCGCCCTATTATCCCGGCAATCTCTTTAAAAATGAACCAGCGTCCCAAACGGTGCCTACTCCATTCCACTACCCAAGCGACTAAGAGCTTCCATTTAAATGAGAAGGAAAATTTGGTTCAAGCTACCAACCCGCTCTCTCTCTCACACTGATGTTGCATTCCGGAGCAGTAGAAAGCGATCCTTCCGCCGAGAAAACGAGAACCCTTTCAGTGTTAATAGGATTCTAACGCATCATCAACCAGACCCGGGGTACGAGCATGTGCGCGAGGAAAATTGAAAATTGAATCCATCCCGCAACATACATGTCTTTTTACGAAAAAAAAACTTTATCCCCGTTTCTGTTTGAAAACGGGACGAATATGGGTCCGAGATGTTCAGTTTTACTAACTCACTTACCACACACACACACACACACACTGATGCGTCCCTGTAAGGCGTGCGGGACAACATCCTACTTAAAGGGAGGACGCTATGCCTTCATCTGTCCCTTTTTTTTCGCTCGGACTATTGGATTAAGGAAGGAAAGTGTTGTCACTGGACAAATCAACGGGAAGGGACGTCCACTTTAATGCACAGTGAAGGAAGGAAAAGATACAGATCAACATGAACAGGCAAACGGGGGGGGGGGGGGGGTGGTTCAAGGAACAAGTTCGATAAAATTCGTACTCCGGGAAAGAGAAAACTGCAAGCCACTATCGCCAAATCGAGATCTCCAGCGAGGCGTCATTCTTTTCTGTGTGAGTGCAAAGGCGGCCAAAGAAAATGGTACACGAGTAGCGCCAAAAGCGTCGTCAAAATGGTCCACTTCCGTGTCCACTGCTCCCCAGCCCTGAGCTGAGCCAGTTGGGCGAGACTTCGAGCCGGATCAACCGGCGTCAACCCGTACACGCTAGTGTTGCAACCCAAACAACAACATCGGCACCCAACTTCGACCGAAATTCACCAACCCCACCAGACATACAGTTTCACGCTCGCACTCTCTCTCTCTCTCTTTCACTCCCGGGCGCACGCGTTCGTTTCGCTTGAGGGATAATGCGATTTTTGTCGAAATTGGATTTTGGAGAAGTTCTCTTATTATCCTGCTCCACCCGGCACACGGACGGCTGTTCGCCCAAACCTGGGGAGGGGGGGGTTGTTCCCTTTCGCAACAACCACGCCAACGAATGCCAACGAATCCGATGATGATGATGATGATGATCCGGAAATGAGAAGGTTTGCAGCGAAATTTGTTTCACTTCCTTCCTTCCTTTCGCAGTGAGCCTCCAAGCAAGGAGCGCAATGGTGTGTGTGTGTGTGTGTGCGCTTCGCTCTGATTTGCCGCGTCGACCCAGCTTCCCCGTCCCCAAACTGCCCCCTTAAAGAAATACTCATCTCTTACGCTTCGATCGTGTGGATGGCTCGTTCAGTGCTCAGTCTCGACCATCATCCTTTTTCACACTTCGTTTGCTGCCAATAGTTTGGCTGGTGGGGTTGAAAAGAGGTTGCATAAAAATTTAAATGAGGCTAAATAGACTCCAAAACAGCTCCACTAGAGTGTGGAATGGAGAAGGGAAAAAAGGATGCTGCGCACCGGAAATGCCACGGTCAGTAGCGGCAGCTTCAGCACCGTCAGTTCATTGAATTGTACTTAATCGCACACCACGGCAAGCACGGAGCATTCAAGGTAAAAGGAGTGGATAAGATTCACCACTATCGCACGCATACACACACTTATTCACATTGAATGGTGGCCTCAAATACACCGGCCAATAATCGATGAACTAAAAATTGTTCCGCTCTTTTTGGAGCTGCAGTTATGGTTGGATTTTGATTATTTTTATTCCGGCTTTCTGGCTGCGTGAGCAGGCAAGAGTAAAAGGAAGGTAAGCGAATCAGCAAGCGCAATTTAATTTGATTGTTGGCACCGATTAAAGCGTGACTCGACCACAAAAGTGTAATGACTGTAAAAGGAAAAGCAACACGCAAAGCATGGATCGTGCACTAGATCGAGGATTAGAGTAATCAAAGAGTGTAATGTACTTATCGGTGATTGTAGAATTTAAAAGAAGGGAATATAACTATTGTAATGGAAATTTGAACATTGCATTTGTCAACAAAAATCCAAGAACAATCAGCATTAATTTCTTAAACTGAACAATTTGAAAAAAGTTTTATGTTAAACAAAGTGCAGTTATTTTAAGTGCAAAATTAATATTTTATAATTCTCTTTCCAATTGTACAAAAGATCTTACTTTAACGATCAATTTAAGCTGCAACGGAAACGTGGCAATTTTAAAAATTGAACTGTTTTTATTATGAAGTTCCTCCAAATAAACTTCTCTCCGTGGCGGTAGATTCTGCCCATTCGCACCCAAACAACACCTCGTAAAAGCTTACTGGTTACTTTTTCACATGTTGTTCCGGGTTAGTGCAACATCTCTCGTGCAACGTTCGGATGCGCCGTCTGCCTTGCTCTCCTCTCTCCCCGTTAGGCTTGTGCTCCTTCCGGTTACAGCACTTCCAGAGGCGGCCCATTAATCAAGCGGCAGCATTAATGTTTTATGACCATACTATCACGCTTACGTACACAATAGCACACCAGTCGGCTGCCAAAGCCGGAGACGGAGACGGGAAGCGTAGCGTAACTTTTACTCCAGAAAAAGCTTCCTTCCCCGGACGACGTGCCAGAAACCGACCGCGCCAGAACGGTACGGGCGGGCGGGCAGGCCGGGAAAGTTCAGAGCAAATTGTTGCTTCCCGTCAGCGCCTGGTAATGTGCTAATTAATTCATTAGCTCGGGACGGGAAATAGGGTACCAGAAGAAGAGAAGGCAAAAAAGCCAAGTCAAAACCACTTTTCCGCACAACTTCACCGGCCCAACTGGCTGTGATAAGCTACTTTGCGCAGCAGTTGACATTTAAATAGTACAAAACTAAATGCATTGCACATTACAAATTTATTTCCAAAACAGCTCAACATTATTGTCTGTAAAGCTGCAATCTGCGTCGTTCGAAGAGTGTGATGTAAGTGAATAGTGATCATTTAATCGATAATGCAAACATTACAAACATGTTAGGGCTAATCGCCTCTCCAAACAAACCGTTTGTCGCAAAATTTTATCGCAAAATTTCATTCACCGCAGCTGACTTAATCGCAATCAAACACATGCCTGGCAAAAGCTAATCATTCAATTTGTGTTCGGCTGTGGGGATCGGGGAACAATTTAACTTAATTTTATATGATTTTCACACCCCCAAACACATACCAGATATACCAGGCACACACAAACACGCGCACGTTACCGCACTGCCAGCATCGATGGCAAATACTGCGCTCAATTTTCGCCATCGCTAGCTTGGGATGGGATGCTTGGGCAAACAAACGATCGTTGATTGGATTGGATTTCCATCAACTGACAGAAACACACACACAAACACACACACAAACACACCCAAACACACACACACATGACCTTACACAAGTACACATGGCCACTTCCGGCCCCCGGTTTGTTTTTATGACGTTACGGTTTCCGGCGAAATCTAATCATGAAACTGCAATCAACGGAAAAACGCTTACAGCGACAGTAAGCGAGAATGCATTTAGCGTTTATCGCCCTGCTTTCTACCGCCCCGTGCAGGGCGACTACCGCCAGGGGGTAGTTCTGCGAGAAAGACAGACGGGAGTGGGTGGGCTTTGGGCCACTGTGATTGCCAAATTTAATGCAACCGCTGCTGCAAACACTGCAAGTCTTTATTCACACTTGCTATACAGCGTGCGGCGCGCGCTGGAACGCTGTGAAAGGAAAATGTGCTGGCATAACGCAATCAAGGGGCTGGCAACAGGAAGCTCACATTATGGTGAGGGCAGCTAAGTGTGAAACGATGGGGAAAAGGGTTCGCTCGTTCACAAATGCAGGGTGTTTAGTGGCCGAGTTTTGTGTACCTCCATGAGGGTGTGCTGCATCATCCAATAATGTCAATGTTTCAATCAAATTGCAAGCTCAATAGTTCGCTGTTTCTTATGTAAAATTTCCATTCCTTTCGCTTCTATCTTCAGCTACACACTGCCATTGTGCACAGTGTCCCAAACCGTGCGATCAACAACTGAAGTAAGTTGCCAGGCGGGGTGCCACCAAGTCACCAAGGGACGTAAAGCGAAAAAGGACGACAGTGAAAAACCCCAAAGCATTGTTTCAGGAATCTGCTGACTGCCACTGCCAAACGGCGGTGCAGCGGTGGTGCGCCTGGGCGAACAAGGCTGAGAGAAATTTCCGCAGTCGTCACATGCTGTTATGATTATAGGGAATACCCTAGGATAAACCTCATCTTGTTTGCCCGGTCGTATTTTTCTTTCACCCTCCCCGTGTGCACCGTTTTTCTCCATTCCGCCAATCGCCCTATTATCTCGTTGGCGGGTGCTGCCTCCTCTTCCCGGCGGATGAAGAATGTGGAACTGGTTCCTTCTTCGTGAGATCCGGGTGCGGTTACAGCGCGTTCGTTCGAGGCGCACAAGCACAGGGAATAGGGAGGAGGGTTTGGCACTTTCTTCCATCTCATCTCATTGTTCAGCCCGAGCACGTTGCACGGGCAGAGACAGTGGCAAAATTGAAGGAAGATATACTCTGCAAGAACTAACGAGAGAGAGAGAGAGAGAGAGAGAGAGAGAGAGAGAGAGAGAGAGAGAGAGAAGAGAGAGAGAGAGAGAGAGAGAGAGAGAGAGAGAGAACGATAGGTTCTGCTCACATTCCTCCGTGCCAGAAACCACCGCCCAAGGGTGCCGTCGAAAATCATTGCAATCTGGAAACTGGAGGGCGATGGTTGGAGGCGCGACACAAAAGGGGTTGTAGCGTTGTGAGGGCAACCCCATCGAGTAACTGCACGAGTAACGAGCGCCACACACACACACACACACCATGTTGTTTCCTTTTCTCTCGCGTCTTACTCACACGCACACATTCACATTGTCGCCGACACTAGCAATCGCTCGACCGTTCGGCACCACCGGGCAACCAGCGTTGGCAGCACAAGCCCCAGAAAGGCGATCGTGTGTGGGGAGCAGTGGGAAATAGGGGTGAGGTAAATTGCTGAGGGTATAAAATTCCGATCACGTTTTTATTGTCTTCGCATTTTCGTATGACCTAAACTATTAGGAGCGAAGAGATTTTCTCACTCCCACACACATACACACGCTCTGCCCGGGAAGGAAATGGAGTGGCGTGCGGAAAACCGTCTACCACCCAAGATTTGCGGTCCTGGCGACTATTTTTACCACCGCCTTTCGCCGCTCGACGTGGCGATCCGCTCAACCCGCCCCCGGAAGGAAGGTAGGACTTTGGCGTTGCCGGCGTGTTTCCATCCCCGAAGAGCGTATTATTGGTTGCATAACACGGCATTGTTCCGCTGGGCTAGCGTGTGGGTGTATGTGTGTGCGCGCACATTCACACTCGAGTGGTAAATGCCATTGCCCGTCGGTTAACGCCACCGGAAGGAAACGTAGGGCGAAAGCCAGCAAGAAGGGGAACAAAATAAAAACAACAACACGCCAAAGACGTCTTCTGTGGTGGGGTCATGAAACGGTTCAATGAATAGCTCATTTCGGCAAATGAAGATATAAATAATAAACATAGCATGAAGGGGATATAGCGGGACCCACGAAGGCATGCTTCCTTGAACGAATAGCTGGCAACATATACACGCACACGGAAGTATGATCCTTCGTGGGATGTCGACATTCGCAGCGATTCGACGAGAAAACATGGTTTGGATACGGATAGTACACGTTTAACGCAACTATTATAAATGAAAAGGTTGACATTGCCTACAGTAACAATTGTGAAGTAATGATCATTTGTTATGCATATAATTGTGCGCCTACATTGACGCTTTAGAGGGTGCGCACCCACGTTTTCAAGCCCAATTAAACAATGCTACGGTGCATTTGAACATTGTTCAACTATTAGTAAACATTTGACGACCAACTGAAATGCTGATGCCTTCCTGAATATTGTTCAATCGCACCTAAACATTTGCTTTCCTTAGTATTAACGTAAATTTACGTACGTACGCAAACGGATCAGAATTCCTAGGCTTAACTTGTTTCGTTGCGATTGAACGAAGTTCTGATAGGCATCTATGATTCAGTTGGTCGTTGAATGTTTACTTTCAGTTGAATAATGATAAAAAAATAGCTTTCATCTGTTTACTAGGCCTCGGAAACGGTGTAATATTGTACTGTTTAGCTGAGACAGTAAACTGATCAAACATGTGACGGGAATGTTGTTTGTTTTGTTTTTAAATCGCATCGTTGCATGCACTTAATGACGCGAAACTTTCCTCAAAACCATCGCCCACCGCATGAGCTTAGTCGAAGCATTAAAAGCGACTGTTTATTTATTCATTATTTCAGCCAGCGGAGAGACAAATCTCCACGAAAAACGATGACACACACAAGATGTGCGCTATAAATAAATTGGAAACGGATCATTTCCTCGTCGACTGGCAACCAAAAAAAAAAAAAAAAAGGCCAATGGTATGAGAAGAAAGAAACTCGTGAATCACAGAGGCGGAAGCAGCATTTCCACGCAGGAAACAGGAAACTGATTCCGAGAAGTCAGACGGGCAAAGCTTTACGATCGCACACAGTGTAACGTCAGAGAGTGCGTTACACTGTCGGTGGCAGTGGTGGAGACGCCCTGTCGTTGGTGCGTGATATGGAGACGCCTCATCCTCCGTGCGGAAGCGGACCGAACCGGAATGCGGCAGTGTGGCAGAGGCTCGGAAAATGAAGTCGAAGCAATAGCTGCGTGTACTGTCAAACGCACCGTACACCCACTGGCCTGTCTGTACCGTACGGGCGGCGAATGCAATTGACAATTGGACCCTGTTGCTGGATGCCGCTTCTTGCTTGTTCGAGAGAAAGCGACAGCGAGAGAGAGAGAGAGAGAGAGAAAAAGAGACCGGCTAAATCTTTCGGTAGTCGATCTCGGCGGGTGTGTAGCATCTCGCCTATCGAGCAACACCCAGCATGAGCTGAAAAACGTAAATGCAAGGGAAATATGATTATACAGGTTCGTCGGTCTAGCTTCCTTGTGTGCGACCAGTACACAAAACGCGAGCCCGAGCATCATCATTACAGTACCTCTCCCGCTCCCGCTGCCAAGCGGCGCCAGCAGTCTGTAAAACCTACGCTAAAGTAAGTCAACCAGCACGAGCCCAACAGAACGGAAGCAGCTTAATGACATTGGGTTTAATTATTTCGAGCAAACAACGCAAAGTTTGCAACTAGTGCGGCTTCCGGGAAGGCAACGGAATGTGCTCTCTGTTTGTTCAGCAGGCGCGCTACACTTTGCACCAGCACTTGGGGTAGACAATTCTGGGGCGGGAGCAATTCTAATGAATAAGTCAATGTACCCTGTGTGTGGACGCCTTCGGTTGAACGCTTCAGTGCGCTATCGATCCATGATGCATCGATGCATGGGTGTTTTTTGTAGGGACATTCAACATAGCAGTGACAGTAACAGGCCAGCATTATTGCACATTGTCAAAGGCAAGTTTTGAGCCGTGTGCCAGGCAATGAAGTGAATTTAAATGATAAAAGTCTCAGAGTTCAATTAGTGTTTTTTTACCCACAGTATCTTTGTTGCAATCGGGAGAACATGAAAAGAAGAAGCCAGCATAGATATTCAGAACGTTTGTTGTGGAGTTATTTCAGCTCCGAGTGATGTAACTTTTAACATTACCGAACCATACGCAACGTTGTACTGTTTATTGCTGGCTTATGATTAATATGATTTAATATTTAAAAACCAATCTCTACCGCCGTTTGCAAAGCCTTTGCTAATTGGATGGATCAGCGTTTAAAAAATGTATAGCCACCGATGCCAGTCGTACAGGCTCACAAAAGGCTGTAACGTGCAAGTGACAGGTGAAAAACCAATTAAATAGATATTGTTAAGCACTCGCGTTGTATGTTTTTTTCTTGCTTTTTCCTCCTTGCCCTCCTCATCCGCACACGCATGTCACCAATAGGGCGTGATAAAATAAATCGCATCAACTTAGCAAACATTACCATGCTAATTAATTTACGAGCTTTGTTCCGGTGGGCTGCACACGATCAAAGAGTTTTGCCATTTGTTCCACTTTGGAGCCGGGCAGGACGGTTTCAATTTCACACGCAAACACACACACACACATGCAAACACACCAGTATTCGTGGAACGGACAGTACTGTCCAATCCCTCCCCAGTAGCTTGCAAAAGAGACACAAAAATTAATTACATAATGAAGTACGTCCGCAGCCCAGCACAAATTCATATCTGGCGCGATGAAAGTCCGGCATTGTTTAAGGTCACAAGCAAAGTCACATCTTTGGGTTGTGGTTTGGGGGGCAATCCATGCTAAAAACATCGCCCTACTGTAGCACTGCGGTAGCTGAACGCTTCCGTTAAAGGTCATTATGCCCGGGCTCGAGCGATAAGCGGCGTGTGAAAGCGAAAACTTTTTTTAATTCTACAAAACAAAAAAAAATGCTTTCCACAACTTGCGTGGAAAATTGTTGACACCTTTGACACAATCATACCTACACACGCACTTGCTCACACACGTGTAAGCCCGCACGAATCGAGCGTGATGGGTCTGACCCGTGGGCACACACACAGTGTTCGGCCCGCACGTTTGCCACTCGATGGTGTCGAGATGTCTTTCACTTCAGTGCATAAATATGCTGAAAGTGACATCGCTGACGGGTGGATGGGAAAGGGTTTTTTTTCTCGCATTTGGTTTTGTTTCCCGTATGATGAGCCGATAAAAATATGCTAACCATGCATTTTCAACAGCGACCGGGGCTCACACGCACACAACACACACACACACACAATTCCTTTGAATGTTCGAAAGCATATTTTAATCACGTGAAATATTGCAGCACTTATGGGTGCGTTTCGTTTGTCAATTGAACCTGGCAGATCAAAGCCCCAAATCGTGTATGGTCGTCACCATGGCAGTTGTTGGGATGGCAGTAAAGCCTTTCATGGACAAAGCCTGGTTGGCCCAATGGAAACTCATATTATGAAAAGCATCGTATGATAATTTTACTTACTCATGGTAAAAACTGGTAAAAATCAGATTTAAAAACAGCATATCCATTTATGAAATTTACCTGTAAAGAAAATAAAAATCCATCATTATTAAATGCAGCGCGTAGAGTGTATGTTAGAGCAAAATGGTTGCAAAAACAGCGCATTGCTGTAGATACCAACGCTGGAAAGGCAAAATATTGCTCCCAAAAAAAAAAAACTCGCCAAAAAGCTTCTAGAAATGAAGCATTAAAAAGTTTTACCCATAAAAAATCCATTTAAGCCAATGGAAGCACCTTTTCGAGTGCGGCTGCTCGGCTATTGAGACCCACTAGCAGTGAGGATACAACGGCTAGCCCCTGACCAGACTACTCCATTTTCTTTGCCAGCAAGGTAATTTGTTGTTGCGACCATCGCGAAGAAGTTTGAAGCGATAAAACGATACCGGCGCATAAATGGCAAAGTGAAGCTATTGAGCAAAAATTAAAAAAAAAACATCTTGGTAGTTAAAAATAGACGTTAAATCAGGGCGTTGTTGAGAAGATTGATGTTTCCAAGAAATTTGATAAACATTTGGTTTAACAACAGCTGTACGTCTGTTTTGAGAAAGAGAGAAAGGGAAAGGGCAAACAGACCAATGTAATACAATACTTGGAAAAGATTTATATTGATCTGTAGAGTTTGTAAACGCACCAAAAGTCGTAATTTTTATGCACAAATAGGAAATAAACGAATAGTTTAATTAACAGTTTTCAAAATTAAGCCACAATCTACACCGAAAGAAGCTGCGATTTTGATAAACCATGCTAGAGCGCAATGGAGGAATATTATATGCGTAAAACGCTGTAAAAACGGTCCCACAGTCATTTCCAACACTACAGTGATAATACCCAAGAGAACTTGAACTGAAACTTGGCAAAACTAGACCAGCACAACAACGGCAGCGACGAAAAACAGAAATAACACAAAAAGGATATGCCCCGTTGACAGCAGCCATGCAGCCGGAAGATGTCAGGACCCTCTCACTCCACACGTCACACGGCAGCGACACCGGAACCTCGGAAGGAAAAATAAAGTGATGCAAACCGGCGCACCCACGCGCACCGAACGGTCAAGAGCGGAGCAGTGGCCGGGAGGAGCGAAAGCAGGGAAAAATAATGACATGTTCGTGACCGTTGCAGGAAGCTGCGTGAAACGGGGAGGCGAACGGGGAGACTTAGACAGACACCTCCCCGCTCCGGCGTGACCCGGTTTGTGGCGGGAAGACGAATAATCTACGACGGGGCGGGTCGTTAGTCACGGTTTCACATACATTCGAAACCGAATGCTGCAAATTGTGCTGGAGGGGACAGAGCGCGGGAGGCAGGAATGGGCGAAGAGGGTCGCCAAAAGTCGCAGGCAAGAAACTGGCGGCAAAGTCTCGACGACACGGCACGGATCTCGCAAGCATCGCGCAAACCCGGTGTGTGCGCGCGCGAATGTAACCAAACAACGACAACTACAAAAAAGGTAAACTCTCTTTCTCAACTCTCGAACGGAGCCGGCCGACCCGTGCGGTGAGCTCTGCCAAGGGGATCGGATATCGCCGTTGTAATGGCAAGAATAACTCGAAGGATAATAATGAACTGTCATAAAAGACTTTTCATACACTCCCTCGGCGTCCGTCGTCGTCCGTCGTCGTCGCGAGGCTGCTAGCAAACTTTGCCCATCGCAATACCCATGTCAGTGGCAGCTCCCCTGTTCGGTTCCCACACCACTCACAAAGCAGCATACACGAGGAAGCTCCAACTTTGCCGGCAGCAGCCGTCGTTGAAAGATTTCCATGTACACGAGGGAAAAGATTTTTCTTGCACGAAGATGGCTTCCGGTTTTTTTTTTTCTTCCCTCGCTCCCTCTCACGATAGATGTGCTTGCTCCTTAGCGAGGAGAAAGAAAAAAAGGCAGAAACAAAACAACCACCAGCACAGGAAAGGTGATGAGTGCAAAAATATCAAGAGAAGATAAGAGGAAGGCCCACAAGGCCAAGCACATCATATTGCGCTTTAGTCTTTGATTTTATTCACCTTCTACCAGGGCGGGAAAGTAGAGCGACAAACAGCTCTTTCTTTTCAGCATGACGGCCGTGAAGCGATGGTGAATATTCTCGTTGGAAAAAAGTGCGCACAGCACAAAACAAAAAGCTCGCCGCAAAATGCTTCTACACGTTAAAAGAGCGAGAAAGAGGGAAGCGATGGAAAGGGCACCGATGTAACGTCGCCATTCTGTGCTGTGACACATTCTAGCAGAAGATAATAGAGCAATCAGGTTTGTTGCGGGCCGATCAGTCAACTAGCGAGGATGAGTTGGTTTTTACGACCAAGCAACAACTGTTCGGCTATGAAGACATGCAAGTTACAGAAAATTATCGTTAAATGGAAAAAAACCCACACAACTCCTTTTTGCAAATGATTGCTGATGCCAAACTTCTTTGAAAACAGCCGATCCAAAGGCCATGTATCATCAATTTAATTCATTCAAAAAAGCGCTCTTTTAAATGTCTCAAGACAGAAAATTTTACCAGCAAATAAGCCTCGTAAAACGCTGGAATATATCTAAACTTTGAGGCAGCAAACAAGCAAACTTTACAGGTGACAAGCAAGACATTCCACACCTCAATGGAGAGGTAGCTAGGTAACTTCAAATAAAAGCCTAGAACTCGAAACCCAGAAACCCAAACTTTTCAAAGCCGCTATTCACTTCCAAAGTATGAGAACAAGATTCTCATGCTTTCATTCCATACACAAACACACACCCTGACCTGACCAGCGACATCTTGTCGGGTGAGTCATTGAAAACTACCTTGCAGCATCAGGCGTAAAAGTAGATCAACTGTGGCTGCAGCCAACAAACTTTCCCAACCACCAACCGGTCAACCGGTCAACCGGTGGGTCAAAGTAATCAGAACACACTAATAGGATGTTGGACATCTTCCCGTAATGGTTTGGTTTGCAACAGATCGTTCCGTTCGATCCGTACTGCAAGGGTGGTATTTGTTTCTGTTCGTAAGAAAAACTTTTCCCCGCCGGTTGGGGCAAGAAATATTAGCACTGCAGTAATCAACCAGACCGGCAGACGTCAGCAGGACTATCTTGAGCAAGAAGCATGAAATCAAGCGCCCCTTTCATTGCCGTTGGAACGTGATTCGAGTGACACACTTTGCAGTGCTGAAGAAGCTTGGCAGAACGTAGCTCCTTCCTAGTTCGCGAAGGGGTGGGCTGCGCGAGTGAATTTCACCAATATACTGCAATTAATTTCCCGACCCAACATTCTTGCCCGACTTTCTGGGAAGCTTTAAGAAAAGAGCTTTCCTACACTCACTACTATGGGTGCCCCCAAGCAAAGGAAGGGAAGGCTGAGGGCCGCTGTTAAAGTTTGATAAGATCTTTTGATTGAATTATTAATCATGTTTTATTAGATTGAAGGATGGTTAAGGTCGATCGGCTTTCTTCATACATTTTTTTTTGTATTCTCCCACCGCCGTGCTTCGTCCGGCAACAAAATTGGAACACTCCAAAAAGGGAGGGAAAGGTTCAGCGTGGAGTTAAGCGACGAGGAAAGAAAAACTTTTTCGTCACGTCCACGAGAAATCGTGAGGGCGCGCGCGTATACGTGTGGCAGTGTATTTACAAGAGGTTTCGAAGTTGACTTCTAACTTTCACTGCCGAGCAGCGAAAGGAGCGCAGAGCATTGGGGGAACGGGCGCTTTCCGTTGCCCGTTCTTTCCACCCTTACCAGCCAAAAAAATAACCCCAACCAGGCCGTCAAGCGGACGAATTGGCGTGAAAAGTTTGACTGACTTCCAATCGCCAGATTGTCGTCGCCTTTCGAAGGATTTAAAGATCGCCAAGCGGATTAGGAGATCCGGGGCTTTGTGCTTCTTTTCTTCCACTGTTGCGAAACTGTGAGTGGGAAAGTGTGAGCAACGTAGACCGCGCTGAGTACGGTTTGCTTTTTCTATTTTTTTTCTCTCCCGCTTTGACACGAGCTTCCAGTGTCAAAGGATCCTGATTGGGGTGATGACTTTTTAATTGATTTATTGGTTGCTCGGTAGAAGAGGCCTCGACCTCAACCTAAAGGTGCCTAAAGGGAGCGCTTCCGCCACTGGTTTGCTGATGCGAGACAAGATTGCTGGTGGGGAAGGGAACCGGTTGGCCCGGAGATTATAAGTTTGCCCCCCCGGGGGTTCATAATGTGTAAATTTGATAATGTCATCAGGGCAGGATAAGCAGCCATATTTTTTGTGTGTTCAAAGCAGACCCATATTCAATCCCTGGCTGCCGGTAATCCGGTGATAAATTACTTAACGAAGGGTACAAATTTATCAAGTTAATTTATTTTCCTCACCTCACTGAACGGTCCATATTTATGGGTCGATTTTATACATTAATGTTCACCATAAGAGATATTTTTATTTTCATTATATAGGTATTACGTTCATAAACGGGCTTCAGAAACAAGTAATTTTAAAATCAAGTTGTATATTAATGTTTATTTTTCTTATTTTTTTATTAAAGCGATCATTTCTCTCTCCCCGTCATGGATAATAGCACCTGCAGACAATTCTAAAAACAAAAGTGAAGCGAAGACAACAGCAAATTTCACATAAACAAAAAAGATGTACAGTACAACAAACAGGCCACGAGCAATAACACCAAAGAAGCTAATAGGAACAAACGAGAGAATAAAAGCAAACGAAACAAAAAGCGAAAAGCTCTAGACGAGTCCCACCGACAATGGAGTTCACTTTGATACGACCATTAATCGATGTGCCATGGTCAACGCCCACGCCACAACTTGGAACAACAACGACGAGACGTCAAATTGTTTCTCTTTTGGATCCGGCCCACTCCAGCCGGATCACCACGGTACCAAAAGAAACGCACCGAAGGAAACAAAAAGTCAGGTAAGATAGGACGTCTAGTACACAACCCTCGGAACTGCCGGTCTACTGCGCAGACAATTTGGTGGCAATGATTAATAACCATTGCAAACGGTCAGCAGCAACATTTTGACACCGCCTTCAAGTTCTTTTGGCTGTCGGGCGGCCGGACGACTCACTCCGGTCGGCAGTCGTACGGGCTCAGGATATAAGAAAGAAGCTTGGGACACTTTAACAAATAAACTTGTTGCCCAAGCTTACGCGAACGATGACTTTTTACCTCACAGACTCTTTTATGTGTTTTTGTTTTCGTTGTCTTTTCTTATGAAGTTTGTATCATTTTAACCACGCTCTCTCCACGGACAGTTAATTAATGCGTCGTTGTCATTTGCGTGCATTTTGCGAGTTTGGTGTGCGTTGGTGTTTGAAGAAAACAATCACAATTGAATGATTTTTGGTTTCTGTTCTTATGATTAAGTTTGTAGCAGATGTACAGGCTTCGGGAGTTCAACATTGAAAGCAATAGCTATCCGTGACCTAAAACACTCTTTTTTTCGTGAAAGCTGTCTTTGTAGTAATGATTTAACATCAACCTTTGTGATACTCCATAATAGACCGTAGAGTACATGGGGATGTATCATGTTCCCTATCGAATCGGTTTTTTCCTGCTTCCAATTCATCAGTTGTCACACTCTATTCCTAATGCCGACGCTACGAACAGGTCCGACGGGAACCAGCTGGCCCGGCTCCTAACGACCGATGCCAAGGAGCCAAGGACCTTTTCAAACGCGTTCAGAGGCGTCAACCTACAATCCTGAGCGACTGATTTGCGACAGCACGGTCCAAATCTTATCCTGACCATCCGCCGCTGTGCGATACCGCTTAACAATGCTAAACGAAGCACCACAATGAAACCGACAAAAAAAAAACACAAGATACCAAACGCATCGTTCCGTTATCTTCGTCCCCAAAACATCGCCAATGCATTTTCCCACTCTCAGCATTTGCTCCCCGATCCGGATGGCTGATGTTCTCGATACCGGATCATTAATAAACATGTGCCTTCGACTTCTGATGCCTCCCTGCTGCCCCTACCAGACACGGCAGGAGCAACCATCAATCGCCCCCAGACACCAAAAGGCGGCGCCAATCAGGAGGCCCTGAAGTTTGGACTGCCTGTTTCGTCCCTCTGCCCGCCCGAACACTGTTGTGCGAGCGCTAAACAACGCATAAATCCGTCGATGACCTCTTTTTCCCGGCGGCTTGTGTGGTGGTAGAAACCAAAATGGAAGAAAAAAATGAAAAACCGACACAAAAAAAAAAACGACACAACGTTTGGCTTCTACGACCGGAAGACAGATGTGTCTTTAAGACTTTGGGTGTATCGGGACCGCTCGCTATCTTCACTTCCTCCTCTGCTCGCCCGTGTTGGGTCGGCTCGTTTGCCAAAATCTTCCGCCGCAGGAAAATGCCTAACGAACACACGAACGTACACAAAATGAAAGATGATTGTGATGAAAACGGTCATCAGTTTTCGATTACGCTCTCCGGCGCAGAGTTTTGCAGCGGCGGCAGTAGTGTTGTCGATTGCGTTGACACGAGCGAAACACGATCGGCCAAGGTTGTCTTGCGCTCGGGCAGAAGAAACCGGTACGGAATGTACGCAACATCGACAGTGTGTTGTCGTGCTGTGATACACACTTTCCTGTACTTGCAGGCGAAAGAGGAGAGAGAAAAGGCCATAAATCATTTTGAATAAAATTATCTTGGAGTTTTTTTTTTTTCATGATAATATTCAGCTAATTTCGTGAAATTCTTGCTTTAAATATCTCCCAAGTTGGGAAAAAGATTCAAAATGAATTCATTCAATGATTGAATAGAGTATTTGCCAGTGTCTTCACAAACAGCATTTTTCTTTACATCACAAGCACAAACATTCATTCTATGAACAGAAGCATAGTGATATCAACCAATTTCTAGTTTGCTTGCTTTGCTTTTGCTACTTCTCGTCCAAACATCCTGCTTGCTTCGACTGACTGCAGTGACATAAACAATAGTTATCTTACTACACTACTCAACAGACACATCCCGGGCAACGACGATGCGGAGAAGACAGACGGTTCCACTTTTCGCTTCTGCTTCAACCATCAATCACCACCAGCCATCTCCAGCCGAGCTAAAATAAGTCAATGGGGACTCTTCAGCGCAAAAGACCACCGACACACACACACACCATTTCATTTCTGCCACTTCGACAGTTACCGAATGGGTTGCAACAATCTGCAACATTGGGCTAACCAACACAATCCCCAAGAGCAGGTCCCTTCTTTGCCGGCCCACCGGAGAGGAAAACCAGTGCGAGTTTATGTGTTTTCAATCCTACTATCACTCATGACATCATTCAATCCGTTCGACACCTGACATCTGGTTGCGATTTATTCTACACCTTTTCCCTGCACACACCCACACTTTGCTGCAGGATTCGTGCTCAATGTGCAGGGCGTTCTGCACATGCACGCGCGGCGGAAGCTGCCTTTGTTTGTTGAGTCACTCGAGAAATGTTCGAACCGGCCGGGTAAGGAAACCCCCAACTACGAACTCCACACGGCTCACAACTGATTTCGTTTCGTTTGGAAGTATTCTTTTGTTTGGGATTCTTTTTTTTTTTTTTTTTGTTATTGTGTGTGCCTCACATCAACTCGGTTTGTCTTATGTGTCTCTCGGGAAGCCGATCGGGTTTGCAGTAGCAGCAGCAGCAGCAGCAGCTACCCGGTATCGGTTATTGATGTGACGGGAGAGATTGATTTTGTGCTTCCAGCGTTGGCAGAGCGAGCAGAGCGAACGAAGGAGAGAGATAGTGGAAAAGTGAACAGTCCTGCACTGCTAATACAGCATTCTCAGCCGCACGAGATTACGTCAGCGGCGGAAACGTGATGCTATGGCAGCAGCGTCCCTGATGGGAATATTTAGTCACTTTTCGTTCGTCTGCAGGTGTCGCACGGGAGGAATAATGACACACCGCGTGTGTTGGGGGTGATGGAAAGTGAATCTTTCGCATACTAAGTCAGTTTTCTTTTGCACCAACCATCAAAATAGAATCATCCTTCACTGTCACGGAGGCGTGTCGAAACCAAATTTGCAGAAGTTTGAACATTCTAACCGATCCATCTGTGAGAAAGTTTATCCTATTTTTGTTGAGAGCAGTAAGCATCTTACGTAAACAGCTTACGTACGAACAGCTTATGTATTTAAAGGTAATTGAAAATATGGACCAGATTCATCAAATTAAAAGAATTCGCCCAAAAAATGGAAGTGATGCCATTTCATAAAACACACACGCAAATACACGTAAGTCTTCAACGCAAATAGCTTGCAGCTCAGAAGCATTCGATAGAGAACGTTTTAGCAATCAAGATAGCACAAAAACAAAGTCAACGTATTAACCCAGACTGGGGACAACATCGTGATGTACATACCGTGCATGCTTTACAGGATTATGATCTGTTTGCCAGCACTTATTTCTACCACCGAACCCGTATGCATAGCTCCCAACCCTTCCTGGTGGGCCACACCCACATGTAACCCTTCGGCAGCGAGGAAAAGTAAAACATCCCGACCGAACGGTACGATACGAAAATCAAAATGTCATGACATGATGTTTTGCGCTGCGACCTCCGCTTTGCCAGCAAAAGCCTTCCAGCGTTTCGGCAAAACGCGACACAAGGACGGGGCTCGGATCGTTGGATACCATCGCTGGAACTACTAGCGACAGCAGCACAACATTTTAACCGACGGATCACACAC
Organism: Anopheles merus; assembly: GCF_017562075.2. Lineage (NCBI taxonomy): Eukaryota > Metazoa > Arthropoda > Insecta > Diptera > Culicidae > Anopheles > Anopheles merus. The sequence continues at coordinate 9,819,268 of NC_054082.1, read as the reverse complement.
ACACACACACACAGATACAGTGTTGCTAGGAGAGGGTTGTTGAGCACGCGAACGTGTATCGTGCACACGGCTCAAACATCACTTATCAATCAAAAACAAATTTCACCCATCAGGCGTGTGGTGACGCACACGGTTGGAGGGACACGCGCGCGAAGCATGATTGAGGGATTTCTTGCTTGATTTTTTTTTCTCATCAGCCTTTAGTACCTTCGGGCAGTTTTTTTGAGGATTCGCTCTTGTTGCGACTATTCTGCTAGTGGTAACAATTTTTCCGATGGATGCTGTGTCATCGTGGATGGTGCAGCCGATACGGCCACTGTACCCACGTAAATAGCCCGATAATGTACACACCGGTGTAGATGATGTTTGCTGCGACAGTGTTCAAAGCAGCGTTGGGTGTGGAGGATTTGGTTGAAGGCTTTTTGTGTGTGTGTGTATGCACAATGTCGTTTCCTTTTTACTAGTAGCGTAAGGTAATATGCCATTTTTGTCACCCATTGCTTCAATATTGAAACTGATTGCTTGGAAACCCGACGGAAGGATTTCAACCACTTGAATTCGTTACTTTGATGTAGATTTGATTCGGAATGGTTTCTGAAAATAAATCATTAATATGAATAAATGAAGCGTTGAGAGTAGAAATCTTCAAAACATTCTAGCAAAATCAATCTCCCACGATAATCAAAAGATTCTTATGGTTTCAATTCACAGTTCGATTCATAACTCAATTGCTTCATCTCTTGCGATTCAAAAATTCAACAAAGACTCCAACCAGAAATTCCACAAAACAAAGGTGAGCTTTCTTTTCATTTCCATTCTGCTTGTAATATGTTCGACCCAATGCGCAGAAAGCAATCTATAAATAACTCAACAATATTGCCTCTAACTTTCGCTTCTCAAAAGCCCAACCCGAGACAAACTCATCAAAAGCGCATAATCCTATGAATATCATTATGCTTCTGAATTATCTTTGCACCCACCTCGCCGCCGAGCAGCTGGCTGCTGCTGTCCGTACACTCGTACACTCTCTTATAAACTCGTCCAAAATATTGCTCCAGATAATTACAGCACACTAATACACATGGAACCACCTCCCGTGGCTGTACAATGTAAGCCGCCGCCACTGATCGTTTGTGGGCGAAGTTTTGTTTCTTGCTCGGCAAAAAAAACGAAAGAAAAGAAAGTTATACCAACATTTTGCACACCGCTTAGCCTCTGGTACGCTGTGGCTGTGGCGTCTTAAATATCCTCGTTCTGGCGCGTATCGCTTCCCTCACCCCAACCGTTCCCTCTTCCCCCAAAACCGTTGACTTTCCTTTGTTGAGCTCGCAAACAAAAACAGTGGGTGCCGGGTGGCCCATCAAACGAAGTATTCCTATCACATAAAGCAAATATAGTATGATAATATACAACACCATCAGATTAGATTGGAATTTCTTTTCATGCTCAAACGCCACTTCTAGCTGCTTATAGCTTCTGGGCGCGGTGCAGCATCAATTCCACGCCACCGCGCCCCAAAAATCTCCACGCGAAGAGAAACGACCCTAATAGTGAAACGGTTGCCAAAAACGAAGCACGATGGGACGGGGATCTAGAAGGAGCAGCAACAGCAACAAAAAAAACTACGCTTAGTTTATAACGAAGCGCGCTATAATTTGCAACGGTGCAAAGTGACGCAAGCGAGTGGTGGAGCTTTTGGAAAAAAGTGTACGAAAAAATAGGTAAAATACTGCAAAATAAAACCGAGCGATCGGTGCTCAAACCAGCACAGCTTATGGTCCGCGATCGGTAGTTCAAAAGCCAAGCACTGATCTGCTCCGAAAACCGAAGAGAAGGATGCTGAGCAGACGCGAAGGTTTTGCTACGTCGCCTGAAGAAGCCACCATGTTTAAACAATACACAGCAAGGGGTGGCGTTCACCTCCCCCTTAATCTATAGCCTGCGGTCTCCGCTAGCGGGGCATTATGAGATTTTTTTTTTTGGAAAAAGAGTACACGAGACCAGGGCGAACATTTTCGCAAAATACAGGAAAAGCACCGTCATCGTCTCGAGGAGCGTGTCCGCGTGCCGTAAATCGAACTATGGTGACCTCGCCCCAACAGTACGTGCATGTGTGTGTGTGTGTGTGTGGGGATTTGGCAAGCAACGTTGCTATCCGCGGGTGATGATGACGGTGTAGTCGCAGACTATTAATTTTGTGCCATGTATCGATCATAATTTCCCTTGCCACGCTAGTTCTTGCCGACCGTACCGGTCCTAGACACACAACTTCCGTTTCACAGGGTCGCTTCACAGGGCATTATTCTTAGTTTCTTATGATGTTGCCTGTGTATGCGTGTGTGTGTGTGTGTGTGTGTGTGTGTGTGTGTGTGTGTGTGTGTGTGTGTGTGTGTGTGTGTGTGTGTGTGTGTGTGTGTGTGTGTGTGTGTGTGTGTGTGTGTGTGTGTGTGTGTGTGTGTGTGTGTGTGTGTGTGTGTGTGTGTGTGTGTGTGTGTGTGTGTGTGTGTGAGTGGTTCCGCCCTGCACGGAAGCAATAACAACGGATGGATGAATTTGGGTTTTGGGCTTGCACTTTTTTTTTACGGCTTTGTTTCATCCCGAAAACGAAACACGAAACTCGCTCCCCATCAATCCATGGCGCGCAAAGCTGACTAGGCAAAAATAGGTTCTGGGAGGGGAAAAAAGTACACGAAGCCTTTTGTGATAAAGCGCCGATTGCTGCCGAATAAGTGGAAGCAGCTGCAAAATACAATTACTTTGTTTTATGTCGACCTGCGCCTGCACGAGCAAGAGTAGCGCTCTGATTAGAACCGACGTGCAATATACACTTATAAACTGGTTCTGTACCTAGAAGGCTACCTATTCCGGGAAGCCAGGACTTCAGGAAATCTGCCCCGACAACAGTGTGGATTGTTTTGTCCGACGTCCAACTGACTCCAGCTGATATTTGGCCAGGGCCCGCAGGATAAAAGTGCTACCCTGATGACAATATGTTTCATTCCTCCGGCTGTCTGTCGCGCTACCTACTTTTGCGACACGCCTGTAGCAGTCGTTTAGTGTGCCGATATTACGTGCTCCAATTTTAGGACTTTTTTGTCCACCATGCAAAGAAGAGTCCTCGTTGGACGTCCTGTCACCAAAGCGCCCCAAAATCCTTTCCGAGGCTCAAATGCTTCGCGTCAGCAGGCAGCAGTTTTGCCCGCGGAACTTTGTTACGATGGTGGCTTCCAATGGCAGTACCAACTCGAAGCCATTATCGACCATAAAGCGATTGATTGATGACCGTGTCCGTTTTATGCGCCATTACGACACGCTGGAGTGCAAACGAATCTCCCATCTTGGCACATTCTATCTTGCCGCTTCACATGCAAGTGAGTGAGTGTGCAAGGACGGGTCCGATCGAGATTTGCTGCTGCTTTATGGAACAAAGCCTGAGGGTAGCTTCCTAGTACGTTACTAGTCACAATGTCATTACAGCGAAGAATGCAGTTTTGTAAGTGTACTTGCTGTGGGTCGTTACTGTGGAGAAGCTATACCGGGAGGTACGGTTTGTGTGCATATTTGCCGATGTCAGATATTATGTTGCTGTCCCCGGGCTTTACATTCCACATAACTAATATACTACCTCAACGCCCGCAAGCTATAACTTGTTTAAACTAAAACTTTGTTGGTAAAGTGCCTCCGGAAGAGTTTGGACGAGAAGCTACTTTAGCATTTCCTGTTCATTCTTTAATGTCCAGTTCCATCTACCTCATTCGCAACCTTCCAACTGTCCCAATTATCGTACCCTCTCAGGGAAATCTGTTCTACTTTCTACGGTTGCAATACATAAATTATCTCTCAGAGTTTGGCCAATGCCTGGCGGCAGAAGCATCATTTACTAAAGCTAGCACACATATGCCATGCACAAGTTTACTGGTGAGTTATTAATCCCTAGCCACGTGGGAGGAACCGAAACTGCAGCTCGCCTCGTCGGTGTTCCGTAATCAACTGATCTAATACCGGAAAAGTTTTGGTCGGTGCACTTCCCAAACACAACAATATTGCTTGCCTAAAGCTTGAGAGAGCACCGTTTCCATCAAGTGCAGTGAATACTGCTGGGTGGCTATGAGGAAGCTGTTCACCGTGTAGGAACACTGAAGAACGTTCCTTGAAGGTTGCTCTACACCGGTTAAAACTAGTTCAAAGACAACCGAACGGTAAATAAAAACGCACTATTCACCAAGTTAAAATTTGAACTTTCCCCCTGGGTGAATTAGGCCAATAACACAGTCCCTCGTATTTATAGAACATGACTAGTTGGATAATTATTTAAGAAAGCAGTCGATTGACTGAATTGTTTATATTCTTGTGGGGTGTCGAAAATATATGTGAAGTGGAACATAATGTTTAAACTCGGTCACAAATCGAATGAACATTCAACATCAGACACATGTCACCTTGCATTAAAAAAATGATACTATAATAAGTTGTACTATTTCCAAAATTCACAACAAACAGCCAAACAGCCTTATCCAGTTCTGACCGTTTATGCTCAGCTTATTTGCACTCAACAGGACTCATCCGCATGCAGAAAGTAACGTTGCACAATGACTAAAAAAAACCTATCCATTTGGAGGTACATTTTTGCGTAAAAGCGGTGCGCATAAAAATTCCAAAGCAAAAGATAGCGTCGGGACAGGAGAACATTATTTTCCTGCTCCTTTTTTTTGGTACTACCGTTTCATAATCGACAACATATCATCGCTGCCGCTATATAGCGTGGCGATTTTCCAACAAAAATCGGATATTTTAAAACCACACGATAACTATGCTTTAAATCTCGGCAAATATCTCCAGCAAATGTGCACCAGGAAACAATGCAAGCGACAGCGTAGCCACCATAAAACGAAAGAAAAAAATCACAGAGAGGAGCAATTCTGCTTTTTTTTACAACAAAATACTTTAAACCATTCCAAGCGGTAAGCTTACGTACTTCAAACAGCACTCACATGCTCGTAGGGGTAGGTAAGCGTTTACCGTGTGCTGCAGGTTTTGCGGCTATGCAAGGCACTTGCAGCAGGATCGATACCGACAAAGCGCAGCTTTGCGCCACGGGCAAACAACGGTTTTCAGACAGGAAGCATAGGGTTGAAATGAGATTTTCCACAACGTTTACTAACAAAACCGGGGGAATAATTCGTCTGGGAAATCTCACAATTTTAAACATATTGTTTTGAATGTGTTTTGTAAATGTTGTTTCCTTCTTCTTCTTTTCTGCCATTACTACTAACATTAAATTATCATTCAACAAGCCAAGCCAAGCTTTCAACTGTGTTGGGAGATCTTTAAGAGCGTAAATATTTGTTAGGAAAATTTGTTTGCTTCTCATCAGCCCAGCTTTGAGTTTGCACATATTATTCTATACCTTGGCGATTAGTAACCAATTCCTGCAACGGTCAGGACACACAATCTTTGGCATTATATTAAAAGACACATACACGGTCATGCTAGAAAACTAGTTCTGAAAGGCAACCGTACTTACAAAGGGACTACAATAAATTAAAGACATTTGAGCCAAGCAATTATATACACATTCCCCAAAGAAACAAGAAACCAGAACAAATCCATACGTGGGTCGTCTGGTGTGTCTTTATGTATTTTAAATTGACTTATAAAGCTGTTGCTATCTTTTCCCAAGCTGTTGCTGGTTTCACGTAGAGAGAGAGAGAGGGGATTGCATGAGTTTAGTAAGGATAGATGAACAATAATAGTTATTCGCACCCAAAACGAACCATCATAAAAGTTTGAACGAACAATACTTTAAACTACAAGGCAAAGGGATCATTCTCAAAGACGACACAGGAGCTTATCGGGCCAATCATCACACTGTACCGATCTTGTCAGGTCACACAAAAGGGTGCTAATTTGATGCCACATTCGGCACGGAATGTAAGGCGCCGAAGAGAGATCTCTTTTCACGAGACTGCCTCAAACGTAAACCGGAATGTTTCGACGAAAGCACTCCAGAGCATATGATCGAACAATTTTCAACTTATATCACACGTTTCAGCCAGAACGGCAGGCCTTAAGGAAGCCTTTTGGCCCCTGGCGTGCCAAAAAGTGACTCTAATTTGAATAAATTTATTTGCCTGTTTTTAGTGTGCCGTTCCAGTCACGTAACATACCAAACATATTCGCTCATCGCTGGCACATGCACACGCACAACTACACACACACTACCGGAAGTGGCGCACAGTTCTGCTGCGACCGGAACGCCAAGACACCGTCGTCTCGTATGTCTGTGTATGTAAGTGTAGGCGGGGCAAAATATAAAAAAAAACACCCACACGGAACACGTACGTACACAAGCATCGTCAAAGTGCCATCGTAGCACAACTTCCGGTCGGGAGAGGTGGACGAAGCGACAGCAGGATCGGCACCGGAAACGTCAAGTCTCGGTTCCGCCGCCGGGGAGCAGCCCAAGGAGAGCAGTTCGCTTTTTTAGTTATGATGGTAATGGGTGCTCGTATACTAGTGCTCGTTTGTCGCTGCCGGGTCGAAAACGGGATGGCATTTTTAGTGGGTTCGTAAGGGTTAAACGGTAACGGCGCCATTTATGCACACTCCGCCACTAGGCGGTGCGAAGGGACCGGGCAACCGTGGGTGTGATGAATTTACTTACCGACCTGTATTGCTTCGTTTAACGTGTTTAGATGCGGTACTTAGGCATGCTCCGACCGATCACCGAGCCGGGTTTGTGCGAAGGTTGTTATGTGTCTTCCAGCACCGACCAGTGCGCGGCCGGGGCAAGTTTGATTTTTACAACCGCGTCCAGCACAAAAGCCCTGCCCGTCCCATTTCGGACCCTCTTTCGACCTCCCCTCATTGAGTCAGTCAGTATTGGTCCAAGTTTATGAAAAGATTATGCGAAGGGCGTTTTATGGAATGGTCTAATAAACATAAATAATCAGCCAGCCTTTCAAAGAGCGGGAGCGGTCACATGCAAAGTACCTTGAGTGCGCCTGAAGAGCTTTAATAGCCCGAGTGTAATCTGCCATCTTGTTTATTATTCACTTGCACGATTTTAAGGCGGTTAGAAGAGGATTGGAGGAATCAAAATTGGTTTGTGGTTCTGGGGCGTGAAGCAGCTTCCAGTTGTAAAACTCTATAATTCGTTCAAACAAGACTAGAGGATGGACAGTGAAAATGATACACAACAATACCTGAACAGTACTACAAAAAACCAATAAAGTTATATCTAGAAATGATCTTCAAAAAGACAATGCTATAGAATCAATTATACTCGAAGTATCTTCGCCAAACTAACATCAACTTCATAAAATGCCTGCGAAGGATCTCAAGGTTTGCCGACAACTTCACCAGACTAGTGTCGAAGAAACGCTAAAGAAAGTGTCTCAAGGAGTCGAGTTCTCCTCGCTCGAGGGATGTAACCGGTCTCCCTGCCTCAGGCTCACCGACTGCTACACCCCAGAAGCACGAAGCAGTGTGAGCTATTCGTGTTCGCAGAAGCGGAAGTCTGGCCGGGAAATGCTGGTGCGGTATCCGGTTCCGTAAAACGGTTTAATTGGTATGGCACAAGTTTTTCCGCCCATCACCGACCCCATTGTTTCTGTGACGAAGATGCTTGCGGGATGTAGAACACGGAAACTGAATCCCCGTCTCCCGCATCGGGCGAAAGAAGCCATCCAACAGCAAGGGAAGAACTTGTTTGGATCACAGCTCGCTCCCATCGCCATTACAGTCGTGAAGGTTACTAAGCAGGGAGGCTAGAAACGCGCGGCTAGATTGTCCTCCGAGAGTTTTCAGCAACTGTCTTTTCATTTTTGTTCTGCCTTTATTTTGGATCGTTCCGAAAAATTTCATCTACGGATTCGAGTATATTTTCACCATCCTCATTTTCGTGCCCACCATCCACGCTCTTAACCTTTTTGTTTGGAAAGGATCCGTAATTAGCAGTCAATCGATTTTGCATTCAAATGAGATTCAATACGGCGTTACGATTCAACATTCATGGCAGTGGAAAAAGGGCAAATCCTTTGAACGGTTCGGGACAAACAAAGGGCATTCGATTGAATAGCGATGGATTTTAATTCCATCATCGTGGCATTTTTATGCTGATTTGCTATTCATCTTACAGCAGCGAGATAAGCTGAGCGCCCTACGAGACATGGTGACTAGCTGACGTCGGAGGTCCTCCCTGTCGTCTCAAACGAGAAGTCGAATTTTGATCAGATCCTTCTTGAGTTGTTCTTTTTTGACTGTTTTTCACGATAAACTCCAAAGGAAATTTGGTGGTATCGTTCCTTTTTTTTTTTTTGAATACCAAGAGCAAACTTTTATTAACAACAGTCCTTTCTTTTCGACGCTAAAGCATACTGCTATCTCGGCCTGGCTGGTATTAGCGAGAAAGAAGACATGCTGTGGTCGTCAGGGCGTCGCGGCTGCCACCAGTTTTCTCGTTCGTCTGCCTCCGGCCGGGTAAAAATGGAACCCCGAGGCAGTACTAATTTGTCACTAATTAAGTAAGGTAGCTTTTGTTTGATCTGACTGGATTAGATATGCAAAAATTATGCTAATTTGGTTTTACCACCACTGCAAGCCCATCATTTGGTGTCGTATCTATGGCCCACCTACTTGTGGCGTCCGGGGCATTACAAAATGTGTTCGAGGGAATGTTAGAGCTTAATGATAATGATGCATTAAAAATAACAACGAAAATGCATCCATGAGAACCGACCAACCTAAATAATTCTTTGAGAAATCGTACTTTAAATTATTTTGTTTTTGAGATACACATTTCTATTACTAGTTAGGAATATGCTATACGAATCTGGACAGAGTTGGGAAGTGAAACCAAATGTCCGTGTCAAATAAGATTTTTTTCATTTCAAAAATATAATTCAAATCAAATTGAATTGCAGAAAATATATTCCACCAGTGGCCAAACTCAACTGCAAAAACCAAATGTACCATTCAAATTTGTCAGAAAACACCCCCCCAAGTATGCCCAAAGTGTGAAAGCGCTCAACGATGCTGACAAATTGAAGTACGTGCCAAGAATGGTTGGTACACACCGACGGCCAGTGGGCGCGACGTACCGAGCTTCCTGGCGGCGAATAAACAAACCAGCATTCTATATTCGCCAAACCAGTTGGCAGTGCCGTACAGAGAAGCCACGTTTTCCGGACCAGTTCCTGGTTGGCAAGGGTTGCTCCCAGGAGATTAACGAAAAAGACCGTACCGGACCTGTTAATCCAGCATCGTGCAACTTCAAATACATATTGCATGACGCGCATGAAGCACATCGCAACTGAGAGGTCTTTTAATAATAGTCCAAACGTGCCCTGATCGGAAGAATTATCAACAAGAGTGTGATTTGTCACGGTGAACTTTCAAAAGACCTAGGCATAAATCGATATCGTAAAACCATTCTGAACAGCGCCTAAATTGAATGCATACCAGTGAGGCTGCGTTCTACATCGTTTCGTATTCCACGTCACCAAAATAACCGCACAAATCAAGCTCCATCTAAATAAATGATAAATCTGCATCAATTTATCAGCCAACCTTGGAAGTGATGATAGCGCATACCATCCCCTTTTACTGCCCGAACATCGATTTATCGTTTTTTTTTTTTTTTTTTGGGGGGTTGCTTCCCCGTCCGAAAGGGAATCGAAATACTGACAGCTACAAATCGCTTGGTCCTCGGAAATGTTGATTTTGTTTTGTTGATGTTGAGGACCGCTTGGTCCGCGGTCCTGTGCAGAGCGCGGACGGGACAGGCACGAAACGGGATGGGACCATGTTCACTCGCTCAATCAAAATCCTATTAAACGATTAGCCCGCTCCTAAACGGTTTATGATTATACATTTTAATATTCATTTGCCTGCCAGACCGGACCGGGAGCTCGCCCTGTGCTGCTGTGGCAGCGTGGCGTGGCGGTGACACTGCTAAGAGGGTTAACAAATCATGGCTCCATAAACTAACGTATAAAATGGCCTCATACATCGCACGCTGCGGAAATATTGCTCGCTCTACCCCACGCTGCACAACTATGCAGCAAAATGCATACCCCCACTCATCCCATTCCCTTCCCCACGCCTGAAATTGCTGCCAATAATAGGTGTCTAATGGTGTTGTAATTTTGTCACATCCGCATCATTGTCGCATGATCATTTTCTGGCGAGCGTGCGAGCGCGCGCGCCCGGTCATTTTGAGCTGACATTTTGCCTGACATTTAACCCCCCCCCCCCCCTCCCGCCTCTTAATGGCAAGGATATTTGCAAACTGGTGCCCCTAGCCTTACCTGTCCCATGTTGCTGAATCCGTACTTGTGGGCGATGGAGTCGGCAACGTCCGCGCCCCGCGGAATGTAGACGGCGAACTCGTTCATGTAGATGGCGGCCGGGCGCGCATTGGCACGCTTCGGTTTGGCCGCCTCCATCGCCGCCAGCGGCAGCGGGCCGGCAACGTACTCGAGCAGCCCGGCGTTGATCTCATCCGGCGTTGATCTCATTAGATCATCGCTAGCGCTCGCGTTGTAACTGTGCCGCTCCGAAAGCTTCCCATTAACGCTTCCATTAGCGACGGTTGCGTTCGGCGACGCGCCAACACCGTGGTGGTGCAGGGCGACCGCTACTACCACCAGTGCCATCATTGCGACCTGCATCCACCTGCCGCCCGCCATACTGCTGCTGGGTTGAGCCCGGCGAGCGTGGCTTTTGCTGTGGACAGATTGCTGCCGCTGCCCTCGATGGCTCTGGTTAGCGGTGGCGTAGCATGGCCGCAGTGACTGTGCCGCCATTTTGTGCACCTCGCAGGTCCTAGCTGGTGACTGCGGTCGGGTCGACGGACGGCTGACAGCAGCAACACCGATTGCGGCGGAGTAGCGATGGGCAGTTGTTTACTCGGTCGCGAACACTTAGCGCGCTCATAAACGCTGGCTAATTTCTTTTACTTACCACACACACACACAAACACACGCACGCACCCGTCACTACCCACACAGCTGGGAAAAGCACGCACCCAGCACAACAATTGCGCGATGGAGAGCAAACGGGAAGCGAGAGCGGAGGATCGTGCAGAGGATTATGAAAAGGTTACAGGGAATTTGGGGGGGCGCTGTAGTGGCTGTAGTGCTGTTCTAGGAAACAAAAAAAGGGGGCGCACTATCGCACCAACAATGGCACACACTTCGGATTCGGATACTGCTCGTTTCACCCGACCATCATTTGCAGCAGCACGGACACATTAGGCGTACATCACTTGCTTTCAATTCATCATTTTGCACGATTATTTTGAAATTATTCGCCACGGTCACTTCCTATCGCCAGCAACTTCAATCTGGAAAGAAAACAAAAAGAGATAAATTAAGAGTTTGCTTTTCTTTACAATTCCATTCTGTATGACAACTCTTTTGCAACATAAATAAATTAAAATTAAACATCCATGAAAAAACCTTAAAACATTCGCGTACTGCTTTGAGCTTTCTGGGGTTATGCTTCGGACGGATCAGCATTAATATCCCGTCATTGCCAGCAGTTAGTAGATAATCTTGCTTTATCAACTGCGACCACCATCAGCGCAAAAGCGAGCGACGTCAAATTAACTTGGAAACTCCCGTGCACAACTAAACCAACACAAACCACAGCCATTGCGTGCAGGCGGGCTCCTTTAATCCAGTGCGCTGGAAAAAGGGAAAATTTTAACCCCCGTGTCACATTGTTGCATCTGACCACGGTATCGTTGCCAGTGGTTGATCAAAATGTAAATCACAAAACGCAGCATCAGCGTGCTCTGAAAGATAGAATTACACTGGCGGCTGAATGCCACGCTCGTGATAGTTCGAGGCAAAAGCTAGCAACATCATTATCCACAGGCTCACGGGCAGGCTTAGCGGCAGCCACGATAAGCTTCTCCGGTGGCAGCTATGCTGGCAGAATGCTGCCCGTACCGCGCATCTTACTCGTGGTGCTCGAAGCGAAAGAAAGAAAGAAAAAAGGCGCTCGACTTTCCTTTCTGCTGCAGTGCAAGCGAACATGAAACCTCCCATTTCCTCAAGCTTACTGTCACACTCACAAATATACGTACATTCAACGCGCACAGCTTCAGCTCGACTCTCACCATTGGGGTTGCTGCGGTTACAGGATGCTGCAGGTTTGTATTCCCACACCCTGCCAGGTTCTTTTGCCAGCTTTAGGCAACCATGCAACGGTACTGGGAGATGATCTACGCCGGTCTCTGTCTACTGCCATTATGGCGCTTTCAGACCCGGGCCCGATGGCTATCGTAGATAATAATAAAAAGTAATCAAAATAGCCATGAAGGTGGTTCGTTATCTGGTGGATTCCCACTGCAATCGGTTGTCGCGTTTGCCGCTGTCAAACACGGCGCGTTCGCACCACCGCTAACACCGTTTGCACTTGCTTGATGCGGAATCTCAACCTGCCCCAAGGGAGTGCCCTAACCGTAGCTCCCCAATTGTATGCTTTCTATGTCCTTTACCGATACTAAATCACAAGAAAGCCGTAAACGACAAAGAACAAAAGCACATTGACACTTTGAGATAAACATAAATGATAAAGCTTTAAAGACAGAAAATAACCTTGCCAAGGAACTCCATACTACAATTTCAAGCAACAAAAAATATTGCTACGACGGTTTTTATTTTAAAAAGCATGCTAGTACAGGTTTGATAGTGTGCAAAGCTCTTAATTTTATTAATTTTTGTATAATACTCCTACCGAATTGTGTAAATAAACTTCCAAAGCACACGTACACAGTGCCTTTGGGAAGCTTTTATAAAATTCTTAACTAATTACATTTACGCCAAAAGATGCGCAAGTTTACAATCCAACCTGAGGCAATGCCAAATCCCAACAAGCTGAATGCCACTCGCAGCCACTTGTACAGTGGCAGGAAGTTTTAATTATAAATATTCAAATGTTAATCAACCCGCTGAAGGCTGAGCACGTGCTACTTCACTAGCGCACATAAACACACGCACAACAGAACGATTAGAAAGCTACAAGAACAAGCAGATGAAATATAGCAGAGCAAAAGGACCAACAAATACAAGCACTTCAAATCTTGGCTTTCGCATTACCATCGCAGGCAAAACGTTTCCGCGTCGTACATCCACCAGCACCTTAAGAACCACGATTTCAGTTGATTTACAAAACCGTCACATCGTATCACTCGGGTCGCGGTGGTGGCTTCCGAAAGCAACATGCCATGAGCCGCATGCCGCGTTGCCGCAAAACACCGCCCGTTGTACCCTCATTTCGAAAACCATTACACCTCACACCGTCCCGGCGCTCGTTCTAATATTTAAAACATAATCAACATTTGTCAGGTTGATTGTGGCATCGTGGGCCGGAAGGCACCTCCATTACTGGCCTTCCTCGTACCCCGACCGCACCTGTCGGCAAAGGTATGTTGTGCCGCTGCTCGTAGGGAATTGCGGGCGAGTTTCTTTTACTTTTGGCACAGTAAGAAAGCGGAACGTACGTACATTCATTTGCGTTTTGTTTTGTTTTTTTTCTCTTTTGCCCTCACCTGTATGGGTGGGTAGTGCCGTTTCACCTGAAATACGTGTTTGCGCCGAGAGCTGTTAAACAAAAAGGCAGAATTACAACAAAAAAAACCGACTCATACCTTTCACCCAAAGTTGCCCTCCATTTGCCACGGTAACTGAGAAACATGGAAAAACACGACATAGGAAAAACAACCACGACATCGCTGATGGTTCCCGCGCAGAACGGGAAGTGGTGCGCCGGGGGAAGGGATATTTTGTCGGAACAGCTCACAACCATAATCCAATTAAGAAGAATGAACGATGGCGCTACGCGTTCCTGTTGCGAGCGAGACGGACGCAAGGGCGGAGGGTGTATTTTTTGTGATTTAATGTAGCAAAGCAAGATTGTTGCCCAGGTGGACCGCCAGCAAATACTCATCTCATCGCAAAAAAAAGGTTGAATAGGATTTAAGAAGTTCCGATATTGGTGCCGAATCTAAGGAAACGAACCGGAGGCAGCTGAACCCCCGCGGTACGGACGGGAAACGGAACACGACAACACACATCTAATCGTCAGCATGCCGAAAGGAACCGTCCCTGAGGCTTTGCGAGCTTCGCTGGAACGCGACCTTCTGCGTCTGATCTAATGGTAATTAATGGTGGCAGGGGCGAGAACGTTGCAAGGAAAAACGGAACAGGAAAAACGACAGGAAAATTAACATTAAAAGGCAAGAAATAAATTAAACTCTGTTGCTAGTCTGCAAAACAAATGACCTGCCCTAAAGTAACGAACGGGATGTTATGACTGTTGCAGGTGAGGGATTTAAGTTTAATTTTGAAAACTGAATGACATATAATTTTCTATAACGACTCGCTTCTCAGGAATGGTGGCTTTACAGCATATTAAAAAAATCTTACTAAAGCTTCATAAATGTGGCAAAATTCTGCGAAATAAAATTAATTTCAAATTTATTATAATTGCAATGCAAATGATGATTTTGTGATTTCTGATGATTAATTTCAAATTTCCTTTTATTAAGCTATGAAAAGAAGCAACTGACCCAACATGAGGATATCTGTAAATTCATGCATTCATAAAACTACTAAAGATTGATTTTTTTTAATTTGTTTCCACTATAAACAACCATGCGTCTCCATTGCAATTACAGTGGAACTCCTCATAACGAGTACCCCGTGTTACATCTCTTAACAAATAAAATCTCGCATAGCAATACCATTTGTGTTCAGGATACATGTTTTGGGAGCTAAACTGAAATCACGATCACGATCGGTTAACATTGAGCATTTGCTTAATTTTGATTTTCACTCAGACCAATGGGTTTGAATCCTAACATTCGTGTAATATAAAACTACCTGCCAGGAGGAGCCGAATACCGAATAAATGTTGCACAGATGTATAGTGTATTGGCGAGTGTTTTACTATGATTTCATCAACGCATGTTCCACCAATTGCTTCTTCTTCTTCTTCTTCTTCTTTTGGCTCAGCAACCGTTGTCGGTCAAGGCCAGCCAGTACCACTTGTGGGGTTGGCTTTCAGTGACTTTTGGATTACCCCCGATAGCAGGATAGTTAGTCCTACGTATGTATCATGTATATAAAACATTTTTCAGTTTTTCAGCTGCATATAGGCCCATTCTATCGGCACATTTGCAGTGGTAGAATCGATGATCTATTAGTTAGTCACTGTAACAAATTAAACCAATTATGCGGGTGTATTCCACTGCGGGGTTCAACTGTACATTAAATGATTATTTTATGTGCTGAATTACAATCTAAGAGATGTTAAGCTAAATTCAAACACTGGATAGAAATGGAAAACTATAGTTAATAATGCTATTGGATGCAAGCAAATCAACAATAATTTGTCCATCGAACAAAAGAGCAGTACTTTGAATGAAAGAAAAGCTTTTAAAAGCTAGGAAACCAGTAGCTGTAATGTTCCATCCATTTATTTCTCCGCCATAAATATGTTTAAGCAAAGTGGTTCTTCGTAACTATCAATGTTTGCTGTTTGTCAGTTTCATTTATTTCATATTTATAGTCCAAGCTACCACCACCACTTTCATAAAGAGCACTCAAGAATTGTCTTCTTTGTTTATTCATTTTTTTCAATCCGGTTGTTGCCGATCACCGGACACCAGCAATGCTCCATCGATGCTGAACTAAGATACAGTGAAAGATGCATTTCGCTGAAGAAAATACAATTATTTAAATAAAACGACGAACCATTTTCTCAAATTATTATGGTATGTACCTGCTTGTCCATGCACTTCTATTTTTATAATGTCTGATTGTACCTCTAACTGTGGTTGGCGTATCTTTCCCAGCCCTTTAGCGCTCTGCGCCGTTTCCTTACAGCCACTTACAGCAGAGTAGTTCAAATAACCTTATTCAAAATGTCCTTTTTCCGAATTACAGCTTAGCTACCCTTTTTTAATGTAAAAGCTGCCGAATACGTTCACATTGCTCTGCCGTGCTGTTCTCCAGTTGCTTTCTTTTCGTTCAAACAACCCGAAACCCCGTTCCAAAAAGAAGTAGCTGCTTTTTTGTTTGGCTCCACAACTCGTCGGATTGAAAAGTGTCAGCAATTATTAGGCACACTTCAGGAAAGTACCTCCACCCTAGAAGCTACACAATTTGGAACGCTTTTGATGAAGCACAGTAAAACTCGAAAACGGAACAGCAACACTTCTCGGTAAAATAAAGAACCGCTACCAAAACACATTTGCCTGAAAGCACCCCCTTTTATTGTTGGGCAGTATTCACCCCGAGATACACACGGCAACAAAAAAAGGAAGAAACAATAATGCTGAAGCTAGCGCATTAGAGTGCGGGTCCGCTTTGACGCCAGTTTTGAGAAGGGCTGGGCAGATAAGCTGGGACGCAAAAATAACAAAACCATCCGCTCATTTTCCCAAAAACCGAACCAGCCCACAACATCATTGCCGTTCTCTGTATTGACATGAGAAAACGAGCGAAAAATAGCCCGTGTCAAACTGGGCATGCCAATCCCACACTGACACACACACACACAACACACAAAGCTATCCGGTCAATAAAATACGAAAAGCCATCACTACCACAGTGGCCGCAAAAAGGGAACGAATGGAACAAGGAAGGAGTAACGTCGGAAAACAATGGCGTTTTTCACCTGTGGAAGCCGATCGCAAACCGACCGTCGAAAAGTAGTAAGCCATTTGCTGGCCCTTTTCTAAGAACAATACGGAAAACTCACCGACCGTATGATTGAAATAGAGAGAGAGAGAGAGAGAGAGAGAGAGAGAGAGAGAGAGAGAGAGAGAGAGAGAGAGAGAGAGAGAAAGAGTTCTGCTTGGGCGAAGGAGGCAGAAAAAAGAGCAACGCAGCAAACGAGCACTGAGGTTTGATGTTGTTTCAAGTAACGACTTACTTTCTTTCGGGTGGCAGTGAAAGCTTAGCGAAATCACACACATACACACACACACAAAAGAAACAAAACCACCCTTAGCGACTGACTGCTCCATTATCTGTTGGTCAAATGGCCAAGGAGCAGGTGAATCGGGAGGAAAAGAAATGCCATTTTGAATGATTAATCAAGGGCAAAAGGGCAGAAGTAAAAATCACTTCAGATATGCAGGATATCCCTGTTATGGACGTCGGGAGCACCGAGAGATTGAACGAAAGTAAAGAGAAAAGAGATAGAGAGAGAGAGAGAGAGAGAGAGAGAGAGCGAGTTTTTGCAAACCGTTAACAAAGCTCGCACGGGTTAACCTATGCAGCCAAGCGGGACGCCGTACGGGGAGGCAAACATATGGCGGGCGACCATTTTCCATTTTGCCTTTCAACCCTGCCCACCGTGCGCCCCCAGGCACCAACTCACTGGGTCGTGATAGATGATCTGCAGCGTGGTTTTGCCCTCGAAGAGAAGAAAAAGGCACATACACACTCCATTCCCGCCTTAAATGCAGAATGTGTACTTTTTCTTTCTCCATCCTCTCTTCACTGTGGCGCAACTTGAAGGGCACACATACACGGGAGGTGTGTTCCCTTCTTTCCCAATGCCGATTCACTCACTTACGCCCCATTGCTACGCCCCATAAAGCACACGAAGTGATTCCTCCGCTCCTTTCGGGTCGCTCACAGGGCCGTGTGTCGTCATCGTACAGGACTGCTAGCCTTTGGCGACACGGTAAGAACAAAAAAAAGGATAATGTTCATCCTGGCTGACCTGACACGATAGACCGCTGTTTGGGCCGGAGTCTGCAGTCGTTCAACCGTGCGCCGGAGGGTCAAACGAAAATCCCGCACAAAGTCACACACTAATCAGCAGCGAGAGTAGGTGAAGATAAAACCTTGTACAGGATGGTTCGGCGACAACAAACGACACACACACACGCTGACCTCGCGGAATAGACTTTCTGTTACATTTTTGTCAGTGGCTTTTTGGGCCCTTTTTTTGTCTTCGACACAGTCCAAAAAGGGGTCAGTTGAGACTCAAGATGATGATGATGATGATGCTATTGGCTATGTGGAATTTCAATTTACTAGCTACCCATTACCATCCTTCCAAAAGCTTTTTATGCATTTTGCCATGAATTCTAGCTGTTTTTGCCGAAAACCATAAACGGTCAAATGCTACAAAACTCAATTATCTTTTGTATCATATTTCAACCCCAAACCCCGTTCTGCAACCCTGCAAGGTATAAGCGCAGCTTATCAAACGCGAATAAAAGCAGCCATTAAGAGAAAAAAAACAAGTGAAAAACAAACAAACACAAAAAAGGGTATAATCGGACACACATTTTGTTTTGTACCGGTTTCTTTCGTATTTATCCGACACAAATAATTTATTCAATCGCCCGCGCTCGGATGCCGTTCACCTCACACTGACATCAGCACCATGCAACAGGGAGGGATCGATTCACATGCATACACAAACACATATCCAAATCCTTCGACTCAGCCATCCATTCCGGAGTTCCGGACATGAGAGTTATTTATTCAAAAGCAGCAGCACACCCGCCACCACACCACCCACTAGCGGCCATGCGATGAGCGGGGTTCGATTGTTTGCCATTTAATTTCCGTTCCCGGCGCATACCTCGCATACTTGCGCCTTTTCACAATGTTTGATGGCGTATTATCTGTCGCCTTTATGCGTCAAGTGCATGCAAACGTCAAGCGGATGATGCTGATGATGAT
Organism: Anopheles merus; assembly: GCF_017562075.2. NCBI lineage: Eukaryota > Metazoa > Arthropoda > Insecta > Diptera > Culicidae > Anopheles > Anopheles merus. The sequence continues at coordinate 9,800,546 of NC_054082.1, read as the reverse complement.
GCACACACACATGCATACACTCTTTTTCTTCGACCCTGTGCTTGCGCAAATCATGCGATCGACTACGAAACGAAGTGAAGCATAATGTGCATCGACACACATACACACAAAGGACGCCTTTTCAAGTTGGTTAAATTTTGCAGCAACACAATCCTACCCCGCCCACAAAAAAAAAACAAACAGTGCAACCTATCGAAACATAATGCTAGCCATGCTTTCTCACCTTTCCCCAAGGTGAGAAGCCACCCGAAAAGAAGCCACTCAAATTGACGCTTGCAGGCACACACGAGATGCGAAAGATGATACGTATGAGAACAGCACAAAAAAAAAACAGATGAACATCGACAGCTTTCTCCAGCTAAACAGCAAATGTGAAGAGTTTGCCGCGTTCAGCACACACTGCCAAGGAAAACCAGCAAAATTGGCATGCATGCGAAGGACACCGAGTATTCGGGAGCGATTCGGAAGAAAGTCCTTGCGAGGTCCCACCCTCAACACGGTTCACCGTTGCTGCCTCCCGTTTGTTTGCTATCAAATATTGAACAGCGCAACCCGCCCGACAATGCTTTCGACGTTCGACTGAGTGATTTCGAGCCACCGGTGCGAAGGGGGCCAGCGATTGAGCGAGCGCAGGATAATGTATTCAAACACGCTGAAGAGTCTCCCTGTGCAGCAACGCGGAAGGCACATTGCGAATAATTTATTGAACAGTGACAATAACGAGATCGATCTCGCCCACTTTGTCGAAAGCTAGGTTGTATGTATTTTTAATAAAACCGGAAACTGGGCTGAGAGAAAATCCGAGAGTTTACCTTCTTTGGTTTTACACAGTAAATCCAAGCCAGCTAACTAGTCGGATTGTTCCCGAACTAAAGGTTATTCCATAGTCCTTCCATCGTGTAGAATAAATTGTATTGACATTTATGCTCATTTGTCATTATTCTCTACTTCTTTCCCATGTCCCGTACTATCCTGCTCATGAAATCGCTCCTTCACTTATGTACACGTGTTTCAGTTACACACATACATCCTAGCGATCCGGCTCTTCTTCCATAACGGACTAACCAAACACCCGGCTGCTCCCCTCCCCCTTCCAAGAAACCAAGAATCCAAGAAAGTAAATATTAATAAACTTCCCACTCGACGGTAATTGACAGTTTGACGGAAATCAACTGTCCAATTACATAACAAATGACCAGCCGGACCCGGCGAATCGACCACTCCCACCCCCGTGTACCATCATCTGGAGTACACATTTTCATCATAACGATACCGATGTGTGGATGCACGGTCAGAGGGAGGAAGGGAGGGCAGTAACGTTGAGCAGGCATCGGTCAAGAAGTGGTCAAACAGCTGGCGCGGATGCATACGGGCATCTGTCTTCTGTGGTCAACCGACATGACGGAAAGTCAACAAACCCCGGGGTGGACACACACACACACACATACTTCTTTTTGCCCACATTCGATCATCAAATCATCTCTATTATTCTTCACA